>NC_143029.1:26353333-26680000 GCF_057628025.1 Oncorhynchus mykiss
CCTAAGCAGGTGTGTGTGTGTGTGTGTGTCTGTGTCTTTCCTGATCAGCACTTTCTCCGTTCTCAAAGAAAGAACGAAGAGCAACAAAGTGTTCCCCTCCTGAATGCCTTGAAACTCTTCTTCTCTGCTTGTCACCAGTGTTTACTGTCAGAGTGGGAGTCTAACCTAGTCAGTCACATGGATGTGTGTATTTGTAGCCCTTTGCCAGTGGAGCGTTTGTCTGTCTGGAGGAGTGGGGCAGCCATGGGAAACAACCACCGACACAGACACACCAGGGACCCACTTGAGGGGATAATGGAGAGAGAGAAACTGAGGATGAGAGAGTGGGAGGCCGATAGCGAATGAGCAAGAAGGCAAGAGAGAGATAGTCAGCGAGATGTTGCGAGAGGGGAAGAGATACAGTAGATAAGGACAGAGTGATGAGGGACACAGAAAGAGAGAGAAAGTAGTCTCAGCTCTAGACCCCTGGTAGCACCGTAATGGTGGTGTCACATTAGCTCTGTTTGAGTGGCAGGCTACGGCCCATGGCTGGGGGAACCAGTGGTCCTGGCAGAGGGGCCCAGGCTGTCTTTGCTACTGCCCTGGGGGAGGTTAGTCCAGCTCGGCCACTCAGCACCCTGTCCCCCCGCCCCTTCCCTGTCTGGTCCTGTCATGGAGACTGACGTTGATTCTGTCTGAGGGCTATGCTGGGAGGAGATGAGCTTGGCTTAAGACCCTCTCTCACACCACACTTTGGCCTTTTTTAGGCTGCTGTAAGCTGGCTGTGAAGTTATTATGTGTGTGTTTCTGTAGGGGCACAGCTGAACCCTTCCAGCCCAGATAACCCTCTCAAATTGAAGCCTGTACGCCTGTATCATTGTTCCAAGCGCTCCTCATACCCTAACCCTTAACTAAAGCATTGAGAATGACATCCCATGGACTAACTGCTCTGGGTTAAGTAAGAGAACCTCTTTGTCTCTGCCGGCTTTGTCTTGTCTCTGCGGAACAGAGGACGTCTCTGATGCTCCTTTATGTGTCCCCTTGTGTGTGTCCATGTAGAGGTGTCCTCAAAGACAACGACACAGACACAGACTCACACAATGCTTCTCCTTCTCCTCTGCTGAACGATCGTTCTGTACCGGAATGCTGATCCCTATCAACCAATGAAAGAGTCTGCAGACAGCGTTCCAATCAATCTGGGAGAGATAAGAGAGGAGCGGGAGCCACAGGCGTCCACATGGCAATTGTAAAAGCACCCGACCCTGATAAGAATCACTGATGGTGTAAAAAAAAAAAAAAAAGCCTTCCCCTCCTACTCCTCTTCCTTTCCCTCCATTCTGTAAAACTAATCTTCTGGTTTTTAATTATGGTGTGTGTGTGTGGAGACTACAGATTGAGTGGATATAATCATGCTCACATGGGGGTGTATCTGTTTGTCAAAGGGAGTGTCTTTATTGGATTGACAACTTATGGGCTTTCACTATTCAACTGTTCCACACCGCTGCCTCCGCCCCTCTAGCCTTAACTGACCCCTCATCCAATGACCCTTCGGTTGACCTTGGTCTAATAATTCCAATGGGTCCAGCCATTCTGACTAAAACCATCACAATTCTATTTTCAAATGCCAATGTTTTTATTTTTGGGTTGTATCTTTTCGATTTAAAATTGTCCTTCCCCTCTTTGTCCTCCCTAATTAGACCTAGCTAAAAACTCCATCTCTCCTCCATCCCCCTTCCTTCAGGTTTCCCCTTGCTCTCGCTGGCAGACCAGATGAGTCTACTGCAGAGTGGATGGATGGAGATTCTGATCCTGCGTGTGGTGTTTCGCTCGCTGGCCCTAGAGGATAAGCTGGTGTATGCTGAGGACTACATCATGGATGAGGAGCAGTCCAAACTGGCAGGTGTACTGGACCTAAACAACACCATACTGCAGCTGGTGAAGAAATACAAAGCCATGAGGATCGACAAGGAGGAGTTTGTTGTCCTCAAGGCAATCTCACTGGCTAACTCGGGTATGGAACTTCACTGTGTTGGTGTAATTGAGGTTGAGTTAGGCATGTATTTTCCAATGGCCATTTGTCTTTGCTAGTGTTCAATCTCTGCATATATGCCAACATCATCTCACAAATATCATCCTTCCCCTGCCCTATCTATGTTCCTCCCTATCCACCTGCCTCTCCCCTGCTCCCTCTCCTCCTCTCCCCCGCTCCCTCTCTCCCCCTCCTCCTCTCCCCCGCTCCCTCTCTCCCCCTCCTCCTCTCCCCCCGATCCCCCTCTTCCCCGCTCCCTCTCCCCTGCTCCCTCTCCTCCTCTCCCCTGCTCCCTCTCTCCTCCTCCTCTCCACAGACTCCATGCAGATAGAGGATGTGGATGCAGTCCAGAGTCTCCAGGATGTGCTCCATGGGGCCCTGCAGGACTACGAGAGTGCCCAGCACACGGAGGACCCTCGGCGGGCAGGCAAGCTCATCATGACCCTTCCCCTGCTCCGGCAGACGGCCGCCAGGGCTGTGCAGCACTTCTGCAGCATCAAGCAGGACGGCCGTGTGCCCATGCACAAACTGTTCCTGGAACTGCTGGAGGCCAGGGCCTGACCAGCCACGTGGGACTAGGATCACATAGAGGAAGGATAGGGCAGTGATGTCATAAAGGTCAAGATTAATGCAGGAAGTGGTATTGTGCTGGAAGAACAGAGTGAACAGCAATGAGTGGACCTGAACGGCGACAAAATGGCTCCTCTGTGAAGTTCCAGATGCTCTTCTATTAATAAGTAATTGTTGTCCAATCCTTCTTTATGCCATTCTGGGACTGTTGTGAGTTTGACAAGGCTAACACAGCCCTGCTCGCCATTACAAACTCAGGAGGAGAGGAGGAAGGACTGACTTCACCTTAGTGACAGGGATAACTGCCTTATGAGGGATTTTGATGGCAGTTCTTAATATAAACCTAAACCGTGCTAGTGAAATGAAGAAAGACACCCAAAACTTGAAGATCCTCTAGGATTATTATTTGTGTGAAACCAGCTCTAAGCCTGTTCATCTTGCATTGTAGTGCTTGGAATAACTTTTCTTTTTTATATCAAATGAACTGTGGACAGGCTTGCCAAAGAACGGTGTGACACACTTAGTCAAAGGATGCAGCAAGCGGTCACAATAACGTATGTAAGGCACTCACCTATAATAAGTTAGGGAACTTGATTTAATTAAGTCACTGTAACTCTTTTTTTTTTTTTACCTTTATTTAACTAGGCAAGTCAGTTAAGAACAAATGTTTATTTTTGATGACAGCCTAGGAACAGTGGTTTAACTGCCTTGTTCAGGGGAAGAATTACAGATTTTTACGTTGTCAGCTCGGGGATTTGATCTTGCAACCTTTTGATTACTTGTCCAACACCCTAACCACTAGTCCACCTGCCGCCCCAATGATTATGAAGGTGAGGGGAGATATTGAAAAAAGGCCTATATTCAATCAGCTCGAGTTAACGGCGAAAGTAGACACCCGCATAGCGGATGTTTTGGTGGAGTCGGAGGTGGAACTGTCAAATCGGTGAGCAGCTGCTCTTCCGATCATTGTCACAAAGCCACACCCACTGGCGTTAGAAGTTCAGAAAGAAAACGTGTCGAAAGCTATATAGAAATAATGATGCTCGAATGTAAAAATCATTAAACTAAATAATGAGGGTTTCTATCATCCTAATGGAGGTATAGATTACATCTCACATTCCAGTGTTGAACTTGTAAAGAAGGCTGCATGGGTTTTTAGATAATGTGACTCGGTGCAGCCAATGGCAGTGTCCGATTTAGGTATAATGCCCGGAGCCACTTGTGGATTTGACAGCTCTTAGCGCAGTTCCATCTCCAACACCATCAAAACAGCCGCTACGCAGATGTCAGCTAAAGCAGATCTGATTGAATAGAGCCCTAAAAATGTATTTATTGTTGGCTTGATTATTTTGTTTTTTTCGTTTTTTTATTTACCAGTGTGGCATTAATGAAGAATATTAAAGGAATAAATACAGATCATTTTCTAAAGATGAAGTCATTTTGTTTTAATAAGTAAATAAAACGTTTTGTACTAGCTTCACTACTTCACTCATGGCACTGATACCTGTACTATACCATAGCATCTAAGGCGATATAATAACGTGATGTACAGTACTTGATGACATTGAACCATGCATTGAGTTGTAGATTACACACTGTGCAAAGCACCTTTCTTTCTTATGATGTTCATCTGGTGGTGGTATTTCAAACGTGTCTCCGTGTTTCCGTTTTCAGAAAGTAGAAATCTTGGAAAATCACAAATGGTCAAATGAATGGAAACTAAATCGGTAGGAATGTGAAAACAGCGTTTAAACTCCCCGTACATTACGGACAACTGTATTTTTATTTGCTCCAACTGTGCGGAATAATCTGTATATTTTTGTGACAAAGTATATCATAAAGTGTGATCCAGCAATACTGTGTGAAGGGGGTGTAAATGTATGTATTCTGTATATAAAGTTCAGCGCCAACTGAGTTGTAACCCATGTTCAGATGAGATGTACACTACTACTACTACTACTATTCTCAGGACGATTCTAGGGCAATAAAGATGCTTCCAGTTCCAGAAAGAGTCTTCATCTTTCTATCTGTTAGGTTTATGACACAATCACATGTCCCAGTCAGACGGTTGGGAAAGAGGGAGGCAGAAGGGGAGATGTCCTCATTGATAAAGAGAGGGGGAATGAAAGGAGGGAAGAGAATGGGGAACTAGTGAAGCAATGGAGAGGGGTAGACGTGAATCATGAGAAGATCATTGCGGTGGAGAGGTGGCGCAGGGAAAGATGCAGGCACTCTGTCTGACGTTACAATAAATAATGGACACCCACATGCTACCGCAGTGACTTGTTTCAGAAAACAGACTGCTGTCACTTTGAACGATTGTCTATGACAGGCGCCTCGTTTCTCAAGGTGGCCATAAATGTTGGCTTGAGGTGTGTCTATTGGACAGATGAGTAGGAAGTGTCGGGGCTTTTAGGGGGACGGTCCCATATGAGAGGATCCATAATTAACAACATTATTTGAATGAAGTCTAAAAGCGCCGCTGGGAACAGATTGTAAAGGTTGTTGAAATCAAGCACCTGACTTCCTCTCAGTCAAAGGTTGTGATTGCCTGACAGGATTATTGCCTTTATGAGGCAGAGACGATCACAAACTGTGTGTCTTTCAGCACAAACCTAACAGGGAAAACTAGGCACATATAACAAAAATTGTCCTTGAAATATCAACCTGATTTCGAATTGCTTCAGTACAAAAACATAAGACAGAATGATTGCCATTAAAGGAAAAATCCACTCAAAAATGATATGACGCAAATGTTTTCATTAGTCCACTGTTGCTTCAGTCCCAAAATGTTTTGCATGTCAAGTTTTCAAGAAACGATTCTAAATCAGGTGGATATTTCAAGGATTATGGTCTTATGATTTTTATAATAATGAAAATGTGGCTCTGTTGATAGAGACCTAACTTGCGTCACTACAGACCCTGGTTCGATCCTGGGCTGTATCATAACCGGCCGTGATCGGGAGTCCCATAGGGCCGCGCACAATTGGCCCAGCGTCGTCCGGTTTAGGGGAGGGCTTGGCCGGGGTAGACAGTCATTGTAAAATAAGAATTTATTCTTAACTGTCTTGCCTAGTTAAATAAAAAATAATAATCTGTAATGTTAGTTCTGAGTTGTAAGGACCTCTATGACACCATCATTCCATCAAAGGAAAACTAATTGAATTCCTAGTTTTTAATTTATCTGTTATTTAACCAGGTAAGTTGACTGGGAGCACATTCTCATTTGTAGCCACAACCTGGGGAATAGTTACAGGGGAGGAGGGGGATTAATGAGCCAATTGTAAACTTGCCTCCTACTGGCCCTCAAACACCACTTCCAGCAGCATCTGGTCTCCCATTCAGGAACTGACCAGGACCAACCCTGCTTAGCTTCAGAAGCAAGCCAGCAGTGGTATGCAGGGTGGTATGCTGCTGGCTAGTAAAAACATTCTCAGTATGCTTTAATGCTTTTGATACAGCACAATGTAACTAAATTAATTACAAATCAACACTCAAAAGGATGAGTATAGATGTTTATTACAGAAAAAAATAAATTGGAGAATTACAATCATAAATGTTGTTGGTTTTTCAGAGTACAGATGACTGGAGCAAACCTTTCAATGATGGTGTTCAGAGTCAATATGAGAAGCATTCGCTACAGCTGCATGGCTTTCAATATAAATATATAATTGCTGGTTATTACACAAATACAGTTGGCTCTCATTACATCTAGCTTACTCACAACTTCTAGTGGTTGATCAACTGTATTGCAAGCATATGGGTAGGCTACAGTGTTGCGATAGGAGATTGACATCATATCCGTTTTAATTTCAGAGCCTTTAGAGTACCACAGTATGAGTCATAATACCCATATAACCTAGCGGTCAAACAAGGAAATGGTTCCAAATGTTTTTCTACCAGTCATTTTACCACAGGCCGGATTTTAGAAACGCTTCAAATGTGTGTTGTGTAGGCTGACCCTGGTGTGAGGTTTTGATAACCATGTAAATCTCTCTAGGACAAGGTGATTTTTTATAGAAACACAGCCTTGATTTTAAGTGTTTATGAAATCCCCTATGGGAAAAATGAATGGTGGAAAAACGATTGGAACCATTTCCCTGTTTGACCACTTTGCTTTATGGGTATTATGAAACCTCCACTGTGGGACTCTATACCAAGGCAGGAAATAGAAACAATCATGAATTGATAAACCAAATATTGAACAACAATTCACATTTTGTATAGAAGTGGGGACTGTAAGCAGCATTTATTTTTTAAATTGTTCAATAAACAAACAATCTTGCAGAATGCGCATCCAGTGTTTGGCACTCGCTATTGCGGCAAGCATATTTTTGAATTAAATGGGCAACTTTCATGTGAGTGGGGACCACTAAAAACCTTACATCCTCATGAGGGTCCGCAGTGGCTCGTATGTCTTCTACCCACATATGCAGTCACATGTTTTGGGGGCCGTAACAGCAAAACATTTTAGTGGATCCACCCTTGACAACGGAGAGACAGTTTTTTTTCGTTAATTTCCTGCAATTCTACACATTTTGTCATGGGGTTTAGAGAAAATATTGCAGTTTTAAAGCACGTTTGCTGCAATTCTTGTCACGCCCTGACCATAGAGAGCCCTCGGGGTTCTCCATGGTGTTTTAGGTCAGGTTGTAATTTGGGGGGTTTCTAGGTTTTATATTTCTATGTTGGTGTGTGTGTATGGTTCCCAATTGGAGGAAGCTGATATTCGTTACCTCTAATTGGGGATCATACTTAGTGTGTCCTTTTTCCCACCTGCCATGTGGGATATTGTTTTTGTTTGAGTGCTAATGTGCGCTACGTATTTCACGATCGTTATATCTTTGTTGTTTTGGAAGTGTCACTATCATTAAAATGTGGAACTCTACTCACGCTGCGTCTTGGTCCAATTATTCATACGACGGTCGTGACAGTATATCCTACCAAGTCAGGACCAAGCAGGGTGCCCAGGAGGTGAAGGAGAGTTGGTCATGGGAAGAGATACTAGGTGGATGCGAGACCCTTCCTTGGCGGGAGTCGCCGAGGAGTTAAGGAGGACAGTGACAACACCGGGGTCCGCTGCCACAAACAGCCCAAGGGCAACCCCAATATTTTTTTGGGGGGACACAAGGGGCGGTCGGCCGAGCCGAGGAGAGAGCAAGAGACCGTCTGGGAGTCGATGGATCAGTTTGATGAGGGATATCGGAGAGAGATGTTGGCTAGGAGTATGCTGCAGCGCAGGCATTTTGAGGAGCGTCTTATCAGTCCGGTGCAACCTGTGCCGACTCCACGCACCAGGCCTCCAGTGCGTCTTCCCAGTCCGGTACGTCCTGTGCCGGCTCCTCGCACTCGCCCTGAAGAGCATGTCATCAGTCCGGTGAAACCTGTGCCGGCTCCACACACCGGGCCACCAGTGACCGGAGACTCCAGCAACGGTCTACGGCCTGGAGACTCCAGCGATGGTCCACGGCCCGGAGACTCCAGCGACGGTTCACGGCCCGGAGACTCCAGCAACGGTCCACGGCCCGGAGACTCCAGTGACGGTCCACAACACGGAGCAGTTTGAGGAGGGATATCGGAGAGAGATGTTGGCTAGGAATATTTTGAGGAGCGTGTCATCAGTCCGGCGCAACCTGTGCCGGCTCCATGCACCAGGCCTCCAGTGCGCCTTCCCAGTCCGGTACGTCCTGTGCCGGCTCCCCGCACTCGCCCTGAGGAGCATGTCATCGGTCCGGTGAAACCTGTGCCGGCTCCATGCATCAGGCCTCCAGTGCGCCTTCCCAGCCCGGTACGTCCTGTGCCGGCTCCCCGCACTCACCCTGAGGAGCATGTCATCAGTACGGTGCAACCTGTGCCGGCTTCACGCACCAGGCCTCCAGGGCGCCTTCCCAGCCCGGTACGTCCTGTGCCAGCTATCCGCACTCGCCCTGAAGAGTGTGTCATCAGTACGGTGCAACCTGTGCCGACTCCACACACTGGGTCTCCAGTGACCGGAGACTCCAGCGACGGTCCACGGCCCGGAGACTCCAGCGATGGTCCCCGGCCCGGAGATTCCAGCGATGGTCCACGGCCCGTAGACTCCAGCGACGGTCCACGGCCCGTAGCTTCCAGCGACAGTCCACGGCCCGGAGCTTCCAGCGACAGCCCGTAGACTCCAGCGACGGTCCACGGCCCGGAGCTTCCAGCTACGGTCCACGGCCCGAGGCTTCCAGTGACGATCCACGACCCTGGGGGCTTCCTGCGCCGGTGCCATGGCAGGAGGCTTTCCCTGCGCCGGTGCCCAGTGTTCAGCCCGGCTCCATGGCCGGATCCGCGATCTGAGAGGGTGCTACGTCCTGCACTGGAGCCGCCACCGACGCCAGTTGCCCACCCTAACCCTCCCCATCTAGTTTCAGGTTTTGCGGTCGGAGTCCGCACCTTTTGGGGGGGGGGGTACTGTCACGCTCTGACCATAGAGAGCCCTGTGGGTTTTCCATGGTGTTTTAGGTCAGGTCGTGACTAGGGGGGTTTCTAAGTATTATTGGAGGCAGCTGATATTCGTTACCTCTACCTCTGTGCACTACGTATTTCACGATCGTTATATCTTTGTTGTTTTGGAAGTGTAACTATCATTAAAATGTGGAACTCTACTAACGCTGCGCCCTGGTCCAATTATTCATACGACGGTCGTGACAATTCTACACATTTTGCCATGGGGCGGAGAGAAATGTTTGCAGTTTTTAATATGATATCTGAGTGAGAGTGACTAACAAAATCTATGTGGGCCCCTGGTTACCGACCACGATTACTACAAGTTTAAGATAGCTGGCCGCTAGACTAACTTAGCCTACCCCCCAAAAAATGTTTAGCTGACATGGGCTAATTGAGTGACTGTCAGTAGCTAGGTTTCCGTCCAATATGCGACCGAATTACAATATGCGACGGAAAAAATCTGCATTTGGAAAATATGTGCATTTTCCTACCAGTGGTGTGTTTCCACCAAACGGATTAGTTGCAGAAAAAATATTAATGGTGACATGTGCAACACCATTTCACATATTTGATATAAATCATTAAAATAAGACAACCTGACTTAGCTTTTAAGTATTGCTTACTAAAGCATTTCTAAATAAAACTGATTCAATGGATTTTAACACACTTCTGTGGAACCCTATGCCATAGTCATCTACCGCGGTAACTGGGGCTTTACCCCATGTAAACTGTAGCCATTTATTTCCCTTTAGTTTATTCGCCTAAGCATGACCTTCATCCACATATTCATTTTCTTTGCTTTTTTGTGTCAGCAATTAAACGTTGTTCTTAGGGGGGGCTAGTTACCCCCTAGTACCCTACGCACGGCTGATAACTGAGGCCCCGGGAGAGGAGGGTGGCGTCGGGTCAAAGTGTCAGTCGTAAGACTAATTCCACAGAGCATACTCAAGATGGATGGATGAATGAGTGTAGCCGACATCTCCCCAAAAATCATCCATCGGTTTATTTACCAGTCATTCAAGCTGAAAAGGGGCATGATGGAAGTCGGGCATCCAACACGTTTCGCCACATCGGCTGCCTCTAAGTGAGTTAGTGATGGCGAGTGACGTCCCAATATATCACCTACCCTGAGTGAGTTACCTTGTGAGTGACATCCCTATATGTCACTCTCTCTAAGTGAGTTAGTGTGTGTCTACCATCTCAGTCTCCCAGACACCCTGTGATGGATGAGGTCTGGAGGAGATGGGCTGTAAAGGGCTGATTCTGCCTCTCTGCAATGAGATCACTTCCACAATAAAAAGCCATTGTCCCTAATCATCCCGGCAAGGTATGAATGCTGATTAGAGTATTATAAGGATGAGCGGCGCTCCCTTCCATCTAAAAACAAGCTTTGATTTGATATAAGGGCCTTTTCCCACTATAGTCAGACCACGATCCATCAATAACCAAAGCCACCAGAAGGAAGTCAGTAGAACATAACACCTGCACGGTGATGTCTCAGTCTTTTCAAACAGCAAACAATACTTTTTAGGTTTTCATATGCATCTACATAATTCACAGGGTAGCTTTATCTCTTACACTCTCATGTATAGTCTAGTGCGGTACTTTTAGTGGGCTTCTTTTCATTTAGCTAATAAGACAATGTGTTGCACGATGTGTTCCACAATCTTCCACATGACATAATGGAACACAGAATACTACAGGACTCAGAGCAGGTACTGCACAGTAGCAGGCCATAAGGTAGTATTGAGTTGTTACTTAGCACCACCATGTGGCAAAATAATTCAGTGCAGGCGTCACTGCATTAATGTCCCTATGACTTGGATCTGTTGTGTTACATCTGCCAAGGCCCCATCCATGTAATACTACCACTCATTTAGTTCTAATTTTGGAACACACCTCGAAATCCATACAGATCAGGGTTGACATTTTGAAAGTGACTTTCAAAGTGAAATTGGCCTTCACCAGAACATGCCAACTCCGGTGAATCATAAAGACACTACTACTACTACTGTTTTTCCAGTGAGGTGGAACAAGATCTAGGTAGTTACTGTTAAATGCGTGTATTAGAGAGGCATGGTACTCTGACTGGCCGTCACCCTGCCTCTCAAGGTAAGCTGATACCTGACACCTGGCTGTTGCCATGACGCTGCTGGGGGGAAGCAGGGGTTGATGGGAGATCTCTGAGGTGAGGAGGACACCTTAACAGCACTCAGAAGTTGCATCTCTCTATTGCCTCTCTTTTTCACTGACCACATCCTGACCACACCACTAGACCAAACTGCAGGGGAGCAGGGTGGACAAGACAACAGAGTACTTTGATTTTTCAAACCTTCCCGAAGACATTTGCGCTCATTTGTGGGGTGTTGCAGAGTGTGTATCAGCCAAGGTAAACAGCGGTGTGAAATATTGATGGGGCAACAGGTGTGATCCCTTACCGTCGGTCAGTCCTTGCCCCCCTGATCACATGCACCTCACGGAGAGGGGGTGTCTATGCCCCCGCCACACACCACAACACGGACACCAGCACTGGTGAGGCTCTGGACTGGCCAGTCAACCTGCTCTTATTCTCTTTCCCTGTCTTCATACCTCCCTCTAGTCTCTCTTTTCCTATCAACTGGCATTGCCTTCATGATGTCTACATTAGGTGTGATCATCTAAACTAACATATATCAGATGAAATGTAGTTTTAAAAAGATGTGGGTTTGATGCTACCAGGAGTTAAGAAAACTCTAGTCATTGTGTATAGAAAGTATGGTGTGTCAAACAAAAATGTTGCACTGTGAATACACCACAAATACTCTGGTTCAGAGAGCTAGCAAACAAAGGACAGAAATATCACAGCAGTGGGTCGCTAAGAGATGGTTGGATGAGAGGCTGCTGAAGGAGTGCGATCAGAGAGGGATAGAAAATAGGCCACGCCAACAAGTGCGTCTCCAGTTACCTGGTTATCTCCTCTCTCTCTCTCTCTCTCTGTGTGATCACCTTTCTAAGAAAGAGTGTTGACTTGGGCCCATTACCTTGAGCTGTAGCCCCTAGAACTCAGAGTAAGCCTGGGACACAATGGCATTTACTGATAAAGAGACCATTAGTACACAGAAAGAAACAGCTATATAAAGACGATGAGTAGGTTTGTCCCAGACGTGATAGTGGCGGGTGCATGATGTCTTTAGGACTGAAGAATCAGACAGCAAGTTGGATATTATTCCCAATTAAACAGGTTCAACTGCTGTACACTTGTGTTTCCTCCGTTCCTCTTACCCGTCCCTCTCCCCCTCTAGATCAGGTGGAGCCCACTCCTCCCGGTGGGGAGCGGGCGGAGGGGGGTAACGGGGACGGGTCTCTTTTCTACAGGGAGCTGTGGTTCATTGTGCTGATGACAGGGGTAGCCCTGGTGGTTCTAGCTATCGTTCTGGGGATCATCCTGCACAAGGCCCTGAAAAGAACCCCCTTCACTCGAGAGCGCCCCCCTCTGGTGGCCCTGCCCATGCAGAAGAGGAGCCCCATGGCGGTGTATCCCCCCAGCGACTCCTACCTGGTGAGACGGCCCAACTGGGTATGTGGGAACATCCTATGAAAGAGATGGGTCATTCAACTTTAATTCAACTATATGCACTTTCATAGCATATAGAAATTCACTTTATTCAGATGAGTTTGCATACAACATGGTGGAATATTTTATCTCAGGTGGGGTATATTCGGACTATCTCAGTGGAAAACATGAGATATTTGTCAAATGTCTCGCTCTGTAACACATTCTCTCTCCTCTCAGTTTGACACAGTGCCCAACACAACAAGCTCCTCCAACAGTGTCACACTCAAAGGGTTCACCATGCACCTGGAGGTTAGAGACCAGGCAGGCACAATCTCAATTGCATACTCCCCGTGTCCTCTCTCCTCCTTCTCAACACCCATTAGATGAGAAAGCCAGCGGTTACTCCCCTCTGATCTTCTCCTCCAATGGGTTTTAAGGAGAGGACACTAGGAGTGTGCAATTTAAATTCTCCCACAGACACATACACATCTATTTTGGACAACAGTAACTGCTGCCTTGTCTCCTATCTGTGCCCCAAGGGAGTGGAGGACAGTAAGTTTTGGGCAGGTGGCGACGCCCCTCCGGAGGGTGAGCTGGGTATCCTTAATGTGTCCAGCCTCCACGTGTCCACTATCCATGGCTCTGCCCACTCCCAGAATTCTCTGCGGCGGAGCGTGAGCCAGATGATGGACAGGAAGTCGCTGACAGGGGAGGAGGAAGTGTGGGACTCTCACATTCAAGGCCACGACAGCGGGATGGTGAGACACCCCGAAATCTAGGCCCTGCTTAGAGGACGTTTCTTTGTTTGTTTATTAACTCCTCCTTTCTCCCCCTCCCTCTTTCCATCCATCATCTACCAGTTTATGGAGGACGAGGAGTTTGTCGACACTATTAAAGGCTTCAGCACAGTGCGGAAGGAACACACCATGTTTACCGACACTAACCTGTGACCTGCTGTGACCTTTGAACTCCACCCCTCACCTTGTCAGGTCAGACAGGTCGACTGGAGGGGCAGCCCCTCACAAAGGGAGGTCGGATGAGTACACAAAGCAAGCCATAGACATTCACTAATAACATCCTATTTGACTATGACTGCAACCGACCTACCAAACAGCACTCTTGGGTTAAATAAAAAATGGAATACAAAAAATAAAAGTGCAAATATGACTAACTGAAGATAATCCAAGAAAAGGACTTGTCTTGCAAGCCAGGCTATTTGGTCATAATTCAGGGACAGAAATGTCACCATGAAAGAGAAGACTCCTGATGAGATAGAGGAACTGATAGAGAGATAGGGAAATGTTTCTCAGTGAACCTGTTCGTTTCAATGAGCAGTATCAAGGCATCCATTTATATTGAAATTTGTTTTGGGATTTCTTATAGCTACACTGACCTAAAATACAAAGAGAACAGTGCTTTCATTTTATATAAACATATTTGTATATTGACTTGCTGTTGCTTTGAATGTAAGAATGCCTTTTGATAAGTCGCTGCACAATTTCTGTGTACAGATTGTATCTAATAAAAGTGTGGACCAATTTATTTTTGATAGTAACTTAAATGAGTAATTATTGATAATGGATGCACCCTACAAACCAAAAGCATGATACCAAGTCAACATATCATCATTTTATTTGAAATGAGCTCCAGATGCAATTCTGGCCCAAAAAGTTTGTACCACTAGTTAATAATATGGTTACAAAACAAAAACACTTACCGAATAAATTAATGTACTGTAGTACCACATGACAAGACATGTAAACATAAAAAACCCAAAATGGGGGAAGAAGTATAGTGCATTAAAAATAAATGAGTAGATTATATATACAACATTTTAGGCATTTACAAAGGCAGCCTTTTTGTTGCTTCTGTTTATATAAATATAATTCTCTAGATAAAGTGTGGATATACGCTGATATGTTTGCTAAAATAGAGGGACCAGGCGACGAGAGGGGCAGAGCTTCATCCGAGTCAATATCCTTCTCTGATCTCCGTGACAACGCTGTGCCGCTCCAAAGACAACCCAAATTATACTACTCAATTTGACTCCAGTTTCAAGGAGTCCAAACCCCACCCAAGCTAGTATACATTCCAGTTCGGCTTAACTTTCTCATTGCAACGTGGTTTAATGCTAAGGATTCCTTTAGTGTGTCATTATTGCTTACCATTCATTTGATTTATCTGAAGTAAAAGTGCATGCAGCACATGCTAGGGGTTGTGAATGCTTTTGAAGCTAGCTACAATTGAAAGATAGTTGCATGTGATTCTGTACAGTACCTAGAGGTCTGCTGGCTTCCCTTACTAAAGAAATCTACCTTCGGAGACATTCAACTGAAACCCATTACCTCGTCACACTTTGATACAGGAAAAAGCTTCCATTAGACACCATGATTCGACTTCTAATAGCGAGGACATAACTGGCACTACCGTGGACTTCTTACCTGGGATGTCTAGTTGCTGTCTATAGGTGTCAGGCTTCTAAATACTTTGTCCAGCAGTTACTACAACAGTAGTTTTACTATAGAGCTACAAACTGATGCTACAACAACCACTTGGCTAGGTCTTCAGGTTCTAGCCTATACTTATCTGTAGCCTTATCAATCACTGATGTCATTATACTACTACTCAGGCCTAGGTCTGCCAAAACCTACTACATGGCTACTCAAGCTGCAGGATGCTGGGCTTGCTAATGTTAAAACATACACACACACCCCCCCCCCCCCCCCCCCCCAAACATGGAGTAACAACATCGCCACCACTGCTCTTGGTGTAGAGTAGTGATAGACTGGACCCGATCGGTTTGTGTGCGACTGCAATTATTGTGCACTGAGCTTAGTTACTTGCTGATGATTTGACAGGTTTGTGGCGTACCAAGCATAGCGTTGCCATGACAGATAGTGCTGGTGAAGGTTGTGGATGTAGACAAGAGGTTATGGAAATGTTGGTGTTTGAAGGATCTCTCCTGTCTTTGAACAGAAACCTCCCTACCTCCGTTACATTGTCTCCATAAGTACATACAACGATTTAGTGTTCTACTACTGTTGCTACATCCACTGGACAAGAACAGATCACCGACTTATTACATCATCACTTGATCCTCAACACAACATCAAAGAGTTATTGGTTTTAAAAACAACATGGTAGGATCAACTCACAGCAATTACACCATTATTTCAACATCCTAATATTAGTGTTATATCCACTGAAATACTCAACCCTGAACTTTCAGTACATACTAAGAGGTGAGGTATGAGGCAGGCAAGTTTACAGGGTCATAATGTAACATGTCACTAGGAGGGGTCAGAGGTTGACAGCTATTGTTTACATAAGAATGGTGATGTCATAAGTGGCCACACTACAGGCAGCAAAAAGTCCCTAATTTCTTTAAAACTACAGAAAAATAAAAAGCTGTATAAGCTTGTTCTTTCAGGTTACCTTCTAACTTCTGTCATTATTTTTTCCCTTTTTCGAGAAGTTATCAATTAAAAATACATGTTCTATTTGTGCAATTTCCCCATTGTAGTATACAAAATAATGATTTATAACATGTCACTAGTGTAGCTCTCTAATCCTATGTACCAGCATGCAAAGACAAACTGACAGGGTTTGTGAAATGTAAAAGAGATGGGGGGAAAAAACAAGGCTTCTGAATCCCACTAATACCATAGTCTGTCAATCATTAATTACTCTGATCCATAGGATCTCTCTGTTAAAGCGGAGCGCTCCCATTGGACTCCATGACTGATCCCACCCATAGAGGTTCAAGAAGCCTTATTTCCCCATCCCTCCTATATACCCCAGTCAGAGGGCATTGGCCAGTCTAACAGAGGAAAGACGCATTCCAGTGGTCAAGTGACTTCTCCTCGTCTCCTCACCCTATTTCTTACTGATGTGAAAAGAAAGACCGGTGAATGTAGAGACAGGAATTAGTTTCCCCTCTCAAGTTCTTTCACATTAGTGCAAACAGAGGATAGAAAATAAGTACAGAAAGACACTTTAGACAATGGAGAGTAATACTGCCAACAGGCTAACAGAGACACTAACATGCAGAGAAGACAAAACGAATGTGAGATTATAGCATTAGAACATTAAAACACACTTAAAAATGACATGTAAAAAGGTAAAGCATCAGGTATTAAAATGTGAATCTTATAAGTCGAGGGAAAAGATGGAGTCGTCGTCACCCCCCCCCCACAACAGGAAGAGTCCACCTTAGAGGGGTGGGGGGGGGGGCTCTCCTTCCATTGGTATGTTCCAGAAATCTGCAGCTCCTGAGTGTTCCGTCAGAATGTTCTAGAACAGGGGGCTCCTCCACTAGGTCTATGTGGGACACAGTACTGCAGCGACAAGAATACACAGAAAACAGCTGTCAACCAATAAATGAACCACCAAATGAAAATATGTGCGTAAAAGAGGATTCATCGCACAGGGAGGAGAGCCACTAAGGGATGAGAGGTTTGTGAAAGAGAAAGAAGAGAGGGACTCACTTAGGTGAACAGGACAGCACTCACGTGAATAGCTCTATAGTGCTAAAAGCTTGGCGGGAAGTGGGAGTGAGCAAGAGTGTGTGTGAGTCTAGGAGGGAGTGCGTGTAAGACAGAGGGTAAGTGAGTGTACACCATAGTCACAAGCACGGCAGAGTATACAGCACAAACCCATTGAAGGGTGTCGTCTGGAAGGAGGTGTGTGAGGGGGCTCTTGACACTTTGCATGTGTATGTATATATACATGTGTCCATGATTGTGTGAGTCTGTGTGCCTCACAAACCTCCACGTCCAGCCCTCTCATACCAGAGCTAGCGAGAGAGCAGCGCAGCAGAGACGAAAGACAAGGAGGGTAAAGGTCAAGATGGAAGGCTCAGAACAACCTTGCAGGCCTAGTATGACACACTTCAGGGAACAAAGAACACACTGGACGTAGACCCTCCTAACAAAATGTCCTAACCCTTGTGTCCTGCAGTAACTTTATCAGGCACTAGGTGGTAGTGAGACAGTCAATCTGGACAAAAGCACTGTTTTGAATGGGAGTAATATTTTATGAATGGGAGTAATATGAGTACCTTTGAGAATGTACATCGCCGTGTGTGGTCTTTTGAATGGGAGTAAGAGTTTTGTAACTGGTAGAGAATGAGTACCTTTGAGGATGTAGTCTGTTAGGAGGCTGGGTACCTTCTCACTGTCCTCCCTCATGGCATGCAAAACTGCAGGGAAGAGCATAAAAGTGATTCGGGAGTGAATATTATGGTTATAACGCTGCTATTCTGGCATTACAGTTCAACTGTCATGGTAACTTGCTAGTTGACAGGCAAGTGTGGTTTGCGAGCAGTACTCACTCTTGGTGAGGATCTGAAGGTCTTCCACAGAGGGGGAGCCAGCCTTCTTCTCATAGGGGATAACTGTGGTCAGATACTGAGAGAGAGAGAGAAACACGTCACAAACACAGCACGAGAGGGAGGGAGTACAAGACACTGGTTCCAGTACTTCAGAAATGGCCAGCCTCCTGGGCTTTTCACGCACAACAGTTTGTAGGAAGATGCAGAACAGCATCTCGGGACGCACAACTCGCCGATCCTCGTCTTGGATGGTTTAATGCAGCAGACGACCACACCGGGTTCCACTCATATTAGCTAAAAAACAAGAAGAAGCGGCCCGAGTGGGCGCACGATCACAAACATTGGACAATTGAGGAGTGGAAAAACATCACCCGGTCTGACAAATCCAGGTTTTTGTTGCGTCATGCTGATGGAAGAGTCCGGATTTGGCGTAAGCAGCACGAGTCCATGGCCGCATCCTACCTGGTGTCAACGGTACAGGCTGGTGGTGTTGGTGTAATGGTGTGGGGAATGTTTTCCTGGCACACGTTAGGTCCCTTGATACCAATTGAGCAACAATTGAACGCCACACCTTGTAGAATCCATGCCCTGAATAATTTAGGCTGTTCTGGAGGCAAAGGGGGTGGGACCCAGTAATATATGGGTGTACCTAATAAGCTGGCCACTTAGTGTATATTTTAGAGGTCGACCGATTAATCAGAATGGTCAATTAATTAGGGCTGATTTCAAGTTTTCATAACAATCGGAAATCTGTATTTTTGGATGGCGATTTTGCCAAAGCACAATTGTTGCACGACTGTACCTAACCATAAACACCAATGCCTTTCTTAAAATCAATACACAGAAGTATATATTTTTAAACCTGCATATTTAGCTAAAAGAAATCCAGGTTAGCAAGCAAAATTAACCAGGTGAAATTGTGTCACTTCTCTTGCGTTCATTGCACGCAGAGTCAGGGTATATGCAACAGTTTGGGCCGCCTGGCTCATTGCGAACTCATTTGCCAGAATTTTACGTAATTATGACATAACATTGAAGGTTGTACAATGTAACAATTATATTTAGACTTCGGGATGCCACCCGTTAGATAAAATACCAAACGGTTCCGTATTTCACTGAAATAAACATTTTGTTTTCGAAATGATCGTTTCCGGATTCGACCATATTAATGACCAAAGGCTCATATTTCTGTGTGTTATGATGTTATAATTAAGTCTATGATATGATATTTGATAGAGCAGTCTGACTGGGCGATGGTTGGCAGCAGCAGGCTCGTAAGCATTCATTCAAACAGCACTTTCGTGCGTTTTGCCAGCAGCTCTTCGCAAGCACAGCACTGTTTATGACTTCAGGCCTATCAGCCTAATGGCTGGTGTAACCGATGTGAAATGGCTAGCTAGTTAGCGGGGTGCGCGCTAATAGTGTTTCAAACATCACTCGCTCTGAGACTTGGAGCAGTTATTCCCCTTGCTCTGCAAGGGCCGCGGCTTTTGTGGAGCGATGGGTAACGCTGCTTCGAGTGTGGCTGTTGTCAATGTGTTCCTGGTTCGAGCCCAGGTACGGGCGAGGAGAGGGGCGGAAGCTATACTGTTACACTGCCAATACTAAAGTGCCTATAAGAACATCCAATAGTCAAAGGTTTATGAAATACAAACGGTATAGAGAGAAATAGTCCTATAAATACTATATTAACTACATCCTAAAACCTCTTACCTTGGAATATTGAAGTCTCATGTTAAAAGGAACCACCAGCTTTCATAGGTTCTCATGTTCTGAGCAAGGAACTCAAACGTTAGCTTTTTTACATGGCACATGTTGCACTTTTACTTAAATTTGGTTATTTAAACCAAATTGAACATGTTTCATTATTTATTTGAGGCTAAAAGTAATTGTATTCATGTATTATATTAAGTTAAAATAAGTGTTCATTCAGTATTGTTGTAATTGTCATTATTACAAATAAATAAAAAATAAATACAATTAAAAAAATGTAAAAAGAAATTGGCCGATTAATCAGTATCTGCTTTTTTTTGGTCCTCCAATAAATCGGTATCGGGGTTGAAAAACCATAATCGGTCAACCTGTAGTATATTTCAACACTACAAACCACTTAAGAACTCGAGTATAAAACCTTACCATCACCATTCGTATTTGCCTGACTACTCAAAATGAATAATTCCACTGCTCTATCGTTCGCTACATACTTCAGTCAGAGACTGCCATCGTTAAAGTTGTGCGTGTGGTGACGTCAAAATGAGGGGTGTTGTACAAAACAAAGTAATCAGCGATTGGATCATCTCTAACCAATCAGAGTATCAAAGCCAATGACACATTTTCAAAACCTAGCTTTAACTCGTGTGTTCTGGCTCTTGCCCAACCCATCGGTTTCTGGGACCAATCAGAATGTGTTTGCGTTCTAGAAATCGTCAGGGAGACACTCAGATCCACACTCATTGCGGAGTAGAAACTAACTTCTGTGGGCGTGGTGTATCATTTGGGTAGGAGTTTGGGTAGCCAGGCAATACCGGCATTTGTTCCAAATCAAGAAACTGATTATTTGCGAGAGCGAGAGAGTCATTGGTCGACTGATCGGAAGCTCCTAGTTCCCAGTGTGAAATTTCACTTGAATGACCCTCCAAGTCAGAATTACAAGTGGGAAACTCAGAATATGTTGTTACCTGAGTTCATTTCACCATTGGCCTTTTACCTTTTCAACCAAGAGATGTCAACAAATCAGTTTGACATTTACAACCGTATCAATATGGAGAATGTAGCTAGTTTGACCATATGTCAATGTTACAAGCTAGCTAACTTTATTATTAGCCATGTACAATCTTATTGGTTAAAGAATTGTTCCGACTTCAAAAAGGCACGTGAGCACAATGTCGGACTTACGACTTCCCATTTCCCACGAGCACACCCATAGTAATAAGGGGACGCTTGTTTGCAGGAAATAAAGAGCACACTATTGGATGATTCAGCATCAAGTTCCTGCCAATCTCAAGACAGAACTCTCAGTTCAACAAACAGGACCACCCATATGTAAAAATGTATGCACGCATGACTAAGTTGCTTTGGATAAAACAGTCTGCTAAATGGTATATTATATATTACAGTATATTACAGGAAAATCATAGGAAACAAAAAAGACACACAAAAAGAGAAGAAAGCAGAGAAGCAGAAATGCTTAATTTGTATTTGATGGACATAGAATGAGCCAGAGGATAAGACAGCAGAGGGCTTAAGAAATAGTTTGATAGAAAAAGTGAAAAAGAAAGATGGTCAAATAAAGAAGACATGGTGAGAACATAGTAGCAGCAAAAGCTGTAGAGAAAAAAACAGAAAAAAAGAGGATGGGTAGCTAGAGAGAGAGAGAGAGGGGCACCTGTTTGTCCCCTCCTGTGCTGCCGAAAGTTTGACGGAGGCCGTTCTGAATGACAGTGGAGAGTCCCTCCATAGTGAAGAGCTAGAAGGAGGAAGCGGAAGGAGGGAGAGAGAGATAAAACTACCAAAGAATGAGAAACCCTCCAAAAATACATGAGCACTCCAGAGAGCAGCAGAGGGGTATAGAGCTGGATTCAACCCTCTATCGTTTAAGGTTCTGAAAAGGAAAGGTTATCCACACGGAAGTCCAACAGTTCAAAATGGACAAAAACAATGGCAGGGTGAAGTCAGACCGCCAGGTTGTTTTATTTGACAGTCCTGTTTTCAGCTGGTACTTACTAAGACATGTCAAAATGTCACCATGTACATAGGAACTAGCTGGAAAATAGCTGACTGTAGAATAAAGTGTAAGGGCAGAGAGACCCAACAGGGTCTGCAGGGTGAGTGTGGCAGGAGTTAGTACAGCACTGCAGGGTGTTTTGTTGCTTTTCCGTGCATTTGCACCCCCCCCCCCACAGTTTCCAGTGCATGCATCTTCCCTTGTGGTGCATCTATGAATGAGGGAGTGTCCACAACACACATATCTATACGCGCATGTCTGCATCACAACATGCATTATATGGATTTCAATGTATACAAAACTATGTATGCATCTGTCTCTCTCACCGTCCCAGGAACGTGTGTCCTGTCTGCCCTCAGGGCACTGCCTGTGGGCCTGGTCTTCTTCTTCTGGCGGAGCAGCTCGCGGTGCTCCTTCTGCCGGTTCTGCACTTCGATGAGCAGCGAGATGAAGCTGTTCTTCACCTCCTTCTCAAAGTCCAGCTCGTCCCTCAGAGCCAGGACCTGGATCAGCTCCTCACTGTAGCGCCTGATGGCCGTCTCCACCTCCTCCAAGGCCTCGCTCAGCTCTGAGACTGACAGACGATGCAGGCCTGACAGACGACGCAGAACATACCAACACACACTTAAACAGGGCTTGACAAATCACATTACACATGGGGGGGGGTATCACATACTAACAGACACTTACAAGGTCAGTCACAAATGTTTGCATTAAAGTCTTGATTTGATGTGCATTTACGAGTTACATAACAAACATGCAGCAATTGCTGTTCAGTTGTATCTAATGTCTATTACATAACAATGCTACTGTGAGCCTGTATCTGCTGTCCAGTTGTATCTAATGTCTATTACGTAACAATGCTACCTTGAGCCTGTATCTGCTGTCCAGTTGTATCTAAGGTCTATCACGTAACAATGCTACTGTGAGCCTGTGTCTGCTGTCCAGTTGTATCTAACGTCTATCACGTAACAATGCTACTGTGAGCCTGTATCTGCTGTTCAGTTGTATACATGTACAGGTTGTGCAATGTAGCTGCAAGGAGCTGTTAACACTTTAGTTGTTAGGGATTTAGATGAGAGTTAGGAGTAACTCACGGTCCTCATAGCTGGTGTTGGAGCTGGAGCGTTTGAGGTTGCTGAGGTCTTGGGAGAGCATGGACAGGTCTGACTGGGACGGGCTCTCATCATCCTCTGGGTCTGGAGACTCCTCCATCAGCTCCTCAATCTCCTCAATCACCTGCAACAAACAAACACACACACAGGGTTGTGTGTTACGGGTGTGGCTTTGTAAGTAGGAGTGTGTGTGTGTAAGGTGTATTTGAGACGTGACAGAAAGAGAGAGCGAGTGTGTGTGTGTACCTGCTCGACGGTGAAGAGTGGCTCGTCGTTGACGCAGGACACGATGATGGAGTGCATGTCCATCTGTTCCCTCAGCTCCTCATCATCATCAGACAGGTCAAGAGGCATGTTGTCCAGCTTCTGTCCATCACAGAGAGAGGGAGCAGAGAAACAGAGAGATGGAGAGCAAAAAAGGGAGATGCAGTCAGCTTGGTGGGGAGGTGCTAGGGCGATATATATATATATATAAAATTTGTTCTAGTATGATATTCCAAATGCCTGTATTTTTCAATTTTATGAGCGTTTATGTCCACGTGTTCTCATAGTGTCTTTTTGGTCTCGTCTGCTTCTGCGCAGCACACCTTCCCATTTACACACACGCCAAGCCCCTACCAAAAATGAGAGATCCCTTGTTCCTCTCTGACAAGCGGGTTCAACTCACAATTTGCAGTTGAGGTTTGGTCCAACAGAATGTGTCATATGGTCACCAAAACACATTGAGACATTATTTTACTGTAATAGAGAAGTAACCCTCTCTAACTATATCCCTTTTATGTCTCTACTCCTTATACTGCACACAGAGCAGGCACTACTAAAACAGGAATATCAATAAACGTTGATTTGGGAAATGTATGCTCAGTTTGTTATGTGTGGCATTGCGTTAACACGTACCACTAGCAGCATTTTAGCTAAAGACTGTTATACTAGCTGTCTATTCTGTGTTTTATAAAACTGTAATAAGCATAAAACAATTATATAAGGAATTGTCATCTCGTTCTGAGAAATAAGGTAGGCAACTTGATTTCAACATCTGAACAAAGTGGACAGGCCAGCATGCTGTTCAAACAGTTGGAGACGGAAGGGTGTGTTCATAACATTTCAACTGTCCTACCTTGTTAGCTAGAAAATAGATCCAAGTTGGCTACATTTGAAATATAAAACTTAGCTGGCTAGTCACTAGCATGTAGGCTTGTGCTAGAGAGATGGTTTATGAGACTTGAATACATTTTCTATAATGCCTGCTACAATAAGTCATTATTAGTGAATGTGCATCATGTATGGTTCTGGTCAAATTTGAAACAAAAAGGAATTTTCATAGACTTGAATGCCAGATCATTGATCACTGAAAAAAAGCAGGTGACACTATTTTGATTAAATTATTATTGGGTCCTGTAGTTGTAGAAGGCTTATATTAGGTCCAATTTCACAAGCCTTTAATTCATTACATTATTGCTGACTGTTTGAAATGCAGTGTATTTGACCCTTAACAATTGTACAACAAAGCTTATTTAGAAATATATATATTTTAAATCGAGATGTATGTATATTTTAATCAAAGATCTGGAAATCAGCATTTGTCCTACCACTTTTAAAAGTGGTATACTTTTATTTACAAAGCCATTTTGGGTTTACTACCTTTTTATTTGTGGATTTTTATTGTTCAGAAATGTGGTGGGTACTCTCTTCGTTCGCTGGACATTATCCTGCTAACTGTTCCAAATGTCCAAACTGAATTTGGTAAAAGGGCTTTTATGTACTCTGTGCCATCGTCTTGGAACACCTTACAAAATATTTTTAAACTGGAAGAACTTGTCCCGATTGGTGTTTTTAAATCACTGATGAAGGATTTTGAGGCTGATTCCCTGACCTGTCAATGTTTTTAATTTGCTGTTTTATACTCTTGTGAATTCAATGGTTTTTACTAGATTACTTGTAGTTTCCTGTTGTCTGTCTGTAATTTTTTTGTAATGACTTGGTGCTGCCTGTCTTGGACAGGTTGCTCTTGAAAAATAGATTTTAATCTCAATGAGCCCTTCCTGGTTAAATAAAAGGTTAAATGAAATTAAATATTGATTTAAAAAAAATCGAGATATGATTTTTAGGCCATATATTTAAGCCCTAGGAGGTGCAGGCCGTGTATGTGTGTGTGTCTTACCCCCTGCTCACAGAGATTGAGAGTGGGGAGATGCAGGGAGCGAATGTGAGAGGTCTTCCAGTCCACTGGCATCACATTGCCGTAGTTATCGGTGAGAGCATTCCACACGCTGAGGGAGGGAGAGAGCGAAAGAGGAATATGGTGAGGGGAATGAAGAGAATGAGAGGGTGACAAGAGAAGAGTAAGTGGGGGAGAATTAATGGAGAACAATGTGAGGTCGAAAGAGGGTGAGAAACGAGGAAGGGAGAAAGAAAGAACATTTTCATTCACAGCACAAAAAAAAAAAAACGTTCCACACTGACACATCATTAGTTGGCAGTAGTTTGTCATCCTCTTTTCTCACCAGCCACCTACACACACACCACTTGTCTCTGACTTTGATACAGCTCGCATCTCTCTGCTCGCTGCTAACAGCACAGGAATCTAGCATTTCTCAATGCCAAATGTATTGTCCAAGTCTTTTCTTATAAAAGGGCACTGCTTTACGCTACAGGAAAATACAGAATACATTCATGGACCTTTCTTCCATTTTGTACATAGATACCGCTACACAATTGGAGTGAGCATGTGTAAGATACATGCGAGGAAGAGAATGTGTTTTGCGTAAGATACATGCGAGTATGAGTGTGTGTGTGCGTCTGTCTGACCCTGACTGCTGCGAGCAATGTGAGGATGGGCATTGTGAACCCACGCGTCAGAAAGGCTTTGCGTCAGAGAGATTGCTGCCCACACACTCCAATGAATAGACAGACATGTGTTATTCGCATGACACCACTCTCTCCCTCCCGCTTGCTTTCTCACTAACACAGCATTATTACCATTAACAACATTCAGTTTTGGGATAGGTTCCCTAAAAATGGGGCAATGCCGGCAGGAACCGCTTTGGCCCCGTATCGGTGTCACCCTTTGTGGCATTGCTATTCTCAACAATGCATAAAACAAAATCAAATCAAATGTATTTGGTTAGCAATGTTAATGCGAGTGTAGCAAAATGCTTGTGCTTCTCGTTTCGACAATGCAGTAACAACCAACGAGTAATCTAACCTAACAATTCCAAAACTACTACCTTATACACACAAGTGTAAAGGGATAAAGAATATGTACATAAAGATATATGAATGAGTGATGGTACAGAATGGCATAGGCAAGATGCAGTAGATGGTATCGAGTACAGTATATACATATGAGATGAGTAATGTAGGGTATGTAAACAAAGTGGCATAGTTTAAAGTGGCTAGTGATACATGTATTTCAAAGATGCAGTAGATGATATAGGGTACAGTATATACATATGAGATGAGTAATGTAGGGTATGTAAACATTATATTAAGTAGCATTGTTTAAAGTGGCTAGTGATAAACAAGCCTCTCTGTGACCAGTGGGTCTATGTAGCTTCATGAGTAGTTCTCCTTCTGTCCTCCTATGCCAAGGGAAGTTGATCCTGAAACTTTGCCCAAAAGCATATTAGGGAATATAAAACACACACACACTCCTTCCAGTCTTCCTGCCATCCTCGCTGTGTGTCTCTGCATGGAGCTAGGCCATTAGCCAACTACAGAGCTAGTTAGGAGGCAAGGCATGTCCTCCAAATGGGCAGTCACTCATGAAAGGACTCCGCTGCCCTCAGTGCACTGCTCTTTCTGTCCAAACTCCCCCCTCCACTTCCCTCACACTCATCCTCCTCACCCTAGTCCTAATAGTGGCATTGCAAAACTATGTCTGTGTGTACATGTTCTCTCTCGGTGTGTGTGTATTTATGCGTGAATTCAATTTGCTCTTTCCCTGGAAATTGATATTATGACCAAAGCGGAGCTGACATCGCCAAGGTTGTATCTGTATTGAGTGGGACAGCCCAGGAGACCATTTTAGGGAGATGACACTGGCTGTACTGTAGTCGGAGCATGCTGATGAGTCATACATAGACCAACATCACAGGCTAACAGATCCTCTGCCATCTCCACAAGTCTTTATTATAGTGATAGCCAAGCTACCTTTGTTATAGCATGGGTTACTTAAGCAATAAGGCCCGGGGGGGTGTGGTATATGGCCAATATACCATGGCTAAGGGCTGTTCTTACACAACGCATCCCGGAGTGCCTGGATACAGCCCTTTGCTGTGGTATATTGGCCATACCACAAATCTGGAGGTGCCTTATTGCTATTATAAACTGGTTACCAATGTAATTAGAACAGTAAAAACAAATTTGTCATACCCATGGTATATGGTCTGATATACCACGTATTTCAGCCAAATCAGCATTCAGGGCTCGACTCACCTGGTTTATAATATTCTAAAACAGGGACTGTTTAGTTTAAGCCTACATATGGGAGCGCATTTTATTGTAAAAGGGTACAGTGTTTCCCTCAAGATTCTTTGGACCTGACTCAAGAGCAACGTACAAGGCTGCCAATATCAAAAGACACGATCTCGGTAGGCTGTGTGCGTGTATAGAGCAAGTTGAGGGGTGAAGAAGAGGGTTGAGCTTAGACGTCCTCTACAGATCACTGGTTTTATAAACGCTGTCCATCACATAATCTGAGCTGAAGTGTGCCCTTTCAATAACCATTAAAAAATGTACCTCGATGTATGTGTTTTCAATTATTTAAAATGTCACGATGTGTTTCATCAGCAGTGCGTCAATAGAGAACAGCCCAGACTCCCGTCTGTCCTGAGTTTGGACAGACTCAGATGACTTGAAAGTCAGTATACTAACTAACTACAGTGCCGGAATGGTGAAAACGAATTGCAGTGCACATAGCTAATGCACGAGACACACGGTAGTCTAATATGTTGAAGTCACTTATGTGAAAGGAGGGACTGTATAGGAAATCACTGCATTGTCGGAACTAGAAGCACAAGCATTTCGCTACACTCGCATTGACATTGCTAACCATGTGTATGTGACAAATACATTTGATTCGATTTTGATTTGCAATGCAAATATCAAGTTGTTTACAAACTAAAGTTGGGTCGCTAGCTACATTGAAAACACAGGTCAGTTAGTGTTATAGCTAAGTGCTAGAAACAATATACAAATGTAACCTCTTGAAGACTCTGGTTTTGAAGTCCTGATTTTCTTAAGTTACCTTTGTATCACGTGCATTCAACACAACCGTGGCTATCTAGCGAACAACCCTGTTGGTTAAATGGATAGCTAGCAGCAGGCTAACCTTAGCAATGGTGGGCTAACTAACTAGTTTAGCAAACAATGCTAAAGTAATAAAGTAGCACACAATTCACACTCACTCGTCGTCCTTGAGGAAATTATCTTCTGTGATAGGTTTAATGGGGGCTATGTTTTCAGTTTCAGTGTTGTAATTTCGGAAGCAAACTGTCAGCTTCTCATCGAAGTCGTGGACAAGGTCCTCCATTGATTTGAAGCTACATATCTCCCCCGAGAAGCTGTTGTCGATGTCCGAGAAATCCTCCACCAGGCCCGTGTCAGCCACGTTCGAGGAGTTCAGCTGGTCCAGTCGGTTTGGCGACCCTGGGGCCGCCTTGAATTCGTTGAAATCCTGCCAGTCTTCATCGAAGTGGGCTAACGGCGCCGCCATGACTACCGCAGTGACTCGGTTCGGCTGCCCTACCCCTGGATGGTGCTCTATCCTCGGCTATAACGAATGTGCCACTGATGATGATGAACATGGAGAAGACTGGTGAAGAAGAAGCTAGTGGTCTCTGCCTCTGCTGACGTCACGCGTGGTGGGTAATCCGATAGAAGATCAAAACAAACATGTTTTTTTTTTTTTGAGGGGGGGGGGGGGGGGGTATTTTTTTCAACATTTTATATTGTTAGACTGTTTAAAACTATGCAATTGTATTCTTTAATCTTCATGTAAGGGACTGTGGTCAGTAGCTTGCCTTACAGGATTCTTAGTTAAAATGCACATTTGGCTTATTTCACCTATTGTTTCAAACTGGAGGAAAAGGTAAAACAAATGAATAATCGTTGAATATTGTCTTGAGTATTAAGGCATTGAACCATAGACTGTTGTATGTAGGCTATGTTATGTAAATAAAATGCTATGGAAAATGTTATTGCAAGCATATAATTTCCCACCTGGTGGCGGTGGTGCGCTAATGTAAAGAGGAATGGAGAGAAAGGTCTATAGTTGAGAGATTATGCAATTACTCTATGGCCTGTATAATACATGGAGAAAACGACTTCACAAACGCACCTCAAATTAGAAATGTATTTCAAACAAGATTTTTAACTTAAAATAGTCACAATTTATTGGTAGCAGTTCTTGTTTATCCTTAAATTTGGCATTTGATCCCCTCTGATGCACACACTACTATGCCTCTTTGCTGCCATGCTGTTTCTCTGAATTACACCAATGTCATCAAATGTTCAAGTGTGTGACCCAGTCAACAGTACTAACAAAGTTAAACACAGGAAAATGGAGAGCTCCTTTCAGTCTGAGAACTCAAACTTTCCTCTAAAGTCTGTCGAGACATGTTGCCTCTTTACACAAACCTAAGGTCAGTTTAGCTCTGTACTCCCTCATGGTTATGGGGAACTGTGGATAGGATTGGATAATGTAAACTGATCCCATATCTGTAATCCAGCCCCATGATACTTCCATGTTGGGCCACAGCTCTTTTTCAAAACCCTGAAAGCTTTATTGAAAATATGCACACAACACTTCTCCTACACAACGATACAAAACAGTACAATCACTTTTGTAAATAAAACAAACGCAAACAGATCCCCGTCCCACAATTACTCTTTTAATCTGCTACCGTAAACCCTTACTCCCCCACCCAGCCCCAACACCTCCAGAGAGAGAAATAAGATAGTTATTAGCATCAAATCATAAACAGTCCTAGAAACTCCAAGACAAAGGAAGAGTAGACACCAAGTTGCATTCAGACATAGCATGTCACCAGCAGGTGAATTATAACTTTGTGAAAGCTTTTGGGTTCTTCACTTTTTATTTGCCTCAACTCCTCAAACATGACATAAGGTGTGGATGGGCAGTTCAAGTCCATTCAGGGGTCCAAGAGATGGAAGGTTCTAGAATGGGAAAAGCACCATTCCAGAATGTGAAACACAGATCATGGAATCACACATACCTACAGAGCCACGATCGAGTCTCAAGTGCTTTGATTTTGGTAGGGGTAGAAACAGCAAACGCAACCAACAGTGGCACAAAAAAAAGCACTATTTTTTTGTCCTGGACATATTCCACAGAGACATGAGTATTGAATCACTGCACAATGTCTCACTTTTAAAAGACATGGGGTGGACATTTTAAACCTGATTCTTAAGGTAACACACTCCCAAAACATAACTCACCCCACTCATATTGGCATGAGTGTTACTGTGCATATTCACTATTAATATGTAAGAAGTAGTGGATAAGTAAAAATGAAACCCGAAAGACAAAACTAATCATAAGATGAATTAAAAAATATATATAGGACACCAGTTGTCTGGTTATATTTTAATATGAGAATACAGGGAGAGAGAATGAAATGATATAATGAGAACAAAAAAATGAAAGTAAGAAAATATTTCATAAAAACTGACAGAAAAGCGTTCTTTTTAAACATTTAATATCAGTCCATAGCAAATAGTCATTACATACCCCGAATCGGGAGGAAGAAAGCTCTGTATGGTGCCTTCATCACTGAAAAGGAGGACTTGGCTGGAGAGAAAGGGGTGTTGTGCAGAAATCAGTCTTGCTCAGTAAGGGCTGTAAGCCTATGTAAGATGGAGCAGCTATGCCTGTGTATATGCCGGAGGTTGTGTTTGGTTCTGTATGCTTAACATTAAGAACGCTGTACTACTGTGTACTGTGTAGGGTGCATGGAAGTGTGGCGTGAGCCAGATTCCAATATGATCACTTCCACCCATAAAACCTTGCCTATACCTATCCAGCTCTGTCAAAGGTGTGACTAGGGGTAGACCTCAGCGACGTGTTTTGGGCGTACATGTGGGTGTGTGTCTGGAGGGGACAGGCGGGGGTGTGTGTGTGTAAAGGGGAAAACTCTGTAAAGCTGTGAATTGTCCCACAAAACTGATCCAACTCCGGTATCTCAGTGCCATTCCAATGGTAGGTGTTGTTAAGGAGAAATATATAAAAAAAGCAAAGTCAAATGTAAAAAGAAAAGCCCAAGTTAAAAATAAAAAAAAATGTTTCTACAAAATGGCTCTCCAAGTATTCTTTGTTCCACAGATAGAGGTCGCTCTGGGGTTTTGGATTAATTTGAATGGGATTAAAATCCTCTTTATAATTTCACTGGGGGAGGAGGGGAAAGCATGATCTTCTGCTGGTGTGCATGCCCCTGCATTCACTAACCTGAACAAAAACACAGAAGTTCACCCATACACACAAGCTCATCCACACACACACACACACACACACAAGCAAACACACAGAGGAAGGACAGATGCAGTCCTCAGTGTACGGCAATAGTTGCATGTACAGACCTCTACATCCAAGAGTATGTCATTCTTAGAGATACTCAACACGAGGACTGGTTCACGCTTGGCCCTACAGCGGAGACGCAACCACACTACACCAGCTACCACTGACCTCTCACCTTTGACAGCTGACCTTTACCCCCTCCCAACAGGCAGATCTAGTGGAACTGTGAGCTGTGCGGTTGATAGCTTAAGCTCGGAAGCGGGAGATAGGGGGAGTCAGAGGGTGCGACTCGGGGGACATTGGCGCGAGTGTGTCCGTGTTAGACTTTAAACAAGGGATAAAAATAGCTTTTCCTAATTGAGAGAGTATTCTTCACACTAAAGCACTCCACGGCCACTACTCCTAGTTCAACCCTAGGATTCACCTGTTAAATGATAACAATAAGAATGCTATGACTATCGTAAAAAAAAATCCAAAGTAAGCATAGCCTTTGAGTTTTTCTTTGTCGGTTGGTTGGTTTTGTGTTGATTTTCTGCTTTCATCCAACAACTCAAGTGCAAAGAAAGGAGCAAGAGGAGAAAGGAAACAGAAAAACTAATAAACGGAAGAGTTGCTATAACCCCCTCCACCCCTTTTAACACCCCATCACCCTCCCCATGGACACACACGGGTAGGTGAGAGAGACAGATGACAGACACGGTCCAATCTGTGTAGATGGTCTGTAATGGCTGTCTGAAGGGGTCAGGGGCGTGATGCTGTGCCTGAGGCCCAGGGAAGAGGTGGGTTTCCAGGAGAATATTCAGGGGAGAGCCCCTGGTGTGGCTGTGGCCTTGCTGGGAAAGCGGGTGGGGCGGAAGAAGAGGGAGCCAGCAGGGAGTACCAATGGATCAGATCGATTTCCCAGGTCACTGGTCTTCCAAGTCACTGGTTCTGGTTTTGGATGAAGACCTAGTTTTGTAAGAGTGTTTTCATCCTCACCTCCATAGTTTTGCCCGGTCATGAGACAATTGATTTACTTTTCTCTGTTTTGTAAGGTTTTGGATTTCGTTCTCGTTTTGATGTTTATTTCTTGTTGGTTGGTTTTATTTCTTGATGTAAAAGAGAATAAGTTTTCCATTCCAACGTCACCATCAACTGTCCATGTTGCTGCAGTTCTCTGGGGAGAGATGAGAGTGACATAATTACCTGTAAAACTTTTGGCCTTTCTACGGCCATTGAACTTATGGCCTTACTACGGCCATTGAACTAACAAAATGCTAGCGGTATTTACCGTTGAGCCCGTCGACCACCTGTGTGTCGAGGAAGGGTGCGGGGCCCCAGACACGCACAGTGCCGTCGTCCGAGGCGGAGGCCATGAGGCCTGGGATGGCGGGGTTCCAGCTAACGCAGTTGACTGTGCGAGTGTGCCCTGTTAGTTCAGCGATGGGTAGCTCACTGCGTCGATGCCAGATATAGACCTTATGGTCTTGGGGGGGGGGGGGGGGGTGTAAGAGAGAGGGGGGGGGTACAATGGTATTAATATAGAAAATATCAGCCTTATGTCAACCTTCCTATGATATGCTGAAAAGGTTGCTGTATTTGTGTGCTTATGTATGTGAGAGATGGAGACATGGGTTGAGCCCATAACTGGAACACACCCATAGTGAGGGACACAGTGGTGAACACGTTTGTTGTAGGTCTCAACAACTACAACACTAATCCTAAGTTTGAGGAGTAGCTGTGGTCAGTGCCTAAAATGGCTGCTGTTGGGTCTGTGGGTGGTACCTTCGCTGCCGCTGGCAATGAAGTCTTCATTGTGGCCTCCGAAGCAGGAGTGGATGGTGTAGAAGCCCTGGGTCACACCTTGGTACTTCCTCACCAACACTCGGTCCTGCAGGTCCCAAAGATGCACTCCCTGTAGGGGGAAAATGGAGGGAGGAGGGGAGGAAGGAGAGGGAGCAGTTAGACACTAAACACAGCCATTAGCACTGGTACATTCTCCTCCATCTCCCTCACACAAACAGACACTAGTCCACACGCACACACAGAGAGAGACAGACACACAGAATACTGCTGGTACAGTCCTTTCAGTATTCAAGTATAGCACCCTCTCCCCATTCACCTGAGTTGCTACATTTAACAAAGCTAATCTTCCGTTCTTGGAAACAGTGAAAGACATGATAGGATGGTCCTCCTGAACTCTGTAAAAGAGGAATTCACAACAGAGATCAATCACTGATCTGTGTTCTGTTCAATGATATCTGTATACAGACAACTTCATATGTAAGGAGTCATTCTGAAGGTATTACTTGGTCCAGTAAAGCTTCCTTTAGGTCTGTTAATAATATATTTATAAAACATGAATAAAAAGTAGGAAACAGTTAGTAATTCATGTATAATTTGTTAATGTATTCATTATGCATGTATAAACCATGCATGTATAAACCATTATTACTAAGACTTCTGAACCATTTTGTTGTTGTTAATCTACTGAATAATAGTCAGGAGGGTGATTGTGATCTGGTACGAGGAGAAACCGCAGCCCTCACATGTTTCTGTCCGTTAGGTCCTCAAAGTTGTAACCCCGGATCCGCTGGTGAGTGTCTGACGCTAGCACAGTCCTGCCGTCCCCCACACACCAGAGGCACTGCACACGCACGCCCTCCCACGAGTCCAACAGGTTGCCATCCAGGTCCTGGCAATCATACACACAGGCCAGAAACAGGTAGAAAATCAGATTCAGACACACAAATACACAGTTTGTAATATACTAGATCCTGACAGTCTCTGTTCTGAAGGTCAGCAGGTTCTTGTCAGCTAATCAATAAGAAGTGAAGGTGCATATCTAAAAGTAGTCTGTCCATTTACTGTATTGTATTAGTCCCTCCCCACTGCAGTATAATTCATTCCTGCTGTCCTGTATCCACCCCACTACTCACACACTGGCAGGACAAACTGGAAGAACCAACTGACGCTGGTATATCTGGTGGATAGATCACACACACAGCAAACTGGTAGAACACACTAATACACACATCCTCCTTTTACAATACTTACACACTGGTAGAACTGTCCCCTCTGTCCCCCGGTGACAAAGCGTTTCCCGTCAGGGTTCCAGGCCACACTGGTCAGACTGTCCTCGTGGGACTGGCTCATCTTGGTCCGCAACTCGCCCGTCTACCCACCAGGGCACAAACACCACTCAGTCAGTACACAGACACCGAAGAGTTCCCAGCCTGGATGTCTACTGCACGGCTGTTTTTAACAGGCCCATGGGTCTCCCGAGTGGCGCAGTGGTCACTAGAGATTCTGGGTTCGAGTCCAGGCTCTGTCGCAGCTGGCCGCGACCGGGAGACCCATGGGGCGGCGCACAATTGGCCCAGCGTCGTCCGAGTTAGGGGAGGGTTTGGCCGGCAGGGATGTCCTTGTTCCATCGAGCACTAGCGACACAGTCGTCAGGTGTTTCTTCCGACACACTGGTGCGGCTGGCTTCCGGGTTAAGTGTGCATTGAATCAAGAAGCAGTGCGGGTTGGCTGGGTCGTGTTTTGGAGGACGCATGGCCCTCGACCTTCGCCTCTCCTGAGTCCGTACGGGAGTTGCAGCGATGAGACAAGACTGTAACTACCAATTGGATACCACGAAATTGGGGAGAAAATGTGTAAAAAAAAAAAAACAGGCCCATCTAAATCAGGTACTCTGACCAATAAATGACATTAATTTGTGTGTTTCTATTTATTTAACTAATTAATTAATTCAATCAACCCTTGTCCTGGACGGCTGCAGTCTATGCCTGTACAGATTTTTTTACCTGCACTAACATACTGTTTTGCCATCCGGGGTATGTGTGTGTGTTGCCATACCTGGACGTTCCAGAGCCAGAGTTCGGAGCAGTCATCGGGTCCGCAGGCGATCAGGTAGGCGTCGTCAGGGCTCCAGGCCAGGTAGGACACACCGTAGGCATGGCCCTCTAAGGTCCGCAGCAGCTTCAACTGGTGGCTCTCCTAGACAGCACACACACAGACACCAGGCTCTGGGTTAGAGTAAAGCACTAACGGAAAGACAGTAGATGGTGGCCATCTTTGCCATTAATGCAGCAGATGACTCCTATAAGGCATATAATGGGAATGTACACAGCAGATAGTGTGGGGGATTTGGGCTCAGTGTGGTACTCACAGGGTCCACCTGCCAGATGATGACGGTGGTGTCTTTGGAGCCGGTGGCCAGCTTGGTGCCGTTGTTGGAAAACTTACAAAACCACACCTCGTTACAGTGCTCTGTGAGGATCTGCTGCGTGTAGCACGGGAACTGCTTCCTGTGGACAGTGCCAACCAGGAGAGAGGTCAACCAAGGTCAACCGGTCAAATAAAAGGGAGAGAAAGAAGAAAATGAAGGACAGTGGAGAGGGACAGAGAGCACAAGGTAAAGAATGAAGAAGAGCGGATAGAGAGGCTACTGATGGGAGTTGGTCATTTATTCCTCGTGTCCCTAATAAAAAAGTTTTTTTATTTTTTAAACTAACTCTGCATTGTTGGAAAAGGACTCGTAAGTGAGCATTTCACTGTTTTTCTACACCTGTTGTTCACAAAGCATGTGACAAATACAACGTATGTGGTAAATGATTGAGGGTGATATTTTCTGTTCACTTTACGACTCTTGCAGTGCGCAACATTTCTGAAATCAAAAAACATTGTAGCATTCCAAAAATATTGCAGATCGCTACTGCATTACATGCAACTGATCTGGGCTCTTGAGTTTTTCCAGGTCAGGTCAAGAGGTCAGGAAAGCTCTGTATCACACACAAATACCCTGTATTTAAACACATGGCTTTCTTTATATCCACATAAATGATTGCCTCCATCTTTACCGATGTCTACAGCAGGCATTGTAAAAAGGAGAGGTTTTCAGGTTTAGCTTTTTGCACATTTCAGCTGTGTTTGGCAGAAAATGTCACCCTGAGTGTGTTGCTGACCGGCTGCAGACGTGGTCCAGGAGCAGGGAGACAGAGTCCAGGCTGCTGTCCAGTTTGGTGTTGTGGTAGAGGCAGCGGTCCCTCTGTAGCTCCACAGCCTGTCTCAGCAGGGTCTGCAGCCTGCGTGGGGGAAGCATCACTGACGGGGGCAGGTACGCTGGAGAGGGAGTGGGTTGGAGAGAAGGACAAGAGACAGGAGTCAAACTATAGTCCAGTCTGAAGTGCATCCCTAGACCCCTGTGAAGCCCTGTGTGACTTTGTGTATACGGTGTCATGTATGTGACGTAGTGTGTGTATTTTTGAGTTTATATGAAATGTGTGTTTGTGTGTGTGAGTGGTGGAATGTGGCCAGTGTTCTCACTCTGTAGCTTGTCCAGCAGTCGGCAGCGTGAATTTGCGCCTTTGCCGTCCCACTCTGCCTTGGCGCGCAGGTCCTCTGCATGGCTACACATCAGATACCTACACAAAACAAAAAAACAGTCAGACTACAACATACTCCACTGGGCAAATGCTTATGCTTGACCTCTAATAACAGTTTAATTAACCTGTATACGCTGGTTATTACTCCAAAGCCACATTGAACTCTCACTCATCTCATATGTATTTACTGTATTCTATACTATTCCACTGTATCTTAGTCCGTGCCGCTCTGACATCGTTCGTCCATATGTATATAGTATTAATTCATTCCTACTTAGATTTGTGTGTATTGGGTATATGTTGTGTAATTTGTTAGATATTACTTGTTAGATATTAGTGCACTGTCGGAGCTAGATGCACAAGCATTTCGCTACACCCGCAATAACATCTGCTAATCACATGTATGTGATCAATAAAATTTGATTTGACAACGTGACCGATCAACCACTGACGCAAATTTGGTTGTTAGTTTTTCTTGATAAATGTAGGTTTCCACTGACTGCTTGAGAGACAGAGTGGCATACTTAGTGAGCATGCGGATGCATCTGATAGACTCATTGATTGATTATTTTATTTACCCACTGAATATTTGGATCCTGTCCCGAGTTGTACTTGACCGTGTGACAGTTGACGATTGACTTACGTGTTGACTTATGTAAATGGTGCGATTGATAGACAGGCAAACCCTCTGAGGATGCTGTTTGCACAGATTGATCAGACAGCGGATTGATATGATTGGTAGAAACAGTAATGCGATACTGACTGACTGTGTGGAGCATTGATCGATTGAATCATCCGATGATTAAAGTGATCGATAGGTAATGGCGTACCCGCTGAGAACATGGATGCGGTCCGTGTTGTACTTGAGCGGCGTGAGCTCTCCCCTGAGCACCTGCAGAGCCTCGAGAACCTTCCCGTCCTCCAAGTACTCCAGATACTTCTGCTGCAGGAGCAGGAACTTCATACGCTATAGAGAAAGAGGGAGGGAGAGGGGTAGATGAAGGAGAAGAGAGAAAGGTGGAGTAGGAGGTGGTGAGAGACGAAGAAATGGGAGAAATTGAGAGAGGGGCAGGAGGGGGGGTTGATAGATTATGTAGACAAAGGATGAGAGAGAAAAGGGGGAAGAAAAAGATGAGTAAAAAGGAGAGAGAGGAGAAACAAATGAAGTAAGCAAGTGGTGACAAAAGGGTTTCATAAAAAGCGTCGGGAGCCCAGAAACCTGACCAACAGATTTTAGATGAATAGTAATGAACTAATTTCAGAACATAACACCTCCAACAACTCTGATCCTGTGCTTCAAAGGGTGCAGGCACTCATACCAGAGAGAAAGAGGCAAAGCGAGAGGCTCGACTCTGCCCCAAGATCTGTCTGAGCGAAAATACAGCGAGAAGCAGAGGAAGTGGGGATTATTGGTATGGAGGTCAATAAGAGAGTTGAATTTGGTCAACATAAAATGTTATTGCTAATTTCCTATGCAAGGCTTATTTGATCGGATAGAAGTTCCATATTTAGGTTGTTAGAAATGTATTTATATACGTGGCATTGCAGAAACTTAGAAAAAAAAGATTTTAATTCAGAGTTGTGCCTGTTGTTTATACAAAGTCTTAACAAATGGGCCCCCCAGGGGTGTGTCCTCAGTCCTCTGCTGTACTTCCTGTTCACCCACAACTGTGTGGCTTTAAACGACACAAACATCAAGTTTGCTGACCTGATAAACAACAATGACGAGTCAACCTATAAAGAGGTGGTAAGTGAACTGGCATTGTGGTGTCATGACAACAACCTCTCACTCAAAGTCAGGAAAACAAAGGAGTTCATTTTTTACTTCAGGAAGCAGAGGAAACATGCCCCGACCCAAATCAGCGGTAGAGTCACAAGTGAAGTTCCTCGGCGTTCACTTGTCATGAAACACCACCACTCGTCCAGATGACGCAACAGCACCTCTACTTCCTAAGGCGGCTGAATAAATCTGGCATGCCGACCCAGGTCCTCTCTAAATACTACAGCTGGACAATCACGGCCTGGTACAGCAATTGCGCCATCCACAACCACAAGGCCCTCCAGCAGCTGGTGAAGACAGCTCAGTACATCACTGGGACCGTGCTCCAACCCATTCAGGTAATCTACTCAAAACGGTGCCCGATGGAAGGCACGCCGCATCATCAAGCTGTTCTCTCCCTTAGCATGGGGCAGCCGGTATCGGAGCATGAGGTCTGATTCCAACAGGCTCAGAGACAGTTTCTATCTACAAGCCATCAGACTGCTGAACACTTGACCTGGACTGACCACCTGCTCTGATTCTCCTCAGCTTAGCACACACACACACCAGACTCGTATTATACTGTTCAGTTTATACACTGCCCCCACCATCCCCAAAACACATGTAAATATTGGAGTATAAATTGTGCCTTCCAGTATTATCCTTATGCTAAAAATGTTATTATATTCTACTGCCATTGACTTTATTTCTTATCGCATTGTCGATAAGGAACCTGCAAGTAAGCATTTCGTTGGACGTTGGATGTGTATCCCGTACATGCGGCTAAAAAAAAAAACATGAAACTGGTTGGCTAGAATGTTCTCGCCTCCTCCTGCATGAATTCCGCCTTCGTGGACACGTATGCCCATTATTAGAGCAGTCAGTCCCACATAGTTCATCTTTGCTCATACCGATATCATTTGAGTGACAGGCAGCATTAACATGGTGACAATGAATTGGGGAGGTATTGGTTGGCCTTCGTGTCATGTGGTGGGCGTTGGTTTAACCCCAGAGATCTCACAGTGCCAGCTGTAACTAGCCACTTCCTCGTTAACGTAATACTTGTGACCACAAGTGTGTTAACCAGTCGATTTTGGTCAATGCTGACATTTATGGTATTTATTTATTTAACCAGGCAAGTCAGTTAAGAAAAAAATCTTTACAATGATGGCCTACTCCGGATGACGCTCGGCCAATTATGCGTCGCCTTATGGGACTCCCAATCACGGCTGGTGGTGATACAGCCCGGAATCAAACCAGGATCTGTAGAGACGCCTCTAGCAATGAGATGCAGTGCCTTAGACCGCTGCGCCACTTGGGAGCCCTATTATTAAAGGAATCCATCTTATCTTGGGCTTGCCACAGCCCAACAGACGAGTTACCGCACCCTAACATAGACAGACGTGTGTCCAAGTGCACAACACACACAACCTGTCAGAAGGACCAACACGGTTTGACCTTTTCAATTATAACCATGACTATGGCATATAAAATGACCATTGTTAAGTGTCCACCATAATCAGCTTGACATCACTTGCATACCGTCTTGCTATATGGCAGGGCAGAAAACGACTATTCCTTTTTAGACATTCATAAAACAGGATATAGTTTACCTCGAGTTGAAATGAATTGTGCAATAACAAGCCTTTGGTGCACCAGAATAAAACTCCACAGGCGCTTGACTAAGCCACAGGAGACCATTTTGAGATCTATCCTTTTCATTCTACTACCACTGACTTTGCTGATAGCTACATTGAAGAAATGTGATTGATGATTGAGATATGTGGTTGTCCCACCTGGCCACCTTAAAATGAATGCACTAACTTAAGTCGCTCTGGATAAGAGTGTCTGACTCAAATGTATCCTGTCTCCTAATGAGCTAGCAAGGTCTAATCCTCATCATTTAGCCTAGCCGCAGTCCTCCGTGTTCTTTAGATGACATCTGAACGCGCTGTACCCGTGGTAGAGGCGACTCCCCTCATTAACAATCTCAGAAGAACAGCTGAATGACAAATGAGCTCCATCTCAGGGCTCCACCAGAATATGTATGGATATTAGATGATATACAAAAAACAAAATGTACAAGACATACAGTTGACTGAAAATCTACAATGAACCCACTAACCACATTTCCATCTATAGTCTTTATGCAACAAAATTCATACTATATTAAAAAATATCACAACAGCTGTGATAGAAACAGGAAGTTACTTTAAAATTGTATAAATGCCAATATACAATTTGTTCAATATGGTGGGATCTATGTCTAAAATTAATTATACAAGAAAATGCAGTGGAAACACCTTTGAGCAAATATTGATATAACCATCATATCGAAGTAAACTCAAGTGTCACGCCATGGTGTCCCCTCCCACTACGACTAGGGAAAACATGCAGTTTAAATTAGGCTACAGATGAAAAAAGTTATGATTAACTTCACAGGGTAGTGAAAGTGCATGGTATGAGTTCAATGCTCCTTTCCAATAAAATGTCACAGGTCTTATTCTGGTGACATGATGATCAATGCTTGACTGCCATGTTGACAAATAAAAATATTGTAGCTCTTATCCATAATCTCATTATGTAGACCAGCCTACCTGCACTGCATCTGCGAGTTGTTGGCTACAGTGCACATGCCAAGACCAGAGTAGGCACATTTGCTATCTAACGCAACAGCTTGTGACAAAACGATCGGTAGAGTTGAAAATGTGATGGAAACACATTGAACATTAGATTTTTATTCCGTACATGAAAATTAAGCGAAAAAGTACATTTTTGTGAGCACTAAGTCATCACGCACTGATTTCTATCTGCAACAAGTCAGTTCGATGGAAACACACCACTAGTGGGGAAATTCACATATTTTCTTTATGCAGATTTTCAAAATTTTTGCATGAAAATCTGTCACCAATTAGATGAAACCTAGCTACTAATAATGCAAAATTCTTTAAACACTAACAATGTGATTATACAACTGTGTTTTTGTTGAATAATGATATTGGTGGAACATTTTACTGATAATCATTCCATACACTTAGCATCTGACCAGCAAATTATTAAATGCAGGATACTATACCCCCATATATGAGGATATCTGTTGTAAACATTCCATTCAGTCCGTCCGAGGTATTCTGGAACACTTGAAATTCCAGTCAGAATGGATCCGCCTCACAAAGGAGGGACTTTCTAATCTAGAACAGTCAGGTTGGGGACGGAACCGTTCTAGAACCCGTGGTCCCCTTTCACTGCGTTGATGACTGTCATTCAGGTCAGGTTTGGGCTTACCACAATAGCGTTGGGAGAATGCATCAGTGCCCTCAGCTCGTTGAGATCATTCTCAGCCTGGACCAAAACAAAGAGAGAGAGGGGAGACAAATAGTTGGCTCAGCACTTTCAAGCCACAAAAACGACAAATCAAAACAGTTGACCACTACAATAACCACACTCTTTCTCTGTGGAGGAAGTCAATAACTGTCATTGTCATGGTGGGTGAAGCCATTTTGTGGCTACAGTTCAGATAATGCTCAGTAATATCTGTACTTTTATGGGATTAAAAAAATATTATGAACATTTTTTACAAGCCTTATTTGCCCAAGGCTCTTGGAATGGGAGTATTGTGGCAATGTAGAAGAGAAAGTAATTACACAAACAACTCTAAGATCCCTACTAGGAACTTAGCAACCTATATTTTCATCAACAAGTTCCAATATTTTATTAATTGGCACAAATGGTTATTAACAGCACCGTTTATGTATTCCATATGTAGCTTAATGTTGGTGTTGTACATGTGATAGATACTTAGTAACATAACCATGTTAAAGGTACTCTTGAAGAAAATGTGTGCAGGCTATGCCTAACATTAAAGGTGCATGTGTAACTATGGTAACGTGGGACCCACCTTTTCCCACTCCCCCTCCATGACGTTGTTGCGGAACTTTGTGGCTGAGGTATGTTCCAGTCTGCAGCCCGACTCCTGCATTAGCAGGTCCACTGTTTGACTGCAGAGAAGAGAGTGGGGAAACATTTTTTATTTTTGTTGTCCTTTATTTCACTAGGCAAATCAGTTAAGAACAAATTCTTATTTACAATGAGCCTACACCGGCCAAACCCTAAACAGGACAACACAGGACCAATTGTGAGCAGCCTTATGGGTCTCCCGATCATGGCCTGTTGTGATACAGCCCGGGATCGAACCAGGGTCTTAGACCGCTGCACCACTCGGGAGCCATAAAAACATTACCTCAATGTTTACAGCAAACATTAACTGACCATTTGAAAGAGACGGACATTAACGTACAGATGTAAAGGAACTGAAATGTCAGCCCAAAATCAATTGACCACGGAGAGATGAATTAAACATGAATTGCCTAAACATTCATAGCAAACAGCTTAACATTGGCCAACAAGACAGCCAATGAACCTGATATGTTATACCAGACCGACAGAGACAGGCATAACATAATCTAAACCATATCCAGCAATAAGTTATAATTCATTAGTAATAATTAGTTATAATTATAGACTAGACCTGTCAACTGTGTGTACCTTTTCTGTAAATCTCTATAAGTGTGCTGAGAAGGTGTCTGTGATAAAATGGAGTGGGGCTGTACTGACAACATAGCATGATGACATCATCCTCATGTATCAAAGAAGAGAGTGGTGCAGCAGTGTTTACAGCGTCACCCTGCTGAGTTCGGACACCATTCTCACGTTCCATTCCACTTTTGAAATGTAGGGGCGTCAGTTCCATAGCAGATAATGCATGCATTTATTCCCCATATAAACATACCCAAACAGGCTCTCTTAGCAGCTCCTGTAATGGCAGTTCTACTGGCGAGCAGTAGCAGGCTGGGTCTATCAAACACTGCATTAACAGTCCATTATGGTGACATGGGCCAATTTAGCCATGGAGGGCTCAAAATATTGTGTTCCCCCTATCTATTATTAGAGTCAATCAACGTTTCTAATCTATAACAGCTGAATAGATGCGCATTTCACAGCAGCCATGAAATCATACCCTAGTGGGGAAGTCATTCTGATTACTTCACGGGCCACCATTACCACCAATAATGAATGATACGAGTTAAACATCGCTCTGACTTTGCATCTGGGGCTATAAATGGTGATTGTGTCCATATTTAGACGACTGCCATTGTTGACATGGATGACAGACTGTCATATTTATTTGTCTGCAAATAGCAACGCCAGAATAATACACGCGGTTAGAAAGATATAACCACTGGTTTAAGAGGCTGTACCATGGTTGTTGTTCAAGACGACTGCCGCTCAAAAGGTTTCAAAAGAAACACTGACCCTGTCTTTTTCTACTTTACAGCAATGTATCAAGCAAACTCCTTTATCGACGTTATCTTTGTAAACACCAAATGTCAATGTCATGAAAACACGCAAGCCATCGAAAGGGCCAAATATGGGAAACACAGGGGAATGAAAACAAATTGACGCTGTCAAACAGGGTATCGTTATTCTCCCTACGCACTTTTGCACAATCCTCTAAAAACGCAGGCATTTCATTTCTGACACATATTCTAACGTTACACGGTGCCACCACAGTATAAAATAGGCGAAATCGATAAGGTCATTTCAAACAGGCTATGGTCATTTACATCCTTAGTAGCCACAAGTCAATATATATTTTGCAGCATATTTCGCTGGATTACAAGGTGATGTAATGCGATTTCCACCCGTGTAACAAAATACATATACAACTCACAACACGCAGTTCAACTAGCCCTATAAGGTTACTCTGAAAAAAAGTTATTGTGTGGGGTCAAGGTAGCCAACCAAATTATGAACTGTCTTGAGTTTTTATTCTGTATAAAAGGTCAGAATAACAATCGTAACGAAGACTAGTGGTTCTATCGACCTACCACTCCGTATTGTGCAAAATGGACCCCTTCTTCCTCCGACTAACGTTAGCTTGCTAACTACCCCCTCCCCCATGTTTGTCTGTCAAACGCAGAATTCCGTTTATCAACGGCCACCACGCAGTTCGCCATTTGAAAAAAAACTCACAAATAAATGATATTTCATGAATCATGTGCTTTGACATGTTAGGGGTTTTTCCTTCCAATGACACGTCGTGTAAACTTACTTTAGCCCTAACCCGTGGAGATGTTGTCCTATTAATCGGATGACATCTTCCTCCGACTGCGAAAGGCGTTTCTTCTTTTTCATGGAGCCGACCTCCGAACCAGAGGCTGTGGAAGTCCCTGAGCCCGGTCCGGCTCCGTTATTGGTACCGACACCATTCCCATTGTTTGTGCTGACCAGAAGCCCGTTGAAGTGCGTTCCCCCAGCGGAGGATGACTCCCCGTTTTGCGCGCTGTTCAGGCAGGAAAGCTCTGAATCCTGTCCTGCCCCGTTTGACTGCATGTTATTGCCGCTGAGATTGTTGACAAGGGTCCGGTTAAAGTGAATAGCAGAGGTGGCTTGGTGATGTGGAGAAGTAGTAGCAAGTCCCAAAACAACTCCAGAAAGGCCTGTCGCAACTGTTGAATCCCCGGACTCTCCTGCTCCCTCCGCCGCCGAGGCTCGGTGTTTCTTCCGTGGGGGCGGCGACGCTCCGCCGGTGTCCGAGTCGGAGGAGGAGGAAGCGGAGGCCAGAGTTTCCTCACCGAGAGCGGCCGTGGTTAGAAGCCGGCGAAGCCCCGGGTGGGAAAGGAGGTTTTAGCTCCCAGAATTTAGACTTCGTAACCCGGCTGAGAACGCACTGACTCCGTGATAGTTCCGTCAATCGCTCCGTTTTTGTTGTTGTTTCTCTCAACAGCTGCAACCCCCTAATGGAGTCCAGACACGCTGACGTAACCGGAAATTCCTATACTACCCTGCTTCCGGTAGAATTATATAATGCATGGGTGGCGCATTGGGACCAATTTTGCATATTGATTATGGTTTTATGATAGCTTTAAAGAATTTATATTAAAATTCCAGGCAAAAATTGATTTATAAAATCAGTTTTTTTTATTGGAGGAGTCGCAATGGCTTACATTCAAATAAAATACAATTGTATTCGTCATATGAGCCGAATACAACAGATGCAGACCTTATCATGAAATCCTTACTTAGAAGCCCTTAACTAACAATGCAGTTAAAAAAATAGAGTTAAGAAAACATTTACTAAATAAAGTTAAAAAAATATCAAATCAAAAAGTAACACATGAAAATTACATATAACGGGGCTGTGTAGGGGGTACTGGTCCAGAGTCACTGTGCGGTGGTATAGGTTAGTCGAGGTAATTTGTAAAGTCACTATCCATATTCAGAGGTGATGATCACTTGCACTCAGTGGCGGAACTTGAGTTTTATACACCAGAAACCAGACCAGAAATAATACTGCAACTCACAGTCATTTCACTGTGCTGAGGATTGCTGGAAATACTGTTCTGTACAAGGTTCAAATACACACAGACCCAATAAATGGAAATGAAAACATTTTTAGTTAACACATTATACATCCATAATATTTCAAGTGGCATTATCTTACAAAACCTGAGCTCAACTGTTTGAAAACAATAATAGAACATAAAGGATAATCATACTCAAGGCAAAACAAGTCCTGTCACACTAGTTTAGTTGGAGTCATAATATGGACTTTGGGTGGAGTGACATGTGTTGTTCTATGAAGTAGTTGCCTATATCTGAATATACACACAGTAGCTAACATCTTGTACATGTACCCATCAATGTAAAAAAGGTATGATTTCATATTTCAGAGAGCAAGCTGTGCTGCTCATTATAAAGGTGTATAAGCTAATAGGCCTACTTTCTCTACTTTTTCACTTGGACTATCAGTTGCCAGTGAATCCAGATGCGGCTATTGGAGTACAAAAGTGAGTGTGTTTTTGTTTTTCTTAATATGTAGAAACGGTCTAACTGTACGCTTGCCCATGGCATTTAAATTTAAGCCGTTAAAACATGTCTCCAGTGTGTTCATATATATAAGAATGATGACTCCATGTGTAATCTGTACTATGTCTGTTGTATCAGCAGGTGTGGATCAGGAATGGCCCACTACTTGGTGAGGCAGTGCTGTAGTGGTGGTGGGACCAGTGCTGTTGCTACTTTCATGAAGAAGGTTAGTAGCTCCCCCTTCCCTTTGACAAAGATAGCCCTCTCCGGATGAAGTGGAATCCATACTCCTTCATGATGTTATAGCAGTCCTCCACCACCTAGGGGCAGTACATCATAGGGTAATGACAGATAAAAATGGTCCACAGGTCTATATGACAAAGTGACGTTTTCCATAAAAATTCGGAAGCAATCTCTCCCCAATGAAAGCAGTTCAGCCTAAAACTGTTTAGTAAATCCCGAATTCCAGCAATAACAACACACATACAGTTCCAGTCAAAAGTTTGGACACACCTACTCATTCAAGGGTTTTTCTTTATTTTGACTGTTTTCTACATTGTAGAAATGCCGAGAGTGAGCAAAGCTGTCATCAAAGCAAAGGGTGGCTACTTTGAAGAATCTCAAATATAAAATATATTTTGATTCGTTTAACACTTTTTTGGTTACTACATTATTCCATGTGTGTTATTTCATAGTTGGTACAGGACGGCAGGCAGGAAACAGGAGACAAAGGGCTGTGAGACATAGGTTTAATCCTAGACACATGAAAAGTGCGATTGAATACAGAGGGTGCGAGGCAACAGAAGAAAGCAGAGGGGCTAAGGATTTTAGAGATGGGGAAAGGCCCGATGAAACGGGGGGAAAGTTTACGCGACTCCACCCGGAGGGGCAGGTCCGGAATGGAAAGCCATACCCCTCTGCCCGAGCCGATAGCGTGGAGCAGGGGCCCTGTGGCAATCCGCCTATCGCCGATACCTGGATGTGGTCTTTAGAAGAGCGACCCGGGCTCTCTTCCAGGTACGGCGACAGCGGCAGACGAACATCTGGGCAGAGGGTATCCCAAGGAACACTCGAAGGGCGAGAGACCAGTGGCCAAGCAGGGAAGGGTGTTGCTGGCATATACCAACCACACAAGTTGCTGGCTCCAGGTGGGGAGGTTGGCGGAGACGAAGCAACAAAGAGCCGTCTCCAGGTCCTGATTGGCTCACTCCAACTGGCCATTGGATTGGGGGTGATAACCAGAGGATAGGCAGGCCGACGACCCTATGAGGGTGCAGAATGCCTTCCAGAACCGGGAGGAGAACTGAGGACCACGATCGGAGACCATGTCGACCGGAAGTCCATGGATCCGGAAGACCTGCTGCACCATGAGCTGAGCCCCCTTCTTGGCTGAGGGTAACTTGGGAAGCGGAATAAAATGGGTGGCTTTAGAAAATCTATCCACCACCGTCAGGATCGTGGTGTTGCCATCTGACGGAGGAAGACCAGTAACAAAGTCCAGGGATATATGGGACCAGGGGCGGTGAGGAACGGAGTGGTTAAAGAAGGCCAGCCGGAGTTTGCTGCAGAGTATTATTTTGTGCACACACAGTGCAGGCAGCAACAAACGCGGAGATGTCAGAAACCATGGAACACCACCAAAAGCGTCGTCGGATGAAAGCCAGGGTCCGACGGGAGCTTGGATGACAGGTCAGTCTCAAGGAATGTGCCCATTCCGGAGATATTCCATGTTTTTATCGTCAGTCCACACTAAGAATGGGTGTTCCGCCCCCTCCAACCAGTGCCTCTACTCCACCAACACCATCTTGATGGTGAGGAGTTCTCGATTATCATAGTTCCTTTCAACAGGGGTAGGACGATGGGAGAGAAAAGCACAGGGGTGCATATTTTGGTCCTGGGCAGAACGCTGGGACAGGATAGCCCCCACTACGACATCCAAGGCGTCAACCTCCACCACAAACAGAGGGGACAGGTCCAGATAGATTAAGATGGGGTCTGTAGTGAATCAATGCTTGAGGTCCGAGAACACCTGGTCAGCTGCTGGAGACCACGTGAATGGAACCTTGGGAGAGGTGAGTGCTGAGAGGGGGGAAGCCAGGGTGCTTTAACCCCAGATGAAGTGGCTGTAGAAGTTAGCAAATCCCAGGAAATGTTGCAGCTGCACTATGGATGTGGGTTGAGGCCAATCCACCACCGCTCTCACCTTATCTGTATCCATCTGTATATGTCCTGCAGCGATGACGTATCCTAGGAAGGAGAGGGTAGAGCGATGCAATTCACACTTCTCCACTTTAACGAAAAGTTGTTTCTTCAGGAAACACTGAAGGACCTGTCAGACATGGAGGACGTGCTCTTGAGCTGTAGGTACCTCTGTTGAGGTAGACAAACACGAACTGGTTCAGCATGTCCCGGAGCACATCATTGACCAGAGCCTGGAACACAGCGGGAGCGTTGGTCAGTCCAAATGGCATAACCAAGTACTCATTGTGCTCACTAGCCATGTTTAACGCTGTATTCCACTCATCTCCTTCCGTATCCGAACCAGATTGTAGGCGTTCCGAACGTCCAACTGTGAGAATAGGGTCGCTCCCTGAAGAGGTTCGAAAGCCTAGGAGATGAGTGGTAGAGGGTAACGTTTCTTAACTGTGATGTCATTAAGGCCCCGTTAGTCGATACACGGGTGCAGGGTTTTGTCCTTCTTCTCCACAAAGAAGAACCCTGCATCGGCGGGAGAGGCAGATGGACAAACATTCCCTGCAGCGAGAGAGTCCTCAATGTACTTCTCCATAGCCTTGGTCTCTGGACCCGACATGGAGTAAAGGGACCATGTTGAAGACCTCCCAGAGGTCCAGGCACTCCGCGGCAATGGCGGAGATATCCGAGGCTTCTCCCAAGCCTGCAGGAAGACATCCCGGGGCAGGCTGTGCCGACTTAAGGCAATGTGCATTGCAGAACGGGCTCCAACCCACGATAGAACCAGTAGCCCAGTCACTCAGGGGATTGTGCTTCTGGAGCCATGAATACCCCAAAACCATGGGTACATGGGGAAATTCTATAAGCAGGAACTGCATACACTCACTGTGATTTCCTGATACTCGTAGGTTGATAGGAAGCGTATTGCAGGTGACTCTACCAATAGAGCGCCCTTCCAGCGCTCTCACGTCCATGGGAACGGAGAGGGGTTGAATGGAGATGCCCAGCTCCAACACCAAGGTAGCGTCGATAAAGTTCTTGTCGGCCTCAGAGTCAATGAGCACCCAAAGATATTTGGCCTGGTCACCCCACAACAGGGTGTCATGGAGAGGGGTACGAGTAAGGGGAGATTGGAATAACTTCGTATGGCTCACCAGAGTACTCGTACCTGCAGATGAGCCTGGTCTTTTTAAATGGACAGGTGGAAATATAATGTCCTGTAGTCTCACAATACAGACAGCTCCTGGTGCTCAATCTAGCCCTCAATCTAGCCCTTCCCAGAAGCTTGGGCTCTGGAGGAGGTGAGTCGACTGCCCTCTGTGATTCCCATTGGGCACTCAGGTGACATCGGATTCCCTCTGTAAGGTGGACATCAGGAACTTCCGTTATTCCTCGGAGGCGAGGTGGGAGCAGTGGGCGAGCGAGTGTGACCGGGAACAGAACTCCTCTCCCTCCTATGTTCCCGTAGCCACCCATTAGTCCGTAAGGTCAAGGCGATGAGGGAGTCGAGGTCCATGGGAAGCTCCCGGGCTGCGAGCTCATCTTTAACCTCCTCCGATAATCCGTGAAGGAATGTGTTGAAAAGAGAATTCAGGTTCCAGGCAATCTCAGTGGCCAACGTGCGGAAATCTACTACGTAGTATGCCACACTTTGGGAGTTTTGACGCTTCTAAGTAGCTTCTAAGCAGCCTCTCTCCCAGACAACGGAGAATCGAACACCTTCCTAACAAATTTCCCAGCTAATGAGAAAACAGTCATGATGTTTCATTTCAGATTTAACAAGACAACCGTGGGGCTAATTTGAATGGGCACCAACAGTAGATTTTTGGGGATCTTAATATCCGTACTAGTATGACTCATGTGACGTCACAAGGTTTTATAAGGGTTAGAATGAAAAAGAAGGTAGTAGACATGAGAGGAAATGGGACAATGTGCGTTATCTGAATGTTGCCCATCACCCCTGTAGACTCCATTCTGCTGGCTATGTTGACTGTGTTGCCCCAGATGTCATAGTGAGGTTTACGAGCACAGATCACTACAGCCAACACAGAGCCCTTATTCAGACCTAAGGGGGAGAGGTATGTTATGGCACACACACACACACACACACACAAGCAAAGCATGAAACTGTTGAAGGACTGGTTGTTGAGTTTGGTGAGAATTATTTACCTTTATTTAACTAGGCAAGTCAGTTAAGAACAAATTATTATTTTCAATGACGGCCTAAGAACAGTGGGTTAACTGCCTTGTTCAGGGGCAGAACGACAGATTTTGTACCTTGTCAGCTCGGGGATTCGATATTGCAATGCCTTCGGTTACTAGTCCAATGCTCTAACCACTAGACTACGCTGCCTCCCCAATGACCCTGCATGGCCAGAGCAATGTCTGCCAGGTCAGCTAAGTGCTGCCAAAGCTCTAACAATGACTAGAGGAGCAATAGAGCCTTCATCATTATCCTCATCACAATCATCATCAACACCATCATCATCATCAACACCATTAGCAATGCTGTTATCCTCTACATGATCGGTGTCCCCCCCGCGTGTCGGTTGAGCTAACGTGCGCTAATGTAATTAGCATGACACTGTAAGCAACAAGAACATTTCCCAGGACATAGACATATCTGATATGGGCAGAAAGCTTAAATTATTGTTAATCTAACTGCACTGTCCAATTTACAGTAGCTATTACAATAAAATAATACCATGCTATTGTTTGAGGAGAGTGCACAGTTATGAACTTGAAAATGTATCAATAAACCAATTAGGCACATTTGGGCAGACTTGATACAACATTTTGAACAGTAATTCAATGGATCATTGTATCAGTCTAAAACTTTGCACATGCACTGCTGCCATCTAGTGGCCAAAGTCTAAATTGTGCCTAGAGTCCTAAGTCATATGGCCTTTCTCTTCCATTTCAAATAATCTTTTTTTAAACGCATGCTTTTTTATTTGTATGATCTTTTACCAGTTTTAATGTATTATATTCCCCTATATTAATTTCACATTTCCACAAAATTCAACGTGATTCCTTTCAAATGGTTTCAAAAATATGCATATCATTGCTTCAGGTCCTGAGCTACAGGCAGTTAGATTTGGGTATGTCATTTGAGGTGAAAATTGAAAAAAGGGGTCCGATCCTACATTGAGCTTGATTTGACATTCTGTATATTGAGCTCAGTGTTATCAGTTGCTGTGGTTACCGGATCTGTTTGTATTGTTCTCGAGTGTGACTCCATACAAAGAAGAGAGACCACCCCCCTAACCCGACCCAAAGAAAGCATTCCTCCCACCCCTTCCCATCCCACCCAGCAACCAAGGTTGTTTATCAGTCCCCCTCCTAACCATCCATCCCCTGAGTCTCCCCTTACAATCCCCCCAATCACCCCCATCATCCCCCACAAAGACCAGAGACACCAAGTGCCACCCCTTCCTCGTGGGCCTGGATGCAAAGAAAGTAACAAAAGTCTAAATAAATATATATTATTGGTTTGTATGTGTGGGGCTTCAGCAGAGGCGGTTCTTTGACGAGCACCATTCATTCTCGCTGGAGATAATTCTAATGTTATAACTTGTAATAGTAACTGTATCCACTGATTAAATGGGAGAGAGTGAGGCGATTGCCATCTTAGAGCCAACATTTTTTTTCTCTCGCAGCAGTACTGCCTGCCAGCAGTAATCTTCTCTGATTAATTGAGAGATTCAAGGGGCTATCATCGTTAAGTAACATAATAGATGCAAAGCATTTCATATTTAAATTCATGCACTTTGAAATTAATTTTGTAACTTTGCCCCAAAAGCATTTAACCGCAGGGCACTCCCACATCATATGAAGGAATGTTCCTACCTGAGTTAGAGGACACAGTGAACAGTTGGGAGTTGGGGCCAATTTCATCGTAAAATGTTTCCTTGTTGTTAATACCGTCTGTGAACAAACTTAAAATGTATAAATTGATGGTTTGGATTATGGGATGCAAAGGTCATATTTTTCCATATTTTGTTCCAGTTGAAGTGGTTGTTCAGATTCAATTAGATCTGTGGACCATACTTTTTAAAAATATAGATCAGTCCTTTTGTGAACCCAGATAATTTATTTATAAATACCATAATTGGATGGTTCGGTAGTTGGGTTTCGCAAGGGACTCCATAGGCCAGCATTGCTGACCAAAGTTGTAAATATAGAAAAAATGAGTTGCCTGGTAATGTGTATTATTCAAATCATGGAATGGTCTGCAACCATGACTGTCCATGACATCGTTAAGGGTACCGATTCCACATTTGAACCATTGGGAGGGATGCAAAAGGCCGCCCTCCAGATCGCAAAGCATTATTGTGAAATATTGGAGTATGGGCTTGCCATGTTGATTCTATTTCATTTTTATTTTTTTAAAATTTTGAGCCAAATATAAATCGTGTTAGCAATAATAATAGGACTAAAGCAATATGCAGAAATAGCTCTGCAATTTCCAGGTTGCAAAAATTCTAATAGTTTTGCATAATTTCTGTTTGCGTGACAATACAAGCAATGTACAGTGTAGAGAATCATTGTACCATCAAAACCTCTGTGAAAAACATTTTCAATAACCAAAAATATTGTATTTTCAGCTGTTTGAAGCTGGTGTACAAAACCAAAAGTGAAAGACACAAAAACTAAACCTAAGCACAAGAAGCATAGAAATAGCACACATAGAACAGATATAAAGCTTCTTAGACTTGCTTTCAATGACAAATCTATAATTCACATTTATATGTGAATTTGGTTGGATCGCCCAAAAAGTTACATATTTCAGCTTTGACCTCTACGGGATTGGTGTCCCTATACCGGGAAGGTTGTTGCTAACGTACACCAATGTCACTAGAATGATGTAAGTAACAGCCAACTTTCCAGGACATAGACATGTCTTATATGTGCAGAAAGCTGAAATTATTGTCAATCTAACTACACTATCCAATTTACAGTAGCTATTACATTGAACAAATACCATGCTTTTGTTTGAGGAGAGTGCACAACAATAAAAAACTTTTATCACGGCAACTGGTTTGATACATTCACCTCTGACAGTGTCTCCTGACCCCTCCTGTCTCAGCCTCCAGTATTTATGCTGCAGTAGTTTATGTGTCGGGGGGCTAGGGTCAGTTTGTTATATCTGGAGTACTTCTCCTGTCTTATCCGGTGTCCTGTGTGAATTTAAGTATGCTCTCTCTAATTCTTTCTTTCTCTCTTTCTTTCTCTCTCTTGGAGGACCTGAGCCCTAGGACCATGCCTCAGGACTACCTGGCATGATGACTCCTTGCTGTCCCCAGTCCACCTGGCCGTGCTGCTGCTCCAGTTTCAACTGTTCTGCCTGCGGCTATGGAATCCTGACCTGTTCACCGGACGTGCTACCTGTCTCAGACCTATTATTTTACCATGCTGGTCATTTATGAACATTTGAACATCTTGGCCATGTTCTGTTATAATCGCCACCCGGCACAGCCAGAAGTGGACTGGCCACCCCTCATAGCCTGGTTCCTCTCTAGGTTTCTTCCTAGGTTTTGGCCTTTCTAGGGAGTTTTTCCTAGCGAACGTGCTTCAACACCTGCATTGCTTGCTGTTTGGGGTTTTAGGCTGGGTTTCTGTACAGCACTTTGAGATATCAGCTGATGTACGAAGGGCTATAAATACATTTGATTTGATTTGATGGTAAATTCAATTGAAATGTAGGAAATGGGTTCTACGGTTTGAACCCCTGATTTTTCTGGTCCTACACCTACCCTGCCATTTAGATGTGTAGGGAAAATAATGTATGACCTTCCTGGGAGTGTGTAAACCTTTATTACCATATAATTTGTGTATGTTCTCTATAGTTATGTACTTGAAAATGTATCAATTGACCATTTCGGCACATTTGGGCAGACATGAATCAAAATGTTGTGCAGTAATGTAACACCATGCCCAAACCGGACCCGTTGCATGCACGAGCGTTGCTAAATAAATGTACACATACATGTTATTCAATCATTGCACCCACACTGCTCGCGCGCATCAACTAGCGTCTGTGTTGCCGGGCGCTAAAATAGGTGATTCTATTTGTGACGCAGAACTCGCTGCAAGTTCTGCCTCTTCCATCTGCTCATTGGTTTTTAGAAGCATGTACCCATGTGGGTGATTGAAAGATGAACTGAGGTCGGTTGTGGCAATGCACCTTATATGAAAGTTAGTTTCCAATCGCCATATAAAGTACAAAGAAGAAAAAGTTTCCTGGAAGGAGGAGAAATGACTGGAAACGATTCGGTTGACCGTTTTATGTTTGGATTTTTTGTCAGAGTAGAGGACCTTATGTATTTCAGGTAAAATAACAACTCAATATTTACAGTGCCTTGCGAAAGTATTCGGCCCCTTTGATCTTTGCGACCTTTTGCCACATTTCAGGCTTCAAACATAAAGATATAAAACTGTATTTTTTTGTGAAGAATCAACAACAAGTGGGACACAATCATGAAGTGGAACGACATTTATTGGATATTTCAAACTTTTTTAACAAATCAAAAACTGAAAAATTGGGCGTGCAAAATTATTCAGCCCCTTTACTTTCAGTGCAGCAAACTCTCTCCAGAAGTTCAATGAGGATCTCTGAATGATCCAATGTTGACCTAAATGACTAATGATGATAAATACAATCCACCTGTGTGTAATCAAGTCTCCGTATAAATGCACCTGCACTGTGATAGTCTCAGAGGTCCGTTAAAAGCGCAGAGAGCATCATGAAGAACAAGGAACACACCAGGCAGGTCCGAAATACTGTTGTGAAGAAGTTTAAAGCCGGATTTGGATACAAAAAGATTTCCCAAGCTTTAAACATCCCAAGGAGCACTGTGCAAGCGATAATATTGAAATGGAAGGAGTATCAGACCACTGCAAATCTATCAAGACCTGGCCGTCCCTCTATACTTTCAGCTCATACAAGGAGAAGACTGATCAGAGATGCAGCCAAGAGGCCCATGATCACTCTGGATGAACTGCAGAGATCTACAGCTGAGGTGGGAGACTCTGTCCATAGGACAACAATCAGTCGTATATTGCACAAATCTGGCCTTTATGGAAGAGTGGCAAGAAGAAAGCCATTTCTTAAAGATATCCATAAAAAGTGTTGTTTAAAGTTTGCCACAAGCCACCTGGGAGACACACCAAACATGTGGAAGAAGGTGCTCTGGTCAGATGAAACCAAAATTGAACTTTTTGGCAACAATGCAAAACGTTACGTTTGGCGTAAAAGCAACACAGCTGAACACACCATCCCCACTGTCAAACATGGTGGTGGCAGCATCATGGTTTGGGCCTGCTTTTCTTCAGCAGGGACAGGGAAGATGGTTAAAATTGATGGGAAGATGGATGGAGCCAAATACAGGACCATTCTGGAAGAAAACCTGATGGAGTCTGCAAAAGACCTGAGACTGGGACGGAGATTTGTCTTCCAACAAGACAATGATCCAAAACATAAAGCAAAATCTACAATGGAATGGTTCAAAAATAAACATATCCAGGTGTTAGAATGGCCAAGTCAAAGTCCAGACCTGAATCCAATCGAGAATCTGTGGAAAGAACTGAAAACTGCTGTTCACAAATGCTCTCCATCCAACCTCACTGAGCTCGAGCTGTTTTGCAAGGAGGAATGGGAAAAAATGTCAGTCTCTCGATGTGCAAAACTGATAGAGACATACCCCAAGCGACTTACAGCTGTAATTTGCAGCAAAAGGTGGCGCTACAAAGTATTAACTTAAGGGGGCTGAATAATTTTGCACGCCCAATTTTTCAGTTTTTGATTTGTTAAAAAAGTTTGAAATATCCAATAAATGTCGTTCCACTTCATGATTGTGTCCCACTTGTTGTTGATTCTTCACAAAAAAATACAGTTTTATATCTTTATGTTTGAAGCCTGAAATGTGACAAAAGGTCGCAAAGTTCAAGGGGGCCGAATACTTTCGCAAGGCACTGTATAACCCAGGACAAATTAGCTATCAACAGAAAGCTAGCTAGCGAAATAGGACAAATTAGTTAGAAACTACAAGCTAGCAAGCTACATTGCCATAAATGGTTAATGCTTTAATGCTTTTCGACCTGTCTCCAAATTAATTCAATTGGTTCAGAGTTTGTTTTGATATTTCAACCTACATGTCGTGGTCGCGTTTGGTGTAGGGGGACAAAATCAATTTGCACACGATGGCGCATGCGCAAGTCCGGCATAGTGGAAACTGGATCAGTCTGAAACTTTGCACACACACTGCTACCATCTGGTGGCCAAAATCTATATTGTGCCTAAACTCATATGTGATTTTATGGCCTCTTGCATTTCAAAGATGATGATTTTATTTATTTATAGAAAACGCATGTTTTTTGTTTCGTATTATCTTTTACCAGATATAATGTGTTATATTTTCCTACGTTAATTTCAGATTTTAATTTTTTTTTTCCAAAGCAGTGGTTCGCACTTTCAGTTTTGCGCGAATGCTTCCATCAATCCACGGTTTCTGATTGTGGAATGTTTTAATAGACGCTTGTGGGTACAACATTACCGATGCACTTGCTAATGAACTCGCTCACCGAATCAGCGTATTCATCAATGTTGTTGTTTGACCCTATGTGGAACATATTCCAGTCCACGTGATCGAAGCAATCTTGAAGCGTGGAATCCGATTGGTCAGACCAGCGTTGAACAGACCTGAGCACGGGCGTTTCCTGTTTAGTTTCTGTCTATGGGCTGGGAGCAACAAAATGGAGTCGTAGTCAGCTTTTCCGAAAGGAGGGCGGGGGAGGGCCTTATATGCATCGCGGAAGTTAGAATAACAATGATCCAGGGTTTTACCAGCCCTGGTAGCACAATCGATATGCTGATATAATTTAGGGAGTCTTGTTTTCAGATTAGCCTTGTTAAAATCCCCAGCTACAATAAATGCAGGCTCAGGATGTGTGGTTTCCAGTTTACATAGAGTCAAATGAAGTTCGTTCAGGGACGTTGATGTGTCTGCTTGGGGGGGAATATACACGACTGTGATTATGATCGAAGAGAATTCTCTTGGTAGATAATGCGGTCGGCATTTGAATGTGAGGAATTGTAAGTCAGGTGAACAAAAGGACTTGAATTCCTGTATGTTGTCATGATCACACCACGTCTCGTTAATCATAAGGCATACACCCCCGCCCTTCTTCTTACCAGAGCGCGATGCGTGAAGAAACCAGGTGGCTGTACCGACTCCGATAGCGTGTCTCGAGTGAGCCATGTTTCCGTGAAACAAAGAATGTTACAATCTCTAATGTCTCTCTGGAAGGCAACCCTTGCTCGGATTTCGTCTACCTTGTTGTCAAGAGGCTGGACATTGGCGAGTAGTATGCTCGGGAGCGTTGTGCGATGTGCCCGTCTACGGAGCCTGACCAGAAGACCGCTCCGTCTGCCCCTTCTGCGGCGCCGATGTTTTGGGTCGCCAGCTGGGATCCGATCCATTGTCCTGGGTGGTGGGCCAAACAGAGGATCCGCTTCGGGAAAGTCCTGGTCGTAATGTTGGTGAGTTGACATTGCTCTTAAATCCAATAGTTCCTCCCGACTGTTTGCAATAAAACCTAAGATTTCCTGGGGTAACAATGTAAGAAATAACACATAAAAAACAACATACTGCATAGTTTCCTAGGAACGCGAAGTGAGGCGGCCATCTCTGTCGGCGCCGGGTGTTGTTCAATTCAATAAAATAAAAAAATGAAATCCACGTACAACATGTCTACAAAGGACTATAAACACAGCATCAATATAACATGAACTTGAACATTCACCTCTTGGAAAGAGAAAGCGAAACCAATTACTTGGATTGACAAAGGGTCAAGATGTATGGCACCTTCTTTCTCCAGCCTTGTGTGAACCTGCAGGCTGAGACATCAGATCTGCCCTGCCGCCACAGTCATAAATTACTCTGCGCAATGAGCAACCTCCAAGAACTGTCTGGCATGACTCTAAAAGCTCGCCCATGGCAGCACAATAAAACACCTTAATAAAGGCCACCACGGAAAATGCTGCGGTAGCGTGTGCATGCAAAAGACAATGCCCGCCAATACAACAACCAAACTACTTCTGCAAAAGCACTTGTGCAACCAATACAATAACATCAATGGCTGTACGGAATAATACTACAAACAACAAACAATACGGAGAGCAGTATTGGCAACTCATACATCAAAATGAGCAACAGCCATACAGTAGAACATATGGCTGAAACGTATCAAAGTACCAGTAAGTAATTAGTGGTAATTACCTAGCCCCCCCTAAGAACAGTGTTTAATTGCTGACACAAAAAAAGCAATGTTTGGGAAGAAATGGTATGTGGATGAAGGTCATGCTTAGGTGAATAAACTACAAAGGGAAATAAATGGCTACAGTTTAGGGGACCTTCAATGCTGCAGACATTTTTTGGTACCCTTCCCCAGATATGTGCCCTGACAGAATACTGTCTTGGAGCTCTATGAAGAATTCCTTAGACCTCATGGCTTTGTTTTTGCTCTGACATGCATTGTCAACTGTGTGACATTCCAGAAGGACAGCGACTCCACCAATTAGGCCTTTATGGTAGTGTGACCAGACGTAAGCCACTCCTCAACCTGACAGAGCTTGAGAGGATCTGCAGAGAAGAATGGGAGAAACTCCTCAATCAGCTTGTAGCATCATACCCAAGAAGACTCGGGGCTGTAATCACTGCCAAAGGTGCTTCAACAAAGTACTGAGTAAAGGGTCTAAATACTTACGTAAATGTGATGTTTCAGTTTTTTTTAAATAAAATGTGCAAAAATGTATAAAAACCTGTTTTTGCTTTGTCGTTATGAGGGGGAAAAAACAATTTAATCAATTTTAGAATAAGGCTGTAATGTAACAAAATGTGGAAAAAGTCAAGGGGTCTTAATACTTTCCGAATGCACTGTAGGTCACAAATAAAGCTATCCCCAGTAAAATTGGAGCCCAACTCGTGAGTCCACCTCCTGCACTGCTCATACTTAATCAATTCCCCACCTGTGACTGAAAACAGGGGGAGAGATGCCAATTGAAAAGCTCTCTCTTAAAAACGTAGCTAACTATCCAGCAATATGACATAAAATGCTGTGTAAACAGCTAAAACTGTAAAGCTATCAGTCACTAGTGGAAACATTTACCACTACCACATTAAGTTACGTTATCTTTTTAATGTATTTTACCTCAGATGATCTGGTAGTAAGGTTGTTAGCTAGCACTCCTCGCAGCTTATGCTAACTAGCTAGCTGGCTTGCATTTACTGCTCGTGAAGTTGCTAGCTAGCAAATTAGCATAAACTGGCGCTAACTGGGCATTAGTGGATTATTTATCTTAAGGCTTTCCTATTTGTATATTTAAAAATCAATTATAAATATAACTTAATTGGATTATATCTACAACTAAAAATATTTTAAAATTTGATAAACTTACCTCAAAATAGTTTTGTTGAAATATCTCCCAAAGTTGTGATGACACAAAGGAAATCTTTCGTTGAGCAAGAGCAGTGGCAGCCAGGAAAAGTGTTCTGAAAAGAATTTGGTGACATATTGTGGTCTTTATGTGAAATACAGGGGGGATAGTTACCCCCTAGTACCCTACACAGCATGTAAAAATAAATAAAAAACCCTGCAACTTACATTTTTATGACATTCAGACATTTGTGTTACTGTTGACAGTAAAAAGTCCTCAGAAACATGCGTCTTCTCCAAATCAAATTTTATTGGTCACATACACATGGTTAGCAGATGTTATTTATTGCGAGTGTAGCGAAATGCTTGTGCTTCTAGTTCCGACAGTGCAGCAATATCTAACAAGTAATATCTAACAATTCCACAACAAATACCTAACACACACAAATCTAAGTAAGGAATGGAATAAGAATATATAAATGTATTGATGTCAGAGCGGCATAGGCTAAGATGCAATAGATAGTATAGAATACAGTATATACAAGTGAGATGAGTAATGCAAGATATGTAAGAACAGGCTGGGGTCAATAATCCAGTGTGGTGAGGCAAGGTACAGAATGGCAGGCAGGCAGGCTCAGGGTCAGGGCAGGCAGAAAGGTCAAAACCGTGAACAACTAGAAAACAGGAACTAGAACAGACAGGAGCAAGGGGGGAAACGCTGGTAGGTTTCACAAAACAAAACAAACTGGCAACAGACAAACAGAAAACACAGGTATAAATACACTGGGGATAATGGGGGAAGATTGGCAACATCTGGAGGGGGTGGGGGGGGTGGAGACAAGCACAAAGACAAGTGAAACGGATCAGGGTGTGACAGTCAACAGAGAATAAATGTATTTAAAAAAAACCTGCGTTGGGCTGTGTGAACTAATTTGAGTAAGTAAGTCTTCGAGACTGGACAACAATATTTTGAAAACAAATTAATCTCTGTGTTTATCAAAGATAGGGGGCAATAGTGAAAACACTGGGTAGCAGCTTACCCTTTTTTTTAAATAAAGCTAAATTAGTGCTGTATTCACATCTCTCCCAAATGAACCTTGTGAACAGCTGTATTAATCATTTTGAGCAATAGTGGACCTAATTGATTCCAACATTGTAAATAGACCTTAGGAGGAATAACCAGCCCATCCAGGTGATTTGCCTTTATTCATGTTATCCAATGCCCTTTTTAGTTCATTTAAAGAGATTTGGGCTCCCAGCGACGTGTCTTCCTCTGTTGAGAGAAGAGGAGTTCTTAATTATTTTAGAAAGGACTTAGTCTGGCTTGGTGTGGATTTAAAATCAGAGGTGTACAGTTCTTTATAGAAGCGGGAGAATCTTTGATTCATTTGGGTTCTGAACGTATTTCCCTGTTTCAGATTCAATAGTTGCTATATCAGCTAATTGATCATTACTGCGTACCTTGTTGGCCAGTAAACGACTGGGATGATTACCATGGACGTAATGGTTGAGTCTAACTCGATGGATGGCAAATTCTGCTCTCTGCCTTATCAATAAATTAAGTTCTGTCTTGACTTTGGAAAGAGTAATAGCTACCAGGTCTGAAAACAGTGTTCGTTGTGAACTTAACAATGACCTTAACAAACATTTCCCAATCTGATATCTCCTTTAATTGTGATTTATTCAAAAAAAAAAAAAAAATTAAACCTTTGGTGGCATCTCATAGAATCCGAGGGTCATCCACTGAATTTTTATTGATCATTATTAATTTATTTAGTTCAATTTCAAATTGATCACAGAATGTAGGATTTTGTAGTAATGAAATATTGAAATGCCATCTTGTGGCTCTTTCAGGAGATTCTGAAATTTGAAGTTGGCAATAGTAAGCGTGGTGGTCAGTAAAGTGCATTGATCAAATTTCTATTTGCTTGATAAAAGACATGTAGATAATAGTATGTAATCGATTTGTGAGATTGATTTATGCCTGTTTGAGTAGAAAGTGTACTGTTTTGCTTTAGAGTTATGAGCTGACCAGGTTTCAATGAGGTTGTAATCAGAGAGTATATGCTAGAGAGCCTTGGTTGCTCGTGGATTATTGTTGTTCTTATTAGATTTGTCTCGCATGTACAAAATGGCATTCATGTCTGTCCCAATAACCAGATGGAATTGCAGATATTTATGAATTTGGAGCGTACACATTAATAAAGGCAATTTTCTTTCCATTATGGATAACTTGAGGTCTTTACCCATGATAGTGATGTTCTGTTCCTTATTTATCATTATGATTACACCTTTAGTTTTGTTTGGGGCTGATGAAAAAGCAGCCAGTTTGTACAAATGGTTCTCTATTCTTTTTGGAGCAGGTGTGTTTCTTGGAGCAGGTGTGTTTCTTGGAGCAGGTGTGTTTCTTGGAGCAGGTGTGTTTCTTGGAGCAGGTGTGTTTCTTGGAGCAGGTGTGTTTCTTGGAGCAGGTGTGTTTCTTGGAGCATTGCTATATCAACATGGTTTCTTGCTAGAATATCAAGACAGCTGGAACGTTTAATAGGACAGTTTAGGCCTTTCAAATTCTAAGAGAGAATAGCTAGCGTTGCCATTGTTAATTTTTTTTATTTTTTTTATTATTAATGATGTAATTGTTATCTTTAGTGTTAATAAGCCCATTGATGTGAAACAAAAAGCATGACCCACAGGGAAACCCACCCATTGGTTATTCCCCACCCAGAACCGCCCTGTGAACCATTCCCCCACTTCCTTAAATATTAAGGGGAATCTTAAGGTATTGAGAAAGAAAGAAACTAAAACATGAAATAAGTAAACATGTACCCCTTCAGACCTTTAAATGTAAGTTTGCAGACTTGATGAAAAGAAGATGAGAAAAGAAGTAGGCGAGATATAACAACAGATTTGCAAGGCTAAAGAGTCAAATAGGATGGCTATAGGAGTATAGGATAGGATATAGGATAGCTTTGATTGATAATTGATCCATCAGCTTCATTATTATTAGCAATATTGTAACGGCATTCTTCCTCCTCTTCTGGATCGGAGGACCAATGCGCAGCGTGGTAAGTGTCCATAACGTTTATTTTAAGATATAAACTGAACACTATGAAATATAAAACAATAAACGTGAACATGAACGAAAACCGAAACAGTACCGTGTGGCAACAAACACTCACATGGAAACAAACACCCACAACTCAAAAGTGAAACCCAGGCTACCTAAGTATGATTCTCAATCAGAGACAACTAACGACACCTGCCTCTGATTGAGAACCATGGCTGAACTCAAAACCCCAACATAGAAAAACACACATAGACTGCCCACCCCAACTCACGCCCTGACCATACTAAATAAAGACAAAACAAAGGAAATAAAGGTCAGAACGTGACAAATATGGTCTAAATTACTTTAAACATAAAGTACCCTCAATGTGTATTAAGCATTTAGGTGCTCTATACTATGTACAAAGAAAGAAAAAAGTAGAGTGTATGTGCAGGAAATGCAGGCTAAAATCTTCACAATAATTAATCATGGCCTGTAGGCCAAGTCCTCCTGGGAGATACATTCAGAAGTGTAAACAGAGGGGGACAGCCATGAAAAAAAAGGATTGTGTGGTATCCCATTTGGGACTGGCCATCTATTCTAAACAGTTTAGCCCACGTAATGCGCTGTAGCCCCACAAGGAAGCAGCCCCAGTCTGTATGAACCTTTGATATATTGTCCATTGTTCATTAATTGACGTGAAGTTATCATTATCTAAATGTCCTGGACCATAGGCAATATAATGAGAATGAAGTCCAATGTTCAGCAATAATAATAAGTGTTCCTTTTACCCAATTGAAGGGTGTCCTCGTTGTTTTATGCTGAGGGCAGCATCACAGCCATGGGCTAGACTGCATGATTGTGCATGGAAAGAATACCTGAATATATTTGTCGGCTTGTCCCTTTTGTGTGTTGGGCTTGATGTGTTTCTTAAGGAAGTATTGAGCCTCCTTGGCAGTGGAAAACGTGTGTTGTATTCTGGAAGGTTATGATGAGTTTTGCCGGGTGGATGAAGCCGCATCTCAGGTTTAGCTAGCAAAGCTTTGATCTCACCTCATTGTACTATAGGTCGTCATCTGTTTCAACAGTTCGGCACTCAGATCTGGGTAGATGCTGATCCTCTTCTCCACATAAGTAAGAGCTCCCGATTGAGACGAACAATTTGCCGTTTGACTTAAAAACTGTGGATTCCAACAATCATACACTGGGATCTGTTCCGGAGGGGACCCATGCGCCTTGCTTCTCCAGACAAAACAGCTCATAGAAATGATTGGTCAAGAAGGATGTTGGGTTGCTCACTTCCATACCAGTTTCAAGTCCTATGACCCGCACATTGAATTCACGGGAATAATTTTTGAGTGATTGTGTTTTCTTTTTTAGGAGATTGATTTCCCCTTAGCTTAGTTCGCGCTGTGTCCAGATCATGGAGTCAACACTTTGTCACATTGGCCGAAAAATGGGGAAGCTCGCAAGCCGAAGAACACCATCCCAACCGTGAAGCACAAGGGTGGCAGCATCATGTTGTGGGGTGCTTGTGTAACAGTACAAATTTAGACCGTCCCCTCGCCCATACCCGGGCGCGAACTAGGGACCTTCTGCACACATCAACAGTCACCCTCGAAGCATCGTTACCCATCGCGCCACAAAAGCCACGGCCCTTGCAGAGCAAGGGGAACTACTACTTCAAGGTCTCAGAGCAAGTGACGTCACTGATTGAAACGCTATTTAGCGCCCACGCTAACTAAGCTAGCCGTTTCACATCCGTTACACTTGCTGCAGGAGGGACTGGTGCACTTCACAAAATAGATGGCATCATGAGAAAGGAAAAGTATGTGGATATATTGAATCAACATCTCAAGTTGAAGTTAAAGCTTGGTCGCAAATGGGTCTTCCAAATGGACAATGACCCCAAGCATACTTCCAAAGTTGTGGCAAAATGGCTTAAGGACAACAAAGTCAAGGTATTGAAGTGGCCATCACAAAGCCCTGACCTCAATCCTATAGAAAATTTGTGGGCAGAACTGAAAAAGCATGTGCGAGCAAGGAGGCCTACAAACCTGACTCAGTTACACCAGCTCTGTCAGGAGGAATGGGCCAAAATTCACTCAACTTATTGTGGGAAGCTTGTGTAAGGCTACCTGAAACATTTGACCCAAGTGAAACAATTTAAAGGCAATGCTACCAAGTACTAATTGAGTGTATGTAAACTTCTGACCCACTGGGAATGTGATGAAAGAAATACTAGCTGAAATATATCCAAAATCAAATCAAATCAAATTTTATTTGTCACATACACATGGTTAGCAGATGTTAATGCGAGTGTAGCGAAATGCTTGTGCTTCTAGTTCCGACAATGCAGTAATAACCAACAAGTAATCTAACTAACGATTCCAAAACTACTGTCTTGTACACAGTGTAAGGGGATAAAGAATATGTACATAAGGATATATGAATGAGTGATGGTACAGAGCAGCATAGGCAAGATACAGTAGATGGTATCGAGTACAGTATGTACAAATGAGATGAGTATGTAAACAAAGTGGCATAGTTTAAAGTGGCTAGTGATACATGTATTACATAAGGATACAGTCGATGATATAGAGTACAGTATATACGTATGCATATGAGATGAATAATGTAGGGTAAGTAACATTATATAAGGTAGCATTGTTTAAAGTGGCTAGTGATATATTTACATCATTTCCCATCAATTCCCATTATTAAAGTGGCTGGAGTTGAGTCAGTGTCAGTGTGTTGGCAGCAGCCACTCAATGTTAGTGGTGGCTGTTTAACAGTCTGATGGCCTTGAGATAGAAGCTGTTTTTCAGTCTCTCGGTCCCAGCTTTGATGCACCTGTACTGACCTCGCCTTCTGGATGATAGCGGGGTGAACAGGCAGTGGCTCGGGTGGTTGATGTCCTTGATGATCTTTATGGCCTTCCTGTGACATCGGGTGGTGTAGGTGTCCTGGAGGGCAGGTAGTTTGACCCCGGTGATGCGTTGTGCAGACCTCACCACCCTCTGGAGAGCCTTACGGTTGAGGGCGGAGCAGTTGCCGTACCAGGCGGTGATACAGCCCGCCAGGATGCTCTCGATTGTGCATCTGTAGAAGTTTGTGAGTGCTTTTGGTGACAAGCCAAATTTCTTCAGCCTCCTGAGGTTGAAGAGGCGCTGCTGCGCCTTCTTCACAATGCTCTCTGTGTGAGTGGACCAATTCAGTTTGTCTGTGATGTGTATGCCGAGGAACTTAAAACTTGCTACCCTCTCCACTACTGTTCCATCGATGTGGATAGGGGGGTGTTCCCTCTGCTGTTTCCTGAAGTCCACAATCATCTCCTTAGTTTTGTTGACGTTGAGTGTGAGGTTATTTTCCTGACACCACACTCCGAGGGCCCTCACCTCCTCCCTGTAGGCCGTCTCGTCGTTGTTGGTAATCAAGCCTACCACTGTTGTGTCGTCCGCAAACTTGATGATTGAGTTGGAGGCGTGCGTGGCCACGCAGTCGTGGGTGAACAGGGAGTACAGGAGAGGGATCAGAACGCACCCTTGTGGGGCCCCAGTGTTGAGGATCAGCGGGGAGGAGATGTTGTTGCCTACCCTCACCACCTGGGGGCGGCCCGTCAGGAAGTCCAGTACCCAGTTGCACAGGGCGGGGTCGAGACCCAGGGTCTCGAGCTTGATGACGAGCTTGGAGGGTACTATGGTGTTGAATGCCGAGCTGTAGTCAATGAACAGCATTCTCACATAGGTATTCCTCTTGTCCAGATGGGTTAGGGCAGTGTGCAGTGTGGTTGAGATTGCATCGTCTGTGGACCTATTTGGGCGGTAAGCAAATTGGAGTGGGTCTAGGGTGTCAGGTAGGGTGGAGGTGATATGGTCCTTGACTAGTCTCTCAAAGCACTTCATGATGACGGAAGTGAGTGCTACGGGGCGGTAGTCGTTTAGCTCAGTTACCTTAGCTTTCTTGGGAACAGGAACAATGGTGGCCCTCTTGAAGCATGTGGGAACAGCAGACTGGTATAGGGATTGATTGAATATGTCCGTAAACACACCGGCCAGCTGGTCTGCGCATGCTCTGAGGGCGCGGCTGGGGATGCCGTCTGGGCCTGCAGCCTTGCGAGGGTTAACACGTTTAAATGTCTTACTCACCTCGGCTGCAGTGAAGGAGAGACCGCATGTTTTCGTTGCCGGCCGTGTCAGTGGCACTGTATTGTCCTCAAAGCGGGCAAAAAAGTTGTTTAGTCTGCCTGGGAGCAGGACATCCTGGTCCGTGACTGGGCTGGATTTCTTCCTGTAGTCCGTGATTGACTGTAGACCCTGCCACATGCCTCTTGTGTCTGAGCCGTTGAATTGAGATTCTACTTTGTCTCTGTACTGACGCTTAGCTTGTTTGATAGCCTTGCGGAGGGAATAGCTGCACTGTTTGTATTCGGTCATGTTACCAGACACCTTCCCCTGATTAAAAGCAGTGGTTCGCGCTTTCAGTTTCACGCGAATGCTGCCATCAATCCACGGTTTCTGGTTAGGGAATGTTTTAATCGTTGCTATGGGAACGACATCTTCAACGCACGTTCTAATGAACTCACACACCGAATCAGCGTATTCGTCAATGTTATTGTCTGACGCAATACGAAACATGTCCCAGTCCACGTGATGGAAGCAGTCTTGGAGTGTGGAGTCAGCTTGGTCGGACCAGCGTTGGTCAGACCTCAGCGTGGGAGCCTCTTGTTTTAGTTTCTGTCTGTAGGCAGGGATCAACAAAATGGAGTCGTGGTCAGCTTTTCCGAAAGGGGGGCGGGGCAGGGCCTTATATGCGTCGCGGAAGTTAGAGTAACAATGATCCAAGGTCTTTCCACCCCTGGTTGCGCAATCGATATGCTGATAAAATTTAGGGAGTCTTGTTTTCAGATTAGCCTTGTTAAAATCCCCAGCTACAATGAATGCAGCCTCCGGATGAATGTTTTCCAGTTTGCAAAGAGTTAAATAAAGTTTGTTCAGAGCCATCGATGTGTCTGCTTGGGGGGGGATGTATACGGCTGTGATTATAATCGAAGAGAATTCTCTTGGTAGATAATGCGGTCTACATTTGATTGTGAGGAATTCTAAATCAGGTGAACAGAAGGATTTGAGTTCCTGTATGTTTCTTTCATCACACCATGTCACGTTAGTCATAAGGCATACGCCGCCGCCCCTCTTCTTACCAGAAAGTTGTTTGTTTCTGTCTGCGCGATGTGTGGAGAAACCCGTTGGCTGCACCGCTTCGGATAGAGTCTCTCCAGTGAGCCACGTTTCCGTGAAGCAAAGAACGTTACAGTTACAGTATATAATTCTCTCTACTGTTATTCTGACATTTCACATTCTTAAAATAAAGTGATGATCCTAACTGACCTAAGACATATTTTTTACTAGGATTAAATGTCAGGAATTGTGAAAAACTGAGTTTAAATGTAGTTGGCTAAGGTGCATGTAAACTTCCGACTTCAACTGTACGTGATATTACATGTTGAAAATTCTTTAAAAATAAGCCATGAGAAAGCCACATGTTATCCAATTATTCAGTTACTGTACTAAAAATAACACGCACACGCACACAGTGGGGTTAGATGACTCACACTGTCAAGTGTGTCTACTTGTGTGAAGTCACCGACTCCCCCTCATCTACGGAAATTTTTTTGCAGCAGCCCCACCTCTAAACTACTTTCCGTGGCTATGTAATCTTCTCATCATTTGACTGTCTGTACAGCTCCTACAGAGGAGAAACCAAACTGAAGGGTAAGAAAAACGTTTTACAGCTCGCTGTATTTTCTCCCCATACCCTTTCTTTTCCCTTCTTGTTTGTATTTTCATTTTCCCTCTATCTTTTTACTCCCCATTCCTTCTCTCACCTCGTCTCTCTTAGAGCCCTGGAAGTGTTGGGCGACATGTTCAGGCTAGAGGTCGACCGATTAATCGGAATGGCCGATTAATTAGGGCCGATTTCAAGTTTTCATAACAATCGGAAATCGGTATTTTTGGGCACCAATTTGCCGATTTTTTAAATTTATTTTGTATACTTTTATTTCACTAGGCAAGTCAGTTAAGAACACATTGTTATTTTCAATGACGGTCTAGGAACGGTGGGTTAACTGCCTCATTCAGGGGCAGAACGACAGATTTTCACCTTCCAATCTTGCAACCTTACAGTTAACTAGTCCAACGCAATAACGACCTGCCTCTCTCTCGTTGCACTCCACAAGGAGACTGCCTGTTACGCGAATGCAACAAGCCAAGGTAAGTTGCTAGCTAGCATTAAACTTATCTTATAAAAAACTATCAAAATCACTAGTTAACTAACTACACATGGTTGATGATATTACTAGATATTATCTAGTGTGTCCTGTGTTGCATATAATCTGACTGAGCATACAAGCATACAAGTATCTAAGTATCTGACTGAGCGGTGGTAGGCAGAAGCAGGCGAGTAAACATTCATTCAAACAGCACTTTCGTGTGTTTTGCCAGCAGCTCTTCGTTGTGCGTCAAGCATTGCGCTGTTTATGACTTCAAGCCTATCATCTTCCGAGATGAGGCTGGTGTAACCGAAGGGAAATGGCTAGCTAGTTAGCGTGCCCTAATAGCGTTTCAGACGTCACTCACTCTGAGCCTTCTAGTAGTTGTTCCCCTTGCTCTGCATGGGTAACGCTGCTTCGATGGTAGCTGTTATCGTTGTGTTGTTGGTTCGAGCCCAAGGAGGAGGGAGGAGAGGGACGGAAGCTATACTGTTGACTGGCAATACTAAAGTGCCTATAAGAACATCCAATAGTCAAAGGTTAATGAAATACAAATGGTATAGAGGGAAATAGTCCTATAATTCCTATAATAACTACAACCTAAAACTTCTTACCTGGGAATATTGAAGACTCATGTTAAAAGGAACCACCAGCTTTCATATGTTCTCATGTTCTGAGCAAGGAAGTTAAACATTAGCTTTCTTACATGGCAAATCTTCTCCAACACTTTGTTTTTGAATTATTTAAACCAAATTGAACATGTTTCATTATTTACTTGAGGCTAAATTGATTTTATTAAGTTAAAATAAGTGTTCATTCAGTATTTTTGTAATTGTCATTATTACAAATAAATAAATAAATAAAAGCGGCCGATTAATCGGTATCGGCTTTTTTGGTACTCCAATAATCGGTATCGGCGTTGAAAAATCATAATCGGTCGACCTCTAGTTCAGGCAGCATGTTGGTGACCAGTGCTTTATCTCAAACACCCTAACCTTCTAGTCATGCACCTCAATCTTTCACAGGAACAGCTTATTTGACTGCCTCTCCACCTAGGTGTATGTGTGTGAGAAAGAAAGAGGTGAGGAAGCGGAACGTGTGGAGAAAGCTCCTACAGACTATTGTTGTTGGGGGAATCAGAAAGAAGATAATTATGATTATTTACGAGTTACAGGCTGAGGCTCATTGAGGTCTGACTCAATCTGGTTCTGAGGTGTGATTGTGAGGATGGTCAGGAGGAGGTGACTCACATGTCTGGGAAAGTAGTAGAAGCTTATCCTCATGATAATGACTATCACTGTCATCAGGTACTTGGAAGGGACTACAGATGTCCTGAGGACAGAGAGAAGAGGGGGGAGAGCGAGAGGGAACATATTGAGTATCCACGGCTTTACACTTTACCTACCTACCATTTCAGTACATGTTTTTAGCACCACTTGAGGGGTTATTGTTCCTCACCTGTAGCTGGTAAATCGTATGAAGTCATATAGTTCGTAGATGTCCCTCCAGCTGTAGATGTTGACGACACCCGTTGTCACAATGACCAGCAGCATGAGCCCCAGCTTGACCAGCTGGCTGACCCCGCACCAGTATATGGTGGTCGCCACGAGTGACAGCACCGCATATGTAGCTGTGGTGTTTGGGGTTCTCGGAGCAACTCCCTATTCTATCCACTCTTTCCCCTTCTCCTCCTCACTTACGTCTCTTCGTTCTCTCTCCAGCAGCTCCAGGTTAGGTAGTCTATTCAGCTCCTGTTCACACTCCCTGGCTTCCGTCTTCTTGTTTATCTAACGCTGAGGGCTTGTCACAGGTCAAAGGTCATAAATAGGCTCACAGTGAAATTCACACACTTTAGTCAAATATAAAGGAAATCTTAAACTGAAAAATTGAAAGATCAGGGTCACACAGTGTTTCTTGGTAGATTTAAACAAATCTACTTTGAAACAGAAGTATACACCTCACACACATGGTTATGGGATTAAAAATGTTGAAATGTATTACATTTTTAGTTATGTACATCACAGAAGACTGAAATATAACAAAACCATTTGACATAGAAACACCGGATTTTCGGCAGGTTTTTTTAAATAATGTTTATTATAAAATTATGAAAAATATGAATAACATTCCACCCATGAGGTCACTAGGTAATTTGACTGCAGGAAAGGGCTACATGTTAGGTGTACCTGTGTGTCTTCCTGTTTGCACTCTATTGGCGTGGCCCGGACTGAGCCAATGCTCCCATTGGTCTATGTGGTGTTAATCAACTGGGGAGAGTTTCCATTCTGAAAAACGAGGGGGGAGATAGAGGGAGAGGAATATAAAACATTTCATTTACAGAACCATGCTAGACAGAAAGAGGTCATCTCTCACCACCCCGTTGAGTCTGTTGACCTGGGTGGTTTCCTTGGGGACCAGTAACAGTTAGGTGTCTATGCCTTTCTCCAGCAGGTACTTACACCTCTCCCCTCAGTTTCCCAGCTCTAGGTCAAACTCTCCATAGTCCTCTGGGAGATGTGGACACGCAGGGAGAACACGTGCACGCATGCACTCTCATCCTTCCCCTAACTTACGAGACGGCCTCCACCATGGCCAGGCCCATTATGATGGCGCAAACTGTGTGGTCGTCACGGTAACCAGGCAGGCCACAGATACAGTAGTAACAGTCTCCCAGGATCTTGATACACAACTGGTGGTGTTGCTGCATGGAGGGGGAGGGTGGAGAGAGGAGAGAATCAACGACAGACATGATATGAATGTATGTCATGAGCTGTGTGTGTTTGTGAGAGAAATAAACAGTGTATTTTAAAAACAGCACAAGGAAGTCGGATGAGTGTGAAAGTCTCATAACATGACATTGTCGTGAGAGATGAGGAGAGGGAGAGAACAACACAAGAAGACTTCACTTGCTTTGGCAATGATAACATATGTTTCACATGCCAATAAAGCCCCTTGAACTGACTTGAAACAACGCCATGGAGAGACAAAGCAAGACATACACGCTGAGGAAAGCTGGTTAAAACCCACTAAATCACCAAACAGGATACTGCAAGAGAGACAGAGACAGAGAAGGGGGGGGGGCGCGTCAGAGAAAACAAAATAGCTTAATAGATGTGTTCTGATAAACTGGCTGCACTCATCTCTCAGAAGCCTCCACTGCCCCTTTGGTACTCTGGGAATGCTCTCTCTATATAGGGCCCATACTGTTTGCTCCACAAATAGTAGCAGTCAGGGACAAGCGTAGGAGAGGATAGAGGATGGAGGGCACGATAATTGTCTCATCAGCTGCAGTGACTTCAGACTGTAATTCAAGCAGCACTGAGTGTTCCAGCACATTACTAACAGTTATAGGTGACAGCACACCTGTAAAGTGGTAAAAGGTCAGTGGGGCATCAGGCCACACACACACACCTGCTGGGTACATAGCTGCGGGAAGTAGTTTGGGGGTGGGGCTGCTGCGATTTCTTTGCATAGGTGAGGGGGAGACGGTGACTGCACACAGGTACAACACCCAGTTAACCAGGAGCTGGGGGAGAGGGGCAGATAGGGGGAGGCATGAACATATCAACATGCTGCTGAAAAGGAAGTCGTGACTGACAGGTTTTGAGGGGTGCTGTGGGAGCATTGTGATGCTCAAAACCAATATATGCTTGACCCGAAAATGTGGTCGGAGGCGCTGTATGGATGTTGTGACGCAATTGCGAAGCCTCTGGAGGCATGCAGAGGCCAAATTGAGCTCAGTACCGCATCACCATGTGCCGCCCAAATGATGTAACAATGCGGAGGGTTCCCTATAGCTCTGCATTGACATGATTGGTTGACGGTAGGTGGGGGTGGTAGGTCCTGTATAAACACAAACTCACTTCCTTGACAACAAGCTCTGCTTCAACAACAATCTTCAAAAAATAGCCTCAGCTCTGTGTACCACAGATCCCTGCAAAGCTGGCTTGCCTAACCTGATACACAAAGGCAACTGATTAGCTGAGTTTAGAGTGTTGTGTGATGTTTCAGGTCTTCTCACCTGTATCATGCACTCTCTTACCGGCCAGTGTTTCACTTACACAAGCACCCACCTCCCATTCTGCCCACACCTCCCAATCTCTACCCACGTCCACCTCTCCTTTACCTGTCTGAGCAGCACGGTTCCCTGCAGGCTGTCCTGGTGCCTCTGTGCGATGATGACCCCCAGCACCAGTGTGTGGTTCCCACAGGACAGGGCTGTGAGCAGCAGGAGATGGACCAGGGTCAGTGAAAGGAACCAGGGTCTGCTAGTTCAGCCCCAGATAGCACAGCACGTGCACGGCTATCATCAGCAGGACTATGTATGGTACCTTAGCGCAAGCAACAGATGCCGCAGGGAGCTTGCACAGCGTGTAGAGTACAATATCCCCCGCAAGGCCAACTGCCAGTACCACGACCATTGCAAGTTTGTCCGTCGCACACATGACGAGGTCGGCAGTTGAGAAGTGAGGAAAACACCACCAGCACTGAAAAGAGTTTCCTGTTGCTCAGTGGTGTAAAGTAGTTAAGTAAAAATACTTTAAAGTACTAGTTACGTAGTTTTTTTTTGGAATCTGTTCTTTACTATTTACATTTGACTACTTTTACTTCACTACATTCCTTAAGAAAATATTGTACGTTTTACTCCATACATTTTCCCTGACACCCAAATGTACTCGTTACATTTTGAATGCTTAGCAGGACAGGAAAATGGTCCAATTCACACACTTATCAAGAGAACATCCCTGGTCATCCCTACTGCCTCTGATCTGGCGGACTCACTAAACACACATGCTTCGTTTGTAAGTTGTCTGAATATTTGAGTCTTCCCCTGGCTAGTCGTAAATTGAAAAAAAAAAATGATAAGAATTGTGCCGTCTGGTTTGCTTAATATAAGGAATTTTAAATTTAAATGTACTTTTGATACTTAAGTATATTTCAGCAATTACATTTACTTTTGATACTTAAGTATATTTTAAATCAAATACTTTTACTCAAGTAGAATTTTACTGTATTACTTTTACTCAAGTATGACAGTTGGGTACTTTTTCCACCACTGCTGTTGCTGCCGTCAGAAGACCTGGCAGAGCCATTCGAGGGACTCAGCCCAAAGGTGATACGCATGACGCTTGGCAGGCACACGCAGCAGCCAGGCGTATGACCTGCCCCATGCCCGACGTGACTGCTGCTGAACATTCTCCTGAATCATCTGTGTCTTGGGGAAGGGATGGAGCAGGGAATGGAGAGAATAAGGAAGAAGGGAGAGGGTGGTAGTTCTCATACATCCATAATTAAACCCAAAACCCAGTCCTGCAGCCTCCTAATGACCATCCTCATAATCAAAGACAAATGATACACACCTTGATTTATACTTCAAGTTTATTGGGATTTGTTAGGTCATTAACCTGCCATTGTCAGCAAATAATGTCAATGTATTCTGTAAAGTCTCAGTAACGTACAAATACGTGCACACACACACAGAGAGAGAATTAGCAGAGATAACACAGTCTGCTGCTGGAAGCCCCTGTCTCAGGCTCCCAATCCACATGTCGTTTTTCCCAGGGCCACTACCGCTGCCACCAGTACCCCTACTGTCCCCAGTCTTCCCAGTGCAGCAGTTCCTAGCGCTGCTGTTCCCAGTGCCCCCGCTCCGAGGGGTGCAGCAGCCGCGGTTACTGTTTCCATGCCGATTCCTCCTATCAGGCGGGTCCCTGTGAGGACCTCACCCCTCAGTTTAATCTGAGTGTGGAACGGACTCTTTGGTGCACCCAGTATAAAGGCCCCCACTGCAACAAAGGTCACTGTTATAATTTCTGCTGGTCCCAGAATGACAGTTCCCAGTGCTAGACCCCAGAAGCCTAGCACCGCACCTACTGCTACAGAGCCTAGAACTACTAGTGTCGTCGCTCTGGTTCTAAATTCCGATCCAGCAGCAACACTCGCGGCCCCCAGTGACACCCCTGCAGCCGTGGCTCCCCCTAACAGACCCCCTATGCTGCCCCCCGACCCCAGCAAAGCGCATACTGGTAGAATGAGTCTCAGGGTACAAGAGGATGCCACTGCCGCCCCCACCGCCACCCTCGCTGCCCCCTCTGGTCCCAAACTCACCACAGCCACTGTTCCCAGAGCAGCTCCTAGCAGTCCTGCAGCCAGGGTCCCCACCCACAGCACTGACCCCAGCATCACAGTCACCTCTGACCCTGTCCCACCTGTATCCCCCGTACCCATAGGGAAACCTACTATTGCCACAACAACTGAGTATAGCAGTAATCTCTCTGACCATTTGCTGTTTCCTTCAGCTCTCTGCTGTATTCTTCTCTCTGATAGGGCCTTCAGTAGGACACAGAGGGACGAGATAGCAATGGCCATAGTAAATAGTCCTGTGATGACGCCCAAACGGCCCATCGCCACACTGAGGTAGAGAGTAGAGAAAAAAACAGAGAGGACCGCGGTCATCTCATTCACGTAAGTGTATGGGTACACTAGCAGGACCATGACGCACTGGACCAGGAAGTGGCCCCACACGGGGAGTGCGCCCACAAGTGTTCCAGTTACCACGGCTCCCACCGTGATGGTGACCCCTCCAGCAATCTCCGCCGCCTTTGCTGTAGCTCCACCTCCTCCTTCCCTCCCCATCAGTCGCATCACCATGGAGGCGAGGAGAAGTCCGGTTCCCATGGATACCAACGCCGTAGTGAACACCAGGCACGTGGCTACCGCTCCCACCCCCGCCACGCCAACCTCCCCTGCTGCTCGGGCAGCGGTGATCATAAGTGGTCCAGTAGTGGTCAAGTAGGGTTCGGCTGCAGCCAGAGCCGTGTCTCCGATGGCGAACCCAGCCGCTACGCTCCTCAGGACCACCTCCACCATTCCAACCACACCTAGGGAGAGACAGAATATGATTCTCTACTTTACCACTGTGAGTATGAACAGTTCTGGAAGAGCTACACCCACTTTGAATAGACCTAGAGTCTAGACTGAGACCACTCATATTGTCCACCAGGTGTCAGTGAAGGACAAGAGTAGAATAACCAACACGAGAACGCACTGTCACTGAGCTGAAAAAGCTCAATCACCTAGATTTGAGTTAAAGAGAGCAATTAGGCAAGGTTGTCCTATCTCTCCGTACCTGTTTTTATTAATCACCCAACTTCTTGCAAATTCTTTAAATAATAGTCCTGTACAAGGTATCTCCATAGCTGGTAAAGAAATTATTATAAGCCAGCTGGCTGACGATACTACACTTTTTCTGAAAGACGCTAACCAAATTCCCATATCGATCAATGTGATACAATCCTTTTCCAAAGCGTCTGGTCTATATCTTAACATTAAGAAATGTGAACTCATGGCTGTCAAAGATTGTGTGACACCTTCATATTATGGTATTCCAGTAAAAGAATAACTTACATATTTAGGCATAACCATTACAAAGGATCAGAAGCCTAGAGGCTTTCTAAATTTTAACCCTCTTATTAAAAAAACCCAGAAGAAACTAAATCAATGGCTACAGAGGGACCTATCTTTAAAAGGTAGAGTCCTAATAACCAAGGCTGAAGGTATCTCTAGACTAACATATGGTGCGCTATCTTTATATCTTGACCGTAAAATAAGCAAGGAGATAGACCAGATGCTTTTCAACTTTCTTTGGAGAAACCGTACCCATTACATTAGGAAAACTGTTGTAATGAACACTTATGAGAATGGAGGACTGAATTTTCTGGATTTTACTACTTTAAATAATACTTTTAAGATCAATTGGATAAAACAATTCCTAAGAAGACCCACTTCTATCTGGAATTTTATTCCTCATCGTGTCTTCTCTACTTTTGGTGGCCTTAACTTCAGATTGTTTTGCAATTATAATATTGACAAAATTCCAGTGAAACTTTCTGCTTTTCATCGGCAGGTTTTCTTGTCATGGTCCTTAATTTATAAACACAATGTTTCTCCACACAGATATTATATATGGAATAATCGGGATATATTGTATAAAAATACCTCTCTGTTTTTAGAATATTGGTTCCGAAATAATATCCTATTGGTGAGCCAACTGGTAAATGCAGAGGGTCTTTTACTCAGTTATAAAGAATTCTTATCACTTTACAAGGTCCCTGTAACACCTAAAGATTTTGCAATTGTTTTAGATGCCATTCCCTCAGGTGTTGCTATGTTATTCAGGAACGTGTCAAGACCTGACCCTCAGAGCCTACCTTCTGTTGACTCATCAGTAGGACAGATTTGTTTCTCTTTTGGTCCATTCAACAACAGAGCGATACGAACCTTGTTTCAGCAGGATGTTGTATCTCTATACCTTATGTCATGCCTTATTGGAATGGATTTATTGATAATATCTGTTGGAAAAAAGTTTGGATGTTGCCACACACATACTTGTTAACAAAATTAAGGAAGTTTCCTTTAAAATGATTCATAAATATTATCCTGCCAACCACTATATGAAGAAGTTTAAGGAAAACATAAACTCAAATTGCTCCTTTTGTAATGACCACCCAGAAAAAGTTGTGCATCTTTTTTGGCATTGTATGCATGTAAGAAAACTGTGGCAAGACATCAGTAGGTTTATAATTGAACATATTTATGAAGATTTGACACTATTGTGGAGAGATGTACTGTTTGGATTCTTTACATACAATAGAAATAAGCGGAATAATTTTTATGTAATTAATTTCATTATTCTTTTGGCCAAATTTCACATACACAAATGTAAATTTACAAACAGAAAACCACATTTTCGTACCCTACAAAAATAAATTGAACTGTATTTTAAGACAGTTAAATGCTCTACTAACAAAAAAGCTGTTAGAATTGTAAGTATATGCATGTCCCTTAAGGTCCTTGTGTAATTGTAATGTGATATTGTACCCCCTAGCTCGATTGTCTATTGTTTGTAATCTATGTATGCTTGTGTTCCCTCATGTGCTTTATGTATTGATTCGAAATTAATTAAAAAATAAAAAAATGTAAAAAAAATAAAAATAAAAATAAAAAAACATTTTTTTGGTCACATACACATGGTTAGCAGATGTTACAGCTATAATGTGAATAGATATTGTATCACTATGGAATGCAGTGACGTGTGGGAAAGTAATAAGTAATAGTAATACACTATTCCTTCCTTGTCAAGACTAGTCACTCTGTCACGGTATACGGAAACTGAAACCACACTGCACCCGATCTCTTAACACACTGAAATTCAAACCTGAAAGAGTGACTGACTTACCTGAAAAGTCAACAAACTAAACTCAACAGACCATTTCTGTCCATATTGTAACGTTATGACGCACAAAGTTGTCTGCAATATTCAATGGTGTTTCTACTCAGAGTTTATTGCTCTTAACTCAACTCTGTCATGCCTGCAAGCTACCTAGGTTTTATTAAAAAAGCAGGTTCTTACTAAACCTACTGGATAGAATATGTGCTAACAGGTACACGGAGACAGAAAACATACAGAGTAAAATTACAAATCAAAGTTACTTTGAGTGTTAAACTACTACAGACGAGTACCTTACCCTGGTCTGTTCCTGCCATAACAGCAAGTGGATCACTGACTTCCTGTCTTTAGCTCCACCTCTAGGCTTCTCATGACATGTGACAAGCACTGCAGTTTTTCCAGCAACTAACCCATTCAAAAAATAATAACAATAATAAATATATATATATATTACTGTCATTCTTGTTATTAATGTATGACAAGTTGACACATTTGTTTTATTACTACTCATTCTTAGACTCCCTTAACATCCTAGAACTTGCAATGCAAGTAGGTCGCGGTTATGTTTTTCAAAATTAATTTCTCAAGATTTTGTGTGGAGCAGTGAGTATGTCACGTGTCACATCTGTACTTCAAGGAAAGGAGGGAAGGATGCATTTATTTTAATATTATTCTAACAGGGTTTAGGTTCCTTCCTAACCGTAATTGCTTCCTTTCCTTCTCACCCTGTCACCGCCCCTCTTTTGTCAGCTGACAACAACGCGCTGGATCATGTGATAACCGCTTCCTCAAATGTGTGATCAGATGTGGTTTGTATTATTTTCAAAGCAGAGCATAGGCGACACCCTTGAGGCACTAACCGAACGCTGCTTTGCAAGCTGTAAAAAAATAAAATAATAACCCAGTGAGTATTGAATTCATTCTTGCATATTTTGATACAGGATTTGTGCTAATTGAAAGTCGATTCTTGTTAAATATATTTGCATCTAAAGTTGCATAGTATCTGTATCAGGCTAAAGTTACTAGACTCCCTTTGAAGAACCAGTCAATTGTTAAAATGTATCACTCTTGCGGTGTTCTGCTAAGTGATGCGTAGCGACAGTAGCAATTCAAGTCGCTGTTCCCTATCCAAGGACTATGTACTTACTGTACGTTACTTGAAATCTATATCAATACGTAAAACCAACTAACATTTTCTCTTGTAGGCTAATGGTCAGATTATCAGTGTATTACTATAATGTATCTGTCGTTTCTGCCTAGCTCTGGGCCATATTGTGTCATTAAGTTTTATTTTGTATCCTGGTTTATTTCGTATCCTGGTATTTGCTTGTGTTTCAATGTATGCACTGTGCATATGCACAAGCTAACCATTCCTTGAGTTCAGTTATGGTCAGGTGACTTGTACAGCTCAGGTATTATTAATGTGTAGTGTTTGTCTTATAATGGTAAATGGTTAAACAGGTTAGTGTTGTCACGCCTTCTTTGTTTTCCCACCCCTCCTCCTCTCCTACCTCAGTTGGCAGTTGGCACACCCAGTCAGTCATGTGACTCTCAGGTGTATCAATACACACTGCACATTGACTCTATTCAGTTATGTAGAATGTCCACCAGGGTCATGTTCATTATGCCTGTACAGAAGCAGATACTTTCAAATTAAAGCCATTTACGTGCATTCCTTGTGTTTGGGCAAATCTGGATGCTACATCCCAGTTTTAGTGACTTTGTCCTGTAACAAACGTCTGTCTCTTTCAGGAATGCGATTTGCAGTAGCATTGTGTGTGCTGGCGCTCTTTGTGGCCACCCTGGCCCTGGACAATGGTCTGATGAGGACCCCTCCTATGGGCTGGTTGGCATGGGAACGCTTCCGCTGTGACATCGACTGTCAGAACGACCCCAAGAACTGCATCAGGTAAGACAAAAATATGATTCTGAACTCTTCCCATTCTTGGGAATGCCTTTCATAACAAGGAAAGGAGACAAGGTGAGGAAGAGATTTCTGAGCCAACATTGACACTTAAAAAAAAGAATATAGCCATAGGAACTCCTGACATTTTCCTTTCTCCCTCTGCTTCGTCCTCCCACAGTGAGGTTCTGTTCCGGGACATGGCAGACAGGCTGGCTGAGGATGGCTGGAGGGAGCTGGGATATGTCTACGTCAACATAGACGATTGCTGGGCCTCCAAGGACAGAGACAGTAATGGACGCCTGCAGGCTGACCCTAAGCGGTAGGCTACTGAACGGAGAAACGCACACGTTTTGTTGTTCTCACAAGCACTGTTAATGTTTACAACTTTATTTTACTTGTATCTCATGTATCTTATCTATGTATTGCCATATTGTCTACTGTCAGGTGGAATATATCTATGTTGAGGTCGTTGACATGTATTGTACCAATATATTGAGGTCACTGACTTGTCAGTCATATGATACTCATATAGCCCATTCTCTTAGGTGGGGTATATTGGCTTTTATTGTGCTTAAACTATTGTCTGTATGAATATGTGTAACATGTCTAACCTGTGTATCTATAACCTCCTCTCTCAGGTTCCCAAGTGGGATCCCCAACCTGGCGAGCTACATCCATGACCGGGGGCTGAAGCTGGGTATCTATGGGGACATGGGCACACTCACATGTGGAGGGTACCCTGGGACCCCCCTGGACAAGATCACTATAGACGCTCAGACTTTCGCTGACTGGAAAGTGGACATGCTGAAGTTTGACGGCTGCTACTCCAACGCTACGGAGCAGGAGCAGGGTGAGGAAGGGAGGAGAGTTGTGGGTGGACATACTGAAGCTTGAAATGGGAGATAAGTGGTTTACTCAACCCTCAGTTGCTTGCTTGACACAGTTCTTTCTTATAGGCTACCCTGCCATGTCAAAGGCTCTGAACGCTACCGGACGCCCCATTGGCTACTCATGCAGTTGGCCAGCCTACCAGGGTGGACTCCCACCCAAGGTTAATCAAATTTAATTTAAATAATTCAATATTTTTGTAATAAGTCAATCCAGTTTATATACAGATCATATTTAAACATTTTCTAAGTTGACCTCTTCTACATTTGTTTCTCAGGTGAACTACACCCAACTGGGAGAGATCTGTAACCTGTGGCGTAACTATGGTGACATAGAGGACTCGTGGAATAGTGTGCTGAGCATTGCTGATTGGTTCTTCAACAACCAAGACGTCCTGCAGCCTGCAGCTGGACCCGGCCGGTGGAATGACCCTGACATGGTCTGTCTTTGTCAAACTCTCCATTTCACTGTAGAGGAAATGTTGCTATTCAATGAATTAACTAATTTGTCGTGCATATTCAGAGTGAGGAGATTACCGAGTATGTTTTAGCTTCTGGCTGAACTGACTGTGTGTGTATTCTAGCTGGTGGTCGGGGACTTCGGGCTGAGCATGGATCAGTCTCGGTCTCAGATGGCTCTGTGGGCCATCATGGCTGCTCCTCTCTTCATGTCCAACGACCTGAGGACCATTAGTAGCGGGGCACGCACCATCCTGCAGAACAAGGTGGCCATCGGCATCAACCAGGACCCCATGGGCGTCCAGGGTAGACGCCTGATCAAGGTAAGACCCACATATATCTTATAGTCTTATCATGGTCAAATATTCCTCCTGAGTTGTGTTGTTGAGCTGAATCTAAATGTCCTCAATCTTATTATTCTCTCCTCCTTCAATCTTTTTTTTTTCTCTCTCTCTCTGTACCTTGCTTCCTGTCTGATTCTCAGGAGAAGAGCGGTATTGAGGTGTTCTGGCGCCCTCTGTCTGATAAGGCCAGTGCTCTAGTGTTCTTCAGTCGTCGTACTGACATGCCTTACCGCTACCAGGCCTCCCTGGGACAACTCAACTACACCACTGGCAGCTACAAGGTCAGTCTGGTCCCGGTTTCTCTAAGTCATATTGCTGGCGTTGCCTCAATCATGCCATTTCATGCCATGCCATCCTTTTTCCCTTCATGTCCCTTCCTCTCACCTTCCTTTCTCCAGATCTATGATGTGTTTGCGGAGCGGGAAATGCCCACACTGAAGGACTCCACAAACTTTGTTGTGTCCATCAACCCCTCGGGTGTGGTCATGTGGTATATCTCAGCCCCTGCTGACCAGGACGAGAACACCCACATCGGGGGAAAGCTCAGGGGACCCGCCTTCCATCGCCACGCCAACGGTATCTCACCCATTGTACTGTAACCTTCCCCTTTGTCTTTGATGTCTCCTTAAGATGATACCTGTTTTCTCCCAGCTCTACTTTTTCACTAATCCAACATAATATAAGCCATTTAGCAGACTTTTTAATCCAAAGCGATTTAGTCATGCGTGCTTACATTTTACGTATGGGTAATCCCGGGAACATTCTCATCAATGAATACCTCAAGGAAGGGAGCAAAGTAGTTCTTTCCAGAATGGACAGAGCAAATGCTATTTTAATGTTGTTCCACAAAGATGACAGTTGTCTCCCTGAGATGACATCACTCTACTCAGGATTGTTCTGATTATGCAATCGACAGTAACCATGATGATGCTGGTCACTGCCACTGCACTGTAGTTTTTTATTTTCGCAAGTTTTAATTTAAATGGTACTCCTATTTTCATTGCACTAGTTTTTAATGTTCTGGATTTAAGGGCTCTGGTGGGAAATGTTTTCAAGGAATATCAGGAAATTATCAGATAGCTTATTTTAAATGATTGATGCTGTGAATGATTTTTGTATTTTCTTAAGTGTTCAAAAACCAATAAACACTTTTTTTCCCAGTACGTATTGTCTTTTCTTTGTTCCTTTAGTCTACTCACTGAAGCAGTCCAGACTCTCTTTAGATTATTTTAAATTTCTTGTTTTACTTGTGGACTGTAATTCAGCGGCCGAGTACAGAGAGAGATTGGAACGGAGAGAGCTGCCAAGTACGGCCTGCATGTAGTAGTAATAATTAAGGTCTACACACAATTGGACGGTACGAAGACAGTGACTGGGCAGTTTTGTTTGTAGAGGACACAGAAATACAAGGTCACATTAAAGTTGTGTACAGTACTACTACTAGTCATCCTTCCATCTAGCTCTGACAGTGGATGATGACACAGACCAACTGCACATAGAACTAGAATGAGATTCTATTTCTATGCAACCGTCATTGTGATGTGACTGATGTCCGATTGAACTCTGCTGCAACAGAACTCCTAATTACTTAGGACTTGCAAGCTCAAAAGATGCTTTTAGGAAACGCATTTATTATTATGGCAGATTTTCTGAATTATTTGAAAAAGCATCACCTCTCCTAGTAGGTACACCAGCCCATCCCTTCCAAGTTGGTTCATCCAACCTCCTGTGGCCCAGCTCCAGTCCTGTATGGGGACATTATATTGACTATGTGGACTGGACTTAGGGGCCACAGGTGAACACCAAGTGCTTCCCTTCACTGGCCTCATCCCTTGATGAAGTACAGTCGTGGCCAAAAGTTTTGAGAATGACACAAATATTCATTTTCACAAAGTCGGTTGCCTCAGTTTGTATGATGGCAATTTGCATATACTCCAGAATGTTATGAAGAGTGATCAGATGAATTTCAATTAATTTCAAAGTCCTTATTTGCCATGCAAATTATCTGAATCCCCAAAAAACATTTCCACTGCATTTCAACCCTGCCACAAAAGGACCAGCTGACATCATGTCAGTGATTCTCTCGTTAACACAGGTGTGAGTGTTGATGAGGACAAGGCTGGAGATCACTCTGTTATGCTGATTGAGTTCAAATAACAGACTGGAAGCTTCAAAATGAGGGTGGTGCTTGGAATCATTGTTCTTCCTCTGTCAATCATGGTTACCTGCAAGGAAACATGTGCTGTCATCGTTGCTTTGCACAAAAGGGCTTCATAGGCAAGGATATTGCTGCCAGTAAGATTGCACCTAAATCAACCATTTATCAGGTCATCAAGAACTTCAAGGAGAGCGGTTCAATTGTTGTGAAGAAGGCTCAGGGCGCCCAAGAAATTCCAGCAAACGCCAGGACCGTCTCCTAAAGTTGATTCAGCTGCGGGATCGGGGCACTACCACTACAAAGCTTGCTCAGGAATGGCAGCAGGCAGGTGTGAGTGCATCTGCACGCACAGTGAGGCGAAGACTTTTGGAGGATGGCCTGGTGTCAAGAAGGGCAGCAAAGAAGCCACTTCTCTCCAGGAAAAACATCAGGGACAGACTGATATTCTGCAAAAGGTACAGGGATTGGACTGCTGAGGACTGGGGTAAAGTCATTTTCTGTGATGAATCCCCTTTCGGATTGTTTGGGGCATCCAGAAAAAAGCTTGTCCAGAGAAGACAAGGTGAGCGCTACCATCAGTCCTGTGTCATGCCAACAGTAAAGCATCCTGAGACCATTCATGTGTGGGGTTGCTTCTCAGCCAACTCACTTACAATTTTTGCCTAAGAACACAGCCACGAATTAAGAATGGTACCAACACTTCCTCCGAGAGCAACCATCCAGGAACAGTTTGGTGACAAACAATGCCTTTTCCAGCATGATGGAGCACCTTGCCATAAGGCAAAAGGGATAACCAAGTGGCTCGGGGAACAAAACATTGATATTCTGGGTCCATGACCAGGAAACTCCTGAGACCTTAATCCCATTTAGAACTTGTGGTCAATCCTCAAGAGGTGGGTGGACAAACAAAAACCCACAAATTCTGACAAACTCCAAGCATTGATTATGCAAGAATGGGCTGCCATCAGTAGGCTGCCATCAGTAGGATGTAGCCCAGAAGCCAATTGACAGCATGCCAGGGCGGATTGCAGAGGTCTTGAAAAAGAAGGGTCAACACTGCAAATATTGACTCTTTGCATCAACTTCATGTAATTGTCAATAAAAGCCTTTGACACTTATGAAATGCTTGTAATTATACTTCAGTATTCCATAGTAACATCTGAGAAAAATATCTAAAGACACTGAGGCAGCAAACTTTGTGGAAATTAATATTTGTCATTCTCAAAACTTTTGGCCACGACTATAGAGCCAAATGGATGTGGACATGGTAGAGGATAAAACAGTCAAGAGCAGGAGCTGTTCAAAAGGAGGAATGTCTCAGGAAGAGAAGGAGAAGCTTCCTGGAGCCTTATGCCAAGAGAAGGAGGTGCTAGGAGGCCAAGAGGAGGGAGAAAGTCAGACCTCCATCTCCACAACCTCATTAGACAGTCAAGTTCTTCCAGAAAGATTTAACTTCGATTAAGCTAATGGCTTAATTTGTCAGACCCCTAATGATCTTGTAACACCACAATTGTGGGTTTTAATTTTTTATATAAAACAATCTTGGGTTCACACTATACACATTCACAACAACCATATGCTCAGTCCCAGAGATAGTCCTTGCTGCTAGAGAGTCGTTAAGAGGGCCTCCGCCACCACCCATCGGTCGCTCATCTGCCATTGGTTTGTGTGTTTTGTCGGTAGTTGTTTGGCAGTCGTTCCTCGTCGTCATAAAGTGTGTGGCACCCAGTCTATGGTCCGGTCCAGTACAGGCGACAGATGGGGGAGAGGAAAAAATGCATGAGCAGGGAGCCACTGGTCCCCCTTTGGTGGCAAGGTCATTGACAGCAGGGTGTGACGTGGTCCCGGTGATGATAGCGGCAGTGGTCTTCCTTCTCCAGCAGCCGACCCAGAGTCGTCTTCTTCGTTGGGGTTTAACGGTGGTTGGCATCCAATAGAATGTTGCAGTACCTCCAACTGTATTTCTACTTTATCTGCTACATACTGTATACTACTCTACTCACCCATATCCCTCTATGCAAACTACAGAGTTCTTCCAACATCTTCTATAGATTCTCTGCAGTTACGTCTTGGACTTCCAGAAAACATCTGTCCGCTTTCACATTAAGGGCAATTCTCTCAGACCTACTTTCTACTTGCGCAGCGCAATTCACGACCATCGCGGCCAAGAACCTGGATTTATCAACGCACAGTTTTTGGAGTCCACACACTGACATGGGAACATTCACTATTGCCATTGGCCTTTCAAAGCAACAGAGGGAGTGTTCCCTCCCTCTCCACCCTCAACCCTTCTCACTGCCTCTCCATGCGTAACACCCTGTCCTACTCTGACTTTAGCTACCTGTATGCGCCGGGGCTCGACCTCCAGACATCCACCACATCTCGACTGTACCTTCTTGCACACTGACGCTACATGGCCAAACCTCTGTCTGTGAAAACACTAGGGAGATGTTAGAGCGTGTGCTAATCAGGGAGAACCTCCAAATCAAGGCACAGCATCACGGCCAGACTGTCCTCCCTCTAGTCACCTCGATTTCTGGTTAATTGTCAGGCTCAACACATGCCAGGAACCTTCGGAAGTTGCTCAACCTATAAGTATAGGCACTGTTATCACCCCCTTGAGAGGATCTATTTTCTAGTTTACTCTCCACCCACCCCGATAACTCAAATTGATCAGACAAAACCCCATGCTTGATTTTGTCCTTGAATCGCACTCCAATTATTGAAGAATCCTCGTGGACACGTCGTGGATTTCTATTTCCTGACTCTGTTTCCTTTCCGTTCTTCCCAGACACGGGCTCTTCCTCATTCTCTTCAACTCCCTCAAACTCCATTTCACTCCCTCCATGGTTCCTTATTAACATAGGCATTGCAACATATTTTAAATGAAAGATCACTGCAAACTCAAAAAAAGTAGTCCATACACACAAAAAGGAATGATCTCCAATTGGGTGAAAAATAAAGGAGGGCAACAGGTGACATGCAGTATGTGCTTTGCATAACAAGCTCTGCAACTATGTTACTATTTTGCAATAAATTGCAATTGTGATTTTTTTTTAAATCCACTTTGTGACTAGCTCTACTATATCAGACAGTTTGCAATTGTGAAGGGTAAGCTGTGCTCTGAAAGATCCTGTGCTCTGGCGTCCTACTATCAAGTCCTTGAACCAGACTTTCACAGCAAGAACACTGAGGATTGTTGTTTAGTCTGTGCTGGTCTTAAAATAAAACACGCACACATATCACACACACACACCAGTGGGTCTCGGCTTCCGAACCACTATCTGGGAAGCTCTATCTGTGTTAAGCCAGTAGAGGTAGCAGCAGACCACAGTGCAGTGCTGTTGAGAAGTTTTTTTAATGCGGCTTAACAGCAATGGAATTGCTGGAGTGTCAGACACAGAAACAACCAATCAAACAAGCTGTATATGGTGTGATTTGACTTGAATGACAGACACATACAGACTGACGGACTGAGACAGACGGATTGACTGATCTCATCCCTGTCTGTTCTCCCTCTTTTGTCCTGGTTTTCACTTCCTTTTCTTCTCTTCCCTCTCCTACTTTATCTGTTCATTCCTACACCCCCCAGTCTTTCTTTACTTCATTCATCTTCCCTCCTCTTCCTCTGTTCCTCCCTCTCCTTCTCCTCCTCCTCCTGTGCTTTGTGAATTGTATTGTGTCTGACCTTGGCCTTAAAGGAGTGTGCACACAGACCAGATTGCAGTCCTTTGTCTGGTCACATGATTGGATGGTAGACGCTCCAGTGGGTAGGTTGTTGTGTGACACAAGTAAACTCAGGGAGCTATTTATCTGGCCAAAGGGAGGAAGGGGTTCTCCTATTAGCACGCATGCACACATATATAAGCTTACTTGATTACTCTTAATCGCAATGAGAGACCGAGGCCCCATATGTATGCTATAGGGCCTTGGATATGTAGAGGACACAGTATGTGTTGTTGTATGCTATAGGGCCTTGGATATGTAGAGGACACAGTATGTGTTGTTGTATGCTATAAGGCTTATTTTGTCTGAGTATGTTTCAGATTAGCCAAACTGGGTAGTTTAAGAATAGATGCATTGGTACGCGCAGCAGTGGAGGCTGCTGAGGGGAGGATGCCTCTTAATTATGACTGGAAAGGAGCAAATGGAAACCATGTGTTTAATGTATTTCACATTCCACCCATTCCGCTCCAGCCATTACCACGAGCCCATCCTCCCTAACTAAGGTGCCACCAACCTACTGTGACGTGCAGTTATGTGCTGCTGCAAATGCAAACACACAAGGACACACATGGTGTGGCAGGTCGTCTCAGGCCACATTTGGTGTGTGTATTTGGGGGAAAGGGACCTTTGCCTTCCCTTCTTCTCCTTTCACTTATCTCAGATATCCGCCGGCTGGGCGAATGTGCCACATCTCTCATTGTCAAGGTCTCTACCATTTGGGAACAAGAAGAGAGGGAGAGAGAAGCAAGGGAGTGTGAGTGAGGGAGCAAGAGAGAGATGTAGCAAAAGAAAGAGTGTATGAGAAGGAGCAAGTGGGTGAAGGAGGGGGAGAGATAGATGAGAGAGAAAGAGATGTGAAAGCAAGGGAGGGAGGGAGTGGGGAGGACAGTGTGTTCCTGCCGAAACACACGTAGGCCCACAGCTGCAGAGCTGCAGTTGCCACTCTCGTCCCCCTGCGCCCACCCCCTACCACCCCCAAATCTGGTCCTTCCCCACCTCCCCCATCGTCACGCTCCCAGTCACGCTCTCTGCCTCTCGCCTCAGTCACTAAGAGAGACCTGACGCGGAGGGGCTCGACCACATGGCGCGTGGCTACATCAAGGGGGCTGGGGAGATGGATGGGGGTGGGATGGAGGAGAGGGAATGTGGATCATCCTGCTTTTCAAAGATGGCATGATCCCCCCCCCCCCCCCCCTCACACACACACACATACACACACACGTACGAAGTATACAATCCCCAAAAGAGGATTGTCAAGCTGTGTGTGCTGTGTCTGTCCTTGCACAAATGTTTACATTCCTATAAATATTGTGAGTACTATAGCCTACTGTGTTAACATATGGCAGCACTGTGTGTGTGTGTGTGTGTGTGTGTGTGTGTGTGTGTGTGTGTGTGTGTGTGTGTGTCCATATGCTCAGCCTTCAGACATCTCTGCCTCGACACGATCTCACATTTCATATGGAAACACACACACGCACGCACGCACGCACACACACACACACACACACACACACACACACACACACACACACACACACACACACACACACACACACACACACACACACACACACGCACACACAGGTCCATATGAGGTCTTCACCTGCTCTTTCTGTGAAATCATCATCACCCCCACCTCTCCATCCAGCCCTGCTTGGCTGTATGGGCTGCTGCTGCTCTAATACACTGTGCCATCCCATTGGCTCAGAGGGAGAGATGGAACGCCAGACAAAGAGCCACACTGTATGATCAAATACAATATTGTATGATGTAATTTAATGTAATAATTGAATGCAGTATTTGGATAGGATCTTTCCAATGTCCAACTGTTCATATGGTAAGAGTGGGTTGTATGTTTGATTTAATTACATTTTATTAGGATCTCTTTTAGTCCTCATTTTGACTAATCTTTGCAGGAGACAATAGCTGTGTTCAAATACTCAAACTAAACACACTAACGGTACTATTTGTGACATATATTGAGTAAAAAGTATGCTTATTGGTCATAGTATGGATATAGTTAGCATGAAAAAAGTTCCCGGATGTCGTGCTAAATTAGCCAAAATTCGAGGGTACACAAGCAGTGGACACTTTTCCCGTGCTTTTAGAGTGCATAATGCAATACTTTAGAAAATGGGCGTGGCTTCACAAAATGTTCATATTTGAAAAAAATGGCCAAAAATATAAAGTTCAAGTCTGATGAGACTGGATACAAATTCATTGCTTCAAGTAATTATAATAAATGTTAAGAAAATGTTGAGCAATGTAATAAAAAAAGTAATGACTTTTCAAATAAGTTACGTTACACATGTTAGCTGACAATTTGTCAGCTACTTTAGCCTTACAAACTGCTTAGCATACCATTACAGCCATTGCTTGTATGTACCGGTATGTTAGCTAGCTACCTAATGTTAGTTGGCTATTAAAACATCAAACTTTCCAGTACATTAACTATATGCTATCTAACTAACTACCCAACGTTTATTGACTTGATTATTCATGTCATTCTTACCTTAGCTAAGTGGTATAGTCGTTGTGCATTCTCAATGGACATTGTTAATGAAGTTGTAAGATGTCTAGCTTGTAATTAGTTATGCTAACAAGCTAGCAAGAAGTTACACAGCAACAGCATCAACTTCCAGTAGACAGGTGAACCGCTAGTACACTTAACTGAAAGGATACCGTTTGTTTAAAGTATACTAAAATTAACTAATAGTATATAGTATATATTATATACTCATTAAGTATGCAGTATGCAGTATGTTAGTATGGATGTTCGAACACAGCTAATGTGCTGCTGGGTAAAATAGGGTTGTTATTATTTCAGCAGCAAGACAGGTGCGGTATCATATCAGCGTACGTGAAAGAGAGAGAGCAAGTCAGAATGTACCATTTTAAAATAATGTACACTAGATTGCCAGATTCTGGCTTTTACATTCACAATATCTTTCTGTAATATGTACAATATATTTAATATGTGATTAATAATATTTTCCTTAATATGTGATTTGTTTGCCTTTTTATGACTATGTGCAGGCCTAAATGGCCATATATGGTGTATTTCTAGCCAAAGCTAACGGGATATTCCACTGCTGTGTGATTTTTATGAATGAGTTTCCCATTTGTCCGGCAGTGGCTGCTGTTGATTCAGCGGAACAGCCTTGGCCATGTTGCCAGGGCTGTGTACAAGGCGAACTGCACGTTGCCGTGGTGTTAAGTTTGTGCGTGGCGACGTGCCAGGCTGTCAGCTGCCTACTGGACGCAAGCCAGAAGCCACTGACACACACGCACGCACGTACGCACACACACACACACACACACACACACACACACACACACACACACATGATTGTCTGCAAAAGAATACACAAACATACACTCAGAGAGGGCATGATAACTGAGCTCTGTTCTTTTCAATCCCTTACATTCTCTCTCCCTGTCTCTTTCTGTCTTTCTCTCCCTCAGTCTGTGGCTTTCTGTCCCTCTCTGAACATTGTCAATTATATACAGGCCCACAACTCCAGGATGGCCTCCTTCAGTGGAAACACATATGCCTGCCTGTGTGTGGGTGTGTGTGTGTGCATGGTCTACTCTGTACTGTACTGGTCTGGTCTGGTCTCATTTTATCGCTTTATTTGGCGCCCTCCCTTTGTTACTTTCTCTGTCTGACTGGATTCAAACTCCAGTCTCCAGGCACCAACACAAAACACAGGCTCCCCCCAGGCTCCCACAATATGGACCAAGACCACAGTTGGGCCAATGTCAACACACCAAAAAATCCCAGAATGGTTGTCGGAAGACAGAGAAGAGAAGGTGAGAACGGCGAGTGTTTAAGATGGAATTCAGGCACGTTACCAGGTAACATTTGAGCCAGATGTAAACCGGAACGCACATGATGTCAATGTGCTGACAGTACTGTCAGATGTCTCAAATTAGAATTTGGCCCTAGGTTAGCAGTGAAGGATTTAGGATCATGGAAATGGAAATGGGGGAGGGGCCTATAGTAGCCTTTGTGGGTTGTGTTGGTAATAACGTTGCTGATTTATTTTGATGAAGTGCTTTAGAGTGCATATTGAAGGACAGGGAGAGTCTTGTGATCTGGCCATCCGGTGCAGTCAATAAAAACAGAAAAGGCCATTGCCAGCTAAGACCTTTCACTGGCACAGACTAGTCCAATCCACGTCCACAACTCCGACCGTCAGTCAGTCTGTCTGACCCGAAGCAGGACACAAAGACGCAAAACAGCTTCACATTTATGAAACTGTGAAATAATCATTCATATCCTCATGATATCATTGTGAAACACGACATGACAATGATATTATCACTATATTATCATCACAGTCTTTTCAATGATATTGCAGTGATCTTTGCTAATATGAGCCACATTTCAATTCCCACCAAGTGGGTTTACCCTATTGGCACAATGCGTTTGGTGTTTCCCTTTCACGCCAGAGACCCAGTTGGCTTCCCTGTCCCTCTATTCACTACACGCACCCAAACTAGTTGCCTCCTAATATATTCATACACAAGACCATAATGGCCTAATGTGCTTGTTTCTACACACTGAAGAAGGCTGCAAAGCCCTGATCTAGTAAAAAAACAACAACAAAAAAACGTGTTTCATGTGACATCTCTTTGATTGGGGACCCCTCACACCTTTTACATGTCTGAAATGTACCCTAACCTACAATATCGCCTATCTCCCTTTCTCTCTGACGGCCTGCTTCTGTCAGCACCAAGGTGAGTAAGTCTCCTTACGTAAGCCTGTTGACTTTGCCTGAGGTATGTCGCTGGAGTGGTTAAGTGATCTGTGTGTGTCCTGTCTTTGGTCCAACCCTTTGTCCCTGGTTAGTTCCAGAGGGAAAATATCAAACTGTGCATGTGGGGCTGACCTTCAGTCTCCTGACTTGCTGCTGTGTGTCACTGCAAGCGTAATGCCTCTAAACATTAACCCTGGGGAAAGGCACAGTTTAGACTAATGGAGTTTGTGTGTGTGTGTGTATGTGTATGTGTGTTTGTGTGTGTGTGTGTGTGTGTGTGTGTGTGTGTGTGTGTGTGTGTGTGTGTGTGTGTGTGTGTGTGTGTGTGTGTGTTTTTCCATCTCTTATGTAAGAAACAGTCTCAGCCACTGGTTTACGGCATGACACTCTTAGAAATGTTGCAGAGTATTTCAGCTGTTAATAAAATACCTGCTGTAAGCGTGGCACTTGTAACACTGATTAAGTTTAATCTGCTCTCCCTCAAGTATCTATCTGGAGATCAGAGTCTAGATAGAGGGCATGAGTGAAAGCAAAAGAGAGGTGTAGAGAGACTTGTAAAAAGAGTAAAAGAAAGAGAGAGGCAAAGGGTGTTTAATTTTAGTGTGTGTGTGTGTGTGTGTGTGTGTGTGTGTGTGTGAGAGAGAGAGAGAGAGAGAGAGAGAGAGAGCGAGAGAGAGAGAGAGCGGGAGAGAAATTCTTCCTTGTCTTCCATAATCTGTTCCATAATCAGTTGCTTATACAGTTGGCCAACCGCACAGTTCAGGGGGCAGAGAAGAGCAGAGTCCCTCTGACGCTGCTGCATGCTGGGGCCTTCCTGCACAGTGGGACCTACATGCATGCGCTCCTGCACTGTGGAACTCACCTGCACAATAGGGCCCACCTTAACATTGGCACCTGCACCATGGGCTCATCTGCATACTGGGACCTGCAAACTTAAGCCATCCTGTACTGTGGAGCCCACAGCACAGAGGGAATCTCTAGACTTGCTTTCACAGCCTCGAAACAAGTATGTGACCAACAAATACATAAAAGTCCTAATTTCTCTGTTACAGAGACTGCAAGCCACAAACAAGAAAGCTGATCAAGTGGACAAAGAATATGTGAAGACCTTCATGTACAGTACTGTATATTTGAGTCATATGCCTACTATGCCAACAAGTAATACAGCGAGCAAAGTGCCATTACATTCATGGCTTTTAAACATTGTGCCATTGTAGTTTGGCAGGCTAACAGTACAGGCACGTAGCTGTATAACGAGCCAGAATGTAACGGTCTGTCACAGCTGTGGTGGCTTTGAGGCAACAGAAGACTCACAAAACAAGTCTATGCCTCATGCTTAGCCAATCATCTAAGAGAGTGTTTTCAATGTGCATCAAATTAATTACCATTAGCTTGCAGGTGGCTGAATCTGAAATGAATTTAATTTAAATATGCCTTTTAGAGTTTTTCCTCATTTGGAGGTACCCTGATGGCACCTTTTTAAACTTTTACTAATGATAAGCATAATGTAAGGATTCCTATTGTTTGATTTCAATTTATCCACCTATAATGACTATGTAATTTGCATATCCAATCAGCATTATGTCATAATGTCCTTTACCTGACTGGGTGATATGACATGTGACATAGACTGACCCAGTGTTGGGGATCAGACACAACACCATAGACTCAAATGATCCAAGTCTTCTTATTCCTTCTCGACATCATTGTTTAACTGTCTGTCATTATAAGGCTCTCTATCATGTAAGGGTCCTACTTATACACTTTTCTCCAGATGAGAACTGCTCTAGGACGAGCTTTACAAACCTGATTTAGACCATAAACAAGTTGTGAAATCATAATACTGGTCCTGGACCTGTGCTTGTGTAGCACATGAAGATGTGCAAATCTTACTTCTCAGCCTAAAGTGTCTGCAATTGTGCCACCGAATAGCTAGCTTCAGGAGGGCGGTCACGTGTGCTAGCAAGGGTGAGCCGAATCATGAGGAAGTGGTACTCGCTAAGTATGCAGCGTGACGTTCTTTACTCTTCTAGTAATCTCCAGTCTCCACCAGTACAACTCTGGTACCATAATCTGTAGTGAGTATTGGTTGAGTTGAGTCCGTGGCAGAGTTTCCTGGAAGCTGACCGCTCTCCTGTTATTTGGTCTTGCTGCTCAGAGGGTACATTAGGTCATTGCAGGAGAGAGAGGAAAAAAGAGAGAAAGAAAGAATGAGGGGAAAAGAGAGAGGGACAAGTGCACATACAGTGGAGACCTTCTGATGCTATACTGAACCTACTGAAACATATACCATGGGAAATGCGCTCTTATCGACCAATCACTAGCAGTACAGGATGATTGTAGTATCTCTTATTAGTGGGATTTGGTGTGTGTGTGTGTGTGTGTGTGTGTGTGTGTGTGTGTGTGTGTGTGTGTGTGTGTGTGTGTGTGTGTGTGTGTGTGTGTGTGTGTGTGTGTGTGTGTGTGTGTGTGTGTGTGTAGTGTTTGTACATACTGTATGTCTGTAGTGTCTGTAAGTGTCTGTGTCTAGTGTCTGCATCTGTGTGTGTTTAGTGTCTGTGTCCTCCAGTCCGTTATCTGAACACCTCTATAGAAGATGTCACAACAGACATCAACAGTCTCCTTTACTGAATAACCAGCGGCCAGTAGCTTGGAGAAACTTTTACATTTTTTCAACAGGAAAACTGCGATTAGCCTAATCTCTTACCTTGATATTTATGTCACTACACACAAACTGCTTACTCCTTAACTTCTTTGAAGTACTGAAAAGCGGCTATTGTTGGAAGAGAACCCCCCCCAGACTTATCACCAGAGCGAATAATATGTTTGGAAGTATGGGACAAAGGAATATGAATTTGAGAATGTTGTAATGGGAATAATGATTGGAACGATAGGAATTTAAGTGATTGGAGTGGAAACATTAAGAATGTAAATATTCTCATTATGGTCATTTTTGGCATAGGAATGAGACAGACACAGTGTGAGACGAAGGGTAAATATGATGGATGGTAGATTACCTGAGACCAGGTTTCCTTCTGTAACTGTCTGCTTGCCGTCACAGGAAAAACATATGGTCACACACACGCACACACAAACTGTCAGTTTAGGTTGATAGAATGGTTGACTATACTTAACACGTGGAAAATATGACAACCGTGTTGGTCACAAGACTTCGCTGCAATCAGGCAATGCCAAATATTTGCCTTTTTCATTAAATCTCCTCCCCCTCTCTCCCTAATGGTGGTTTGTTTGCTATACTAGGGGAGTTTGTTTAGTGGAAGCTCCATTATGGCTACAAACTGCTTGCTCTGGTTAACCTGCTCTGCACTGTTATGTGTGTCACCACCATCTACCCTACTGACATACTATTCGTATTGATGTATCAGGCCTTGTGACACACATATTCTTAACTCACTGATCATAATAACAATAATGACAATGGTGACGATGGTGAGGATATGGGCAAAGGTGGGAATGACGATGATAATGGTGACAATGATGATGATTATGACATCTTCAAACATTATGATGTAATCTTCTTGGCCACAGTTTTACAGCACCACATATTTCCTTCGCCGTTGGAGAACGTCATTAAAGGCTATACTGTTGACTGCCACAAGCCCATAGTAAACACAACATCTATCTTCCTTAGCAACTCAGCCCTGCCACTTTACAGCCGGACCCAATTACAGTAGCTCTAATTACTGGTGTGTGTGTGTGTGTGTGTGTGTGTGTGTGTGTGTGTGTGTGTGTGTGTGTGTGTGTGTGTGTAGTCAGACGGTACTTCCCTTGGCTAACCTATACATTTCAGCTACTGTAGCGTGGACTTCAGCAGGTGTATCTTGTGTATCCAGCACATTAAAGAGTATCCCACACATGAGTTCCCTCATTCAGTTACATCAAAGTTAATGGAAAGACACTGGAGGAAACATTCAAAATGGAGGAGATGGAAGTGAGAATGACAAAGAAGAGAGATATTTCCAGAAGTACCACGCCAGCAGAGCAGAGCCACTTTCTAAGAACCTGTTTTCTCTTTCCCCTAACTCTTTCCTGCCAACGTTCAGAGTTATATTTGGCTTCTTTCAACTCTCTGCCCTCATTTGTAAACGGCCACTTCCGCTGCCAAGCCAGGCAGGATGGTGTAATACAGCATGTTGTAAAAAAAATGTTTAAAAATCCTGTTGTTTTTATCATAACTTACTGGCATCCAGTTACCTGCAAGTTTCTGTAAAAAAAAAAAAAAAGATATAGTAGTTACCATACATTCCAAAGAAACTTTGGTTTAACAGTAAATTACTGTAAACTTTAGGATTGGGATATTTACAATTACTTTCACAATTACAGCGAGTGCTAGGCTGTTGAGAAAGAGAGAGAGAGAGACAGAGTGATTGTTTATTTCACTTTTGTTTATTAACTATTTCACTTGCTTTGGCAATGTAAACATATGTTTCCCATAACAATATAGCCCTTCAACCGAATTGAAATGAGAGCGAGAGGCAGAAAGCGATATATATAAATAAAGAGAGAGACTAACACAGAGGGTGCAATGAATACTAAGGTTTAGACTGGAGGACAGAGAGAGAGAGAGAATGGTTAAAGGAGGGAGAGAGGCCAAAAGACACACAAAGGGAGAGATAAACACAGAGTACAACGAAGGGAAACGGGATGGAGGAGAAATGGAGATAGAAAAGAGACAGAGAGGGAGGAGGAGGAGAGACACATGAGAGGAAGAGAGGGCCAGCTAAGGTCAGAGAAATGGATAGATCATGTGAGATAGAGGACAGAAAAAAGGTCAATCTTTTGTGCTGATTAATTACTTTTCCCTGGCCAATGTTTCCTGATTGTTGGTATGTGCATAGGGGCTTCCCTGTTATTATGTACTGCATTGTTTCAAATGCCACTGAAACGCTTATGTGTGCGTCGGTGAATTGAACCGTTTTTTAACTAGGCAAGTCAGTTAAGAACAAATTCTTATTTACAATGACAGCATATCCCGGCCAAACCCTCCCCCAACCCGGACGACGCTGGGCCAATTGTGCGCCGTCCAATGGGACTCCCGATCATGGTTGTGATACAGCCCGGGATCAAACCAGGGTCTGTAGTGCAATGCAGTGCCTTAGAACGCTGCGCCACTCGGGAGTACCATAAGTGTGAGCAGGGGATATCTTCCATGTCTCCTGTCCTTTATACTCACCTTGGCCTTTTATGCTCACGCTTACTTCTGCTGGTGTCCACTTCATGGTGTTCCTCCGAGAACTCTATGATATTCAGTGACACAGGGGCGCCAGGGCTATAAATTGTCTGATGTTGGGGTGTGTGTGTCTTTTTTTATCTTGCCCCATGCTCTTGGCAATACATCTGAAAATTCATAGCGTGGCCCAGTGCATGAATACACACACACACACACACACACACGCACACACACACACACACACACACACACACACACACACACACACACACACACACACACACACACACACACACACACACACACACACACACAACACAGCAGAAATGCTGACATTGTACACGGACGCCGTGCATTGCTAGCATTGTTGAGAAAGTTCAGGTTAATGTTGCTGCCAAGAATTGGTTGGCTCTCTCTTCCATTAAAGTCAGATCTACTGATACCTGAGGAGTAGCATGGGGTGTGTAGGATTTGGCTATGTGAGGTTTTGGGGGAAAGGGGGTTAAATCAAATCAAATCAAATCTTATTGGTCACATGCTTCGTAAAACAACAGGTGTAGATTAACAAGTGAAATACTTACTTACAGGACCTTCTCAACAATGCAGAGAGAAAGAAAATATAGAAATAATAGAAAAGTAAAACACATAATTATAAAAGTAATAATAGATACACAATGAGTAATGATAACTTGGTATATACAACGTGTACTAGTACCAAGTCCATGTGTAGGGGTACGAAGTAATTGAAGGAGATATGTAGCTAAAACTAGGAATAAAGTAACAGATGTTAAACAGTAGCAGCGGTATATGTAATGAGTCAAAAAAAAGGTTGTGCAACATGGGTTAATGCAGATCGTCCGGGTATCTATTTCGTAAACTATTTAACAAACGATTTAGTCGTATGGCTTGAATCTGTTCAGGGTCCTGTTGGTTCCAGACTTGGTGCATCGGTGTCCCTTGCCGTGCGGTAGCAGAGAGAACAGTCTATGACTTGGATGACTGGAGTCTTTTACAATTTGTAAGGCCTTCCGCTAGCACCACCTGGTATAGAGGCCCTGGATGGCAGGGAGCTCGGGTTCCAATGATGTACTGGGCAATGTGCACTACCCTCTGTAACGCCTTGTGGTCGGAAGCCAAGCAGTTGCCATACCAAGCGGTGATACAACCAGTCAAGATGCTCTCAATGGTGCACATTTTGAGGTCCATGCCAGATCTTTTCAGTATCCTGAGGGGGTAGAGTCTTTGTTCTGCCCTCTTCACGACTGTGTTGGTGTGTTTGGACCATGATAGATCCTTAATGATGTGGACATCCCTGTTGATGTGAATGGGGTGTGCTGGGCCTTTCGTTTCCTGTAGTCCACGATCAGCTCATTTGTCTTGCTGATGTTGAAGGAGAGGTTGTTGTCCTGGCACCTCACTGCCAGGTCTCTGACCTCCTCCCTATAGGTGGTCTCATTGTTGTCGGTGATCAGGCCTACCACCGTCGTGTCGTCTGCACACTTAATCATGGTGTTGGATACGTACTGTACGTGACCACGCAGTTGTGGGGGAACAGGGACTACAGGAGGGGACTAAGCACACACCTCTGAGAGGCCTCCGCATTGAGGGCCAGCGTGGCGGATGTGTTGTTGCCTACTATCACCACCTGGGGGCATCCCGTCAGGATATTTAGTTTAGTCCCAGGGTCCTTAGCTTAGTGATAAGCTTGGAGGGCACTATTGTGTTGAACGCTGAGCTGTAGTCAATGATCAGCATTCTCAGCATTCTTTAAGGGAGGGTTGCAGAGTTTTCAGAGACAAATCATTCTCTGTCCATTTCATGGGGAATACAGGAAGCACCTACAGGCATAGGTCACCCAGAGAAACAGACACAGCAGTCCTTGATTTTGGTTCATTTGGATAGTAGAACCAAAACTACACCTGCTTCAGTATAGCAACCTGCAGATGTATCCGTGCCTTCACTTCTGCACAGCATGGCTTCCCCACATGTATAGAGATAACCTGTTCAATTAGGTAGCATTCTTTATCATGGTCCTTCGAGACGGATATTAACAATTACCTGAAAAGCACCATCTACCCTGCCCTCCAGCTAATCTTCAGGTTTCTGAAGAGACAGACCAGTTGGGGATGTATGTGTAGCAAGATGTTGGTCGTTTCATTAACACACTGTGTTGTTGTGACCCACTGTGGTAGCGATGGAACGTGTTACACATACCATGCCTCGGGCCGTGAGAGTTGGGAGGGTCCTGTGGCAGCCAACACCTCTTAGTTTACAGAGACACACATTTCTAAAATAAGACACGCTTACAGCAGAGGAGAGAGGGTAGGAGATGGGGAGATGGTAAGAGAAGTAAGTAGAGTAGAGGAGTAGAAGAGAGGGAAGGAGAGGGGAGAGTGGAAGAGAACAGAGTAGAAAAGGAGGGGGTGGTGATCTAGTGTCAATGAATGCATGTACCCCCTTTAAGGGGGTAGAGGAGTCTCCTATTTCATAGAAAGAGAGAGGGAGGGAGAGCAAGAGAGTGTGTAGTAATTATTCAGAATAATCTTGATTCTCCCTCCCCCCTCTTTCTCTCTCTCATTAGGATATGAAGAGTTGTTGCAACCTGGACTCAGGGGTAGATGTAACATAGTAAATGAAAATCAGAGACACTCAAATTAGTATGATATGTTACGTTTGGTATGGTATGTATTAATTTGTGGATGTCCATCTTCCATTTCATATAATATGTTACTATTTACAATTTGTAAGATATGTTACGAATTACAATTCATATGATATGTTACGAATTCCGATTTGTTGTGGCTAATGTTAGCTAGGTGGCTAATTCTAATGTTAGCTAGGAGGCTAATGTTAGCTAGGCTAAGGTTTAAGTTTAGGGGTTAAATTTAGGGTTAAGGTTAGGAGTTAGGTTAAAGTTGGATTAAGGGAAGGGTGAGCTTACATGCTAAGTAGCAGTAAAGTAGCAAAGTTGCTAATTAGCTGAGATTGAGGCATTGATGTGTGCCATTCAGAGGGTGAATGGGCAAGACAAAAGATTTAAGTGCCTTTGAACGGGGAATGGTAGTAGGTGCGAGGCGCACCGGTTTGTGTCAACAATTGCAACTATGCTGGGTTTTTCATGCTCAACAATTTCCTGTGTGAATCAAGAATGGTCCACCACCCAAAGGACATCCAGCCAACTTAACACAACTGTGGGAAGCATTGGAGTCAACATGGTCCAGCATCGCTGTGGAACACTTTCGACACCTTGTAGAGTCCATGCACCGATGAATTGAGGATGTTCTGAGGGCAAAAAAATACTCTGTGTATAATAGCTTGAATATTAGGCTAAATATTGAGATCACTTTCATGTACAGTATGTGCAATCGATAGACGTACCTAGTATTAAGCAATTAGGCTACATCTGAGCCACTTCAATATTCGTATCTATTAAGCCTCTAGGCTACTATTATCTAATAGCTCAAGCATTTCACTGTAGCCTAACCAATAACCTAAAGGTGAACATATTGGGTATATGGCAAAGCTTAACTTGCTACTTCATGTTTAATCATTTGTATACATTTGATTATTTAATTATTTAATTGTAGAATACCTGCAGGCCTACTCAATAATGATTAGTTGAGTAATTACAAAAACCCTTGTCATCATATCCTATTTTTAAGTCATGTGTGTATTTTCTATAATGAACTAGCAACTTTGACTTTATTCATTGTTGCTCACAGTTTACACAAACTGAAAATCAGAATTGACATAATCAAACATTACATACAAAATAGAACAAGAAAATACTTAGAATACATAACACATGGAAAAATACAGTATATTACAAACAGATACCTAACAGGCTACAGAACATTTTTTCTCTTGATTGGAAAACTGGAGTGTGTAAAAAAAAATATTTAAAAAAATGAATTACTTTGAATTGCCATTATCATTTAAGCGCTACAGCAAGTTGTTTAGCCTATATTCATTTTCAGCACGGGACAGCTCCTGTAACAACACAGTCAAGTTTCACTTTGTGATACGTACACTGCATGGTGTTTTGGGAAACTGGTGTGATGTCTTCGGCCGTTATTTTTATGATGCATCGTTACAACACTTGTACGTCTAAATTCCATCACCATTGGGAAACCGGGCCCTGGCTGGTTAAATGCACCTGTGCACTTCTCTCTTGGTCCCCTCCAGTTGGATTAATGCTGTTCATACAGTCTGTGTACACAGGAAGGGAAGTGAAATCCCCCATTATACCCAACGTTTGCTGATACATTGATTCATTCAGAGCCCATGACTTATTGTTTAGGGAAAGTAAAAAATACATTTTAAAAAACTGGGCCTGTTTTGTCTGAAATAATGTAGTCTATGCTGTGCTTGTGGTACAAGGATAGCAGGTGGTCTTATCGCTTTAGTCTGGTTACATACCAGGGGCCAAAATTTGATACTGTAGGACTACAGTAATAATACTTAAATGTGTGTCTCTAAGAACCATCAGCGTCTCAGATATTGTAGATTTCACACATTTGGTATTGATATCTCAATATTCAGCATTCTATTGCATGTACTACACAAACGCCACAGACTCCCACGGAAGTTACTAGAGTTTGTGTGTGTGAGTAAATGTTTGATCTCCTCTCTCTGATGCACACACTCATCTGAATATGATAAATATTTAATTTAGTCTAGTCTAGAACGTGTTTGTGCGTGTGTGTGTGTGTGTGTGTGTGTGTGTGTGTTTGTGTATTATCTACGACCTTGGGCTCATGCCGGCCAAACAAACCGGATCACGTACACCAGGGGTGTCAAAGTCAAATGGACGGAGGGCCAAATAAAAAAATCAGCTACAAGACGAGGGCCGGACTGTTCGAATGTTCATTGAAAATTTTTTAAATGACGCATATAGTCTAGTGAACCTAATTGAACCTACTGAAAACCTAACAAATATATTACAATATGATCAGATAAATAAAGCAATATTTTCTTATGGCTCTGTCAGTAATCTTTAATTTTCAACAGACACAAAAGACAAATTTCCTTTATATAAATATCCCCATAACATGAACATTAAATGAAAGAAACCGGTATTCAAGGCACCATCAGTAGACTATATTTTCTATTTTAGCAAAAGTGGGCTAAATTTACTTCAAAGAAAAAACAATAATAGCAATTTTCTATCATCCACTCAACTGAAATATTTTTAAAATATAATTGGATTGAAATACAAAAAAATAAAGTGCAAAAATCTATTAATCAAAAACAACACTTTGTTTAAGGAGAAGTAACATGCAGTGAAAACAAATATTAAATTTTAACTTTTAAACTTGAACTGAGTAAAAACTCTAAATATGTGATTGCACAGTAATGTTCACTTGTTTGAGGTTGAGGGTGATACTTGGTGGTGTCCCATCTTTTCCACAAGTTCATCAATGTTCGGGGTAAGGCTCTGAGCTGAAGAAATCCTCAGAATTGAGTGGAGGTGTTCAGCAGTAAGTCGACTTCTGTGTGATGTTTTGTTCAGGTTCATCAAAGAAAACAGTTGTTCACACAGGTATGTGCTGCCAAACATAGACAACGTTTGAGCAGCCTGGATGCGCAGCTGGGGCATTGTGCCGGGGAGGAAACGGGCGAACTCCGCAGCACCCACTGCCGCATATTTTGCCCTCAGTGCATCATTGCATTGGAGGTCAATCAACTCCATTTGGAGGTTTGGTGGTGAGCTTTCCACGTCAACAGCAAATGGGTTACCGAGCAGTTCCAACCTGCTTTTTTGTGCTTCAAAGTCAGCAAATCGGCGTCGAAAGTCAGCGGCAAGCATACCTATTTTATCAGCCAACTGTGTGCTCGGGAACGCACTGGTAGAGAGCTTCTCTTTCATGGTCTGGCAGCTGGGAAAGTGGCTCAAATTTTCTTTCCGCATCTGCGTCTCCCACAGAGTCAGTTTGGTTTTAAATGCCTTCACTGTACTGTACATATCAGAGATGACACGATCCCGACCCTGCAGCTGCAAGTTTATTGCATTCAGATGACTCGTAATGTCACACAGAAAAGCCATTTCACACAGAAACATTTCGTCTCGGAGTTGTGTTGTGTCTTTCCCTTTGCTGTCCAAGAACAGACAAATCTCCTCACGAAGCTCGAAACATCTTTGAAGCACCTTTCCCTGGCTTAGCCATCGCACCTCTGTGTGATAAGGCAAATCACCATGCTCCGTTTCTAACTCCGTCAGAAATGCCTTGAACTGGCGGTGATTCAAACCTTTGGCTCTGATAAAGTTAACTGTGCGCGTGATGATGCTCATTACATGCTCCATTTTCAAGGCTTTACCGCACAACGCTTCCTGGTGTATGATACAATGATAAGCTGTCAGCTCACCTGTCGCGTTTTCCTCTTGCATCTTTTCCCGTATCTTCGCCACCAGTCCGCTCCTGTGTCCACACATCGCAGGTGCTCCGTCGGTTGTCAAACCCACGAGTTTTTCCCAAGGCAGCTCCATCTCATTTACACATCTTGACACCTCTTCATACAAATCATGCCCCGTAGTTGTGCCATGCATAGGACGTAAAGCCAAAAACTCCTCTGTCACGCTTAGGTTGGAGTCCACTCCGCGGATGAAAATTGACAACTGGGCAATGTCAGAAATGTCGGTGCTCTCATCCACAGCCAAGGAATATGCAATAAAATCTTTTCCCTTTTTCACAAGCTGCTCTTTTAGATTGATGGACAACTGGTCTACTCTCTCGGCAATGGTGTTTCTGCTCAGACTCACATTTAAAAAGAGTTGCCTTTTTTCTGGGCAAACTTCGTCACAAACTTTAATCATGCAGTTTTTGATGAAATCCCCCTCCGTAAATGGCCGGGCTGATTTAGCGATCTCTTCTGCCAAAATAAAACTGGCCTTGACAGCAGCCTGGCCTTTGAGGCCTCGTTTTAATTCCTCTGCCTTTTGTAGCCTTTGTTCCATGTCCATATTCTTGTTTTTGTCCGCGTGTTTCGTTTCATAATGTCGTCTCAGATTATACTCTTTCAGTACCGCCACACTTTCTCCACACAGAAGACACACAGGTTTTCCAGCTACCTTCGTGAACATATACTCCGACTCCCACCTTGTTTGAAACCCCCGGTTCTCAGTATCCACCTTCCGTTTTGCCATTTTTGATGGGTATCTGAAAGTTAATTTTACTGTGATGCTGACGACTGCTGTGCCAATAAATATTGAAATGAAGCAGCCTACTGCTCGGTGCGTCACCTTTGCATTGTGGGAAATGTAGTATTGGTGCGTGTAAAAGATCTGCGGGCTGCCGGCTTGCTGCGGGCCGGTTCTAATAATAAATCAAGATCATCCCAGGGGCCGTAAAAAACCTTCTTGCGGGCCGGATGTGGCCCGCGGGCCTTGACTCTGACATATGTGACGTACACAAACAGCGACGATGGCTGTTTTTTTTTGTCCCGAAATGGGTAGAACAAAAACCTTAAAAGGATCTCCTTTCATTATATACTTTAAAAAAGGATAAAAGGTGGTAAGAGTATTGGGACATAGTCTTAAGATCAGTGATCAGCTTTCCATTCTCAATGCCTGAGCAAGTACTACTTAAGTCGTTTTTTTCATATCTGTACTTAATTTGACTATTTATATTTTTGACAACTTTTACTTTTACTTCACTACATTCCTAAAGAGAATATGTACTTTTTACTCCCGTAATTTTTTTGGGGACTAGCTCCTCACGTGTTTATGCTAGACTTACCGTTTCTTGCAGTGGCTTCAGCTCAATCCCCTCTTTCGGCCAATAATAAGCTTCTGCCTATTATAAATCCTTCTTTTACCCCTTTTTTCTACCCAATCGGTAGTAGTTTTGTCTCATCACTGCAACACCCATACAGACTCAGGAGAGGCAAAGGTCAAGAGCCATGCATCCTCTGAAACACAACCCAACCAAGCCACACTGGGACTTGGGACTTGTGAAAGCGGTGTTTTTCTACACATGAGAGGATCTGGACAAGAACATTGCATTAAAACCGTCTGTAAAACCCAAAACGTTTGAGCAACTCATATAACCCCTTCATCAAAAGAAAACAAGACAGTGGGGTTTGTTTTGCTCTACGACATCCACAAGCTGACACCCACGTCCTACGTCCTAATTTCGAAGATGTCTTCTCACAAAACCGACTGTCCAGACTGAACTGTTTGCTCTATGACCAGTGGTGTGTATTCCTGGATTCCAAGGGAAGCCAGGCTTCCCAAAAAATGTATGAACAAAAAAACATAAAATACTTTGTCTTTTGTCTCTCTGTGTATCTCACCGGAGAAAGCATCAGAGTGAGCGAAACAGCACCCCTCTGTCTCAGTATGTGTAACCCATCTATCTTATGCTGTCTGGTCAAAAAGAGTATGACATTATTGCCGTCCGTAGCACTGAATGCAAGGGAAGCCAGCAAGCATAATAATAATAATAATAGCCAATCAGTGTTGAGCTAAACTGAGTAAGCTCAAGTGTGAATGCCCAGTTTGGATTTGGCTTCACACCAATCACATCACATCAAAAGCTAAATGTAATTTACAGAAATAAATTGAATTGTTGCATCTTGTTGTGTCGATGTCCTCCGGTGGTTAGCTAGCTAGCTAAAATCGTCCCTTTCCTAAATTAGCCATGGATAGAGATAGGGATTTGGACTTGTGGTTTTACTTAATTCTCCATACTGGCCAATAATTATAACGGCGATTTTGATCCAACCATAAATTAATACATTGTGCCCCTGGCCTGAGAGGATAGAAATTCAATATGTAGCTAGATGTAGTAGGCTACTGTTAATTAGCTGGCCTGGCACATCGTTGCCCATGAAAGGAAAGTAGGCTAGTAGGACAACAAAAACAAAAATTTGGCAACATGAAAGAGAGGAGGATGTCAATGGAGTTGAACATCTTAAAGAACAATCTTTCCATGTACTCTAATCTCCACCCGATGCAGCCAGAAGAGGACTGGCCACCCCTTAAAGCCTGGTTCCGCAATAGGTTTCTTCATAGGTTCCTGCCTTTCTAGGGAGTTTTTCCTAGCACTTCGTGACATCTGCTGATGGAAAATAGGATTTATAGGGCCCTCCCGGGTGGCCAGTGGTCTAAGGCACTGCATCGCAGTGCTAGCTGTGCCACCAGAGATTCTGGGTTTGAGTCCAGGCTCTGTCGCAGCTGGCCGTGACCGGGAGGCCCATGGGGTGGTGTACAATTGGCCCAGCGTCATCTGGGTTAGGGAGGGTTTGGCTGGCAGGGATATCCTTGTCTCATTACGAACTAGTGACTCCTGTGGTGGGCTGGGCACAGTGCATGCTGATCAGGTTACCAGGTGTATGGTGTTTCCACACAATGCCCATGTGGCTGGCTTTCGGGTTGCAGTGTTGCTTGGTTGGGTTGTGTGGCTCTTGACCTTTGCCTCTCCTGAGTCTGTATGGGAGTTGCAGTGATGAGACAAGACTACTACCGCTTGGGTAGAAAAAAGGGGTAAAAAAAGGATTTTGATTTGAAAGGATTTGATTTGATTTAGAGTTTCTCTACAAGTAGGGTGCAGAAAAGGGTGCAATAGAGATCCCCAATTCGGGGCGTTCCTGGATTGTAAGCATTCCTGAAAAATTATCATATGGTACCATCTTTTGATTTGATTTGATTTGATTTGATTTACCCCCCCCCCCTCCCCCCCTCCCCCCCAAGGTCAAAAGAGGTTGGTTGGTATTGATGAATTTATATACCAGCATGGGAAAGTTTCTGATAAGTCAGAAGCAGGCTACTTTTTGGTTCTAGTTTGTCTGTAACATCAAAGAAGAAGGGAAATAGTTTATTTGAAAAAAGGGGTAATGCTTTTTGTATTAATAGTAGCGTTTTTTTGCTCATGTTTGGGTTCCCTGTGTTGCCAACCTGAAATGTGGGAGAATGTGAGATGTATGGTTGCCAAATCTTTGGCATTTTGTAATAATTTACAGTATTTATAGTCAAGGGGTGTTGTGCTTGTTTAGGTCCGCAGAGGGAGCCACTCACTCTAGTGGTTGCTAGCCTGCCTAGTCAGTGAGCCATTTGAATGAGAAATCCAACTGAAAACTGAAAACTGAAGAGAAAAGCACCAGATAAACAAAGTATTTTAAACATTATCATCACGGTCAGTGAGTTATAAAGCATAGGATATGAAACACCAAGTTAAGCGGAGTGTAATGACATAATTGTTGTTATTTTTATATTGTGTTTTTTTTTAATGATTAATTTATAAAACTCTGTTAGCATAGAAGCTAACGTTGGCTCAAGTTAGCTCCAGTGAAGCTAGCCTACCGCAGTCATGGCGACAGGACCAACAAAGATCTTACAGAGAGTAAACAAAGTGAAACATTGTAACTTGCTGTTTTTAGGGATATGTTGAGAATTACATGATGAAAATGTGTCTATGAGATAAGATGATAATTAATACCTTTATACAGATTGTTTAGTAGTATGTTGGCTATTTAGAATTGTATAAGAGTAGCCAAATCAGTTGAATGAGAGAGTGACAACTGAAAACTGCATTGAAGAGAGAAGCACCAGATAAACTAACTATTTTAAATTACATTTTTTCAGACCCCCTTCATTCTTTTCACCATACAGTGGTTCCTCAATTAAACGTTTTGGGCTTATGCTTCGACCGTTTGTGGTAGATGGTGGCAGATTGTGGTAAATTGCATCATTCTGTCATTGCACCACATTATCACAAGGAGGAGTTAGAATGCTGATCTATCGGTAGTCTAAACTGTGGCACAAATGTACCATATCCAGGTCCCAAGGTTTAAGAGGGTACACAACAGTACTAGGCCATGTGTGTTGTGGTTATTCACTATGAGCTAAAGGAGTACTAAAGGAGGGTACTAGGCCTACGCTTTGCCACTGCAGAGCTAGTGGTCAATATTGCATTATGTGAGTACCATAAATTACAATGTTTTTGGTCCCTTTACCTGAAATACGGCGGTCCACAGACCATCATAATGCATTGTAAACAACTACCATGTTTTCATGTTTCACTAAATGCTGCTAGTACAACACCATGGTATTTTTTCATTCTACCACCACGGTTAATTTTTGTACCATGGTAGCTAGTACAATGAAATGGGGGTGGTGTTCATGTAGGAACCAATGGGATGCTCGAGGGGGACGTTCCTGTAGATTAAAGAATTCCCACGTGCAGGAATGCCCTTAATTGTGGGCTGCAGTTGCAAACTATTGCTTGCACACACACACACACAAATGGCGCTGGAATAGTGGAGGCTGCTCCTGTTTTCTTTGCGACTCTTCGTGGTTCTAAATCAATAGTTGTTTAGTACGAAAATGTCGGAAACATTAACTTGCTTGACCAAGCTGTAGGTCTGTTTGTTACATGCAATATGCTTTGTGGACTTCACTGGACAGATGTTTCTCTCCAGTTTTGTGATGAAACAAAGATGTGGTTGAATCTATTCTGCCGCTGGGTCTTCTTATTGTCTCCGCCTTAGGCCTATATACTGTATCGCGGTGGCAAGGCATATGAACTAACAGGTTATAGAGCAAACAACACATATGTTGCAATACAGCATTTTTTTCTGGCTTTTCTGAGTTTTCTCCTTGATATAGGACACACACTTCAAAACCTTATTCCTTATGATTTCTTTTTTTGACTGTCTGTTTTGCCATTGATTAATGTGTAATTCAATGGATTCCAATGGGCTATATCAGTAAAGGACAAATTCAATATTTTATCAAATCATTTTTACATCTTTTTTTATACCATTTTTATCCTAAAATTCAAAATCAAATGGCTAAATAATAATGTTATGACCATCTTAAAATAGTTCCATATGTTAGCTTTGCAAACCAAGGGCTTAGACCAACAGTAATTTGATGTATAGCATTTACTTTAACACAAGCATGACAATTGAGTACTTATTCCACGAATGAGCATGAGCTTTGTGACGCAGCGGGCCCCCTGGTGCAGCGAGTATCCTGATGCAGCAAGCTCTCTGACACAGCAGTGGGCCCTCTGATACAGCTTAACACACAGCCCATGTCTGACTGGTGTGGGGCTAGACGTCTTAAATGGATTTGGCTATAGCTATCCATCCATGAACATTAAACCCCTAAATATGGCACAGTAAGCAGATTATGGTTTATCCCCTTAGTGTTACAGTATATAATCCTAATGTATAGGCAATATATGATCGGCATATAACGTAATGCGACAAGGTCACAGTTAATACTAGTCAAATTAGAAGGAAACCAAAGAATCATAGAAACCAATGACGCACTATAGAGCCTGGGGTAATTCCTTATGATGTCATCTGTTTTTATGTTCTGTTTCAGGTTCTTCTGTAATGCAGATGTATTATTTCTGTTTGTTAGGCTTAGGGGGATTATCACTGTACACTTAGACCACGTACCCTGTACATATGTGAGAACATGGAAGGGCTGAGGGAAGTTAATGCATCAGCTCTGTCCTATTCTGAGTCTCATACTGTTGGAACACAAATTCCCTCCAATGTCTTTATCTCACAAATACTTACTTTGCATGCATAGAGGATAGTCACCAGATAATTCTGTTATCCCACGTTTCTTCCTCAGCATCAATCCCATGCTTTTACTCTGACACACACACACACACACACACACACACACACACACACACACACACACACACACACACACACACACACACACACACACACACACACACACACACACACACACACACACACACAAATACTTTATTTGAATCTACAAAGTACATTACAGTCGAGAAGGATTTAAACATTTAGAAGGATACGGATATCTGGATACAGAAAACATCTTCTTCATACAGCTAGGCTGCCTTTGACAGCTGACATAGAGCAGTACCTTGCTAGCTGCTTTGCCTTTGTTCCAAATATCAGCACCACAAGTTTGCACTGATAACCAAGGCTGTTCAGGCGTGACACGAGGGGCTGGAATTTCAAGCAACTTGGCAGCAAAGGTCTTCTCCATGTAGTGGTCAAAAGAGCAACTCACTTCCTAAACGCAGCTGAGGAGTCAAAATTGACCATATCATAAACATTAATGGAAAAAAATACTAATTGGTCTTAATTTAAAGTTATGGTAAGGTATTAGGGTTAGCAGTGTGGTTAAGGTTAGGTTGGATGACTTTGTGGCTGTGCCAGCTAGTGACCGCTCTGCAGAGCTGCCTCCAGTACATGAGTTATCTCAATAAATGCTAACCTGGTTCCAAATTTGGCCTACCCCCACAACATCAAAATCTGGCATATTTGGTATACAAGAAAACATATCATCAACATCAAACCAGCCTCCTCTGACAAGAGAATGCTTGTGAATGTGCACTGATGGAGGGACTGCCTGTCTCACCTCAGTAGCTATCAGGAAGACCAGGCGGTCATGTCTAGCTATGTACAGGTCCTTGTATGAGCGGCCTGTCTCACCTCAGTAGCTATCATGAAGCCCAGGCGGTCATGTCTAGCTATGTACAGGTCCTTGTATAAATGGCAATCATTAACAACATGTGCGCGCGCGTGTACATACACACACACACACACGCCCGCATAACTTGACCCCACACCTCTGGCAATGCTCAGTGAAGCAGGGGTTATCACATGTAAATGATTTAAGTGGTCAGGAATAGGCCTGTTTTAAAGAGAACATGTTGGGAATGTCTTAATCTCAACCTACAGCGGCCCCCCGGCCCCCCGGTCACCTAATCCCTCAGAAATGTCTGCTGCTCCTGGACACTGTGTCTCTGTGTCGGCTCTACTACCAGTAATTAGCCATGGATAATTAGCCTAGCCACTGACTGCCCCACTGCCTTGAGCCAATACAATACCAGAACTACCACATACCCACAGTAAATTAGGGTAGCCTCTAGACCAGCACAGGGAGCTAATACAACAATAAAATGACACATAGCTAATTAGTCTACTGGAAGCCTTTGGTATTTCTCAATCACGCCACCAGTAATTGCCCTTGGCGAATTAGCATGGTTGCTTGCCCATCCCATTAGACCAATGCAACTGACATTGCAGGTAATTTCAGATAGATGTAAACACAGCTATGACCACTCTGGTATATATGGTATATATACAGTGGGGCAAAAAAGTATTTAGTCAGCCACCAATTGTGCAAGTTCTCCCACTTAAAAAGATGAGAGAGGCTTGTAATTTTCATCCTAGGTACACTTCAACTATGACAGACAAAATTAGAAAATAAATCCAGAAAATCACATTGTAGGATTTTTTTATGAATTTATTTGCAAATTATGGTGGAAAATAAGTATTTGGTCACCTACAAACAATCAAGATTTCTGGTTCTCACAGACCTGTAACTTCTTCTTTAAGAGGCTCCTCTGTCCTCCACTCGTTACCTGTATTAATGGCACCTGTTTGAACTTGTTATCAATATAAAAGACACCTGTCCACAACCTCAAACAGTCACACTCCAAACTCCACTATGGCCAAGACCAAAGAGCTGTCAAAATACACCAGAAACAAAATTGTAGACCTGCACCAGGCTGGGAAGACTGAAACTGCAATAGGTAAGCAGCTTGGTTTGAAGAAATCAACTGTGGGAGCAATTATTAGGAAATGGAAGACATACAACCACACGGGGGGGACCTAGTGAATGACCTGCAGAGAGCTGGGACCAAAGTAACAAAGCCTACCATCAGTAACACACTACGCCGCCAGGGACTCAAATCCTGCAGTGGCAGACGTGCCCCCTGCTTAAGCCAGTACATGTCCAGGCCCGTCTGAAGTTTGCTAGAGAGCATTTGGATGATCCAGTAGGAGATTGGAAGAATGTCATATGGTCAGATGAAACCAAAATATAACTTTTTGGTAAAAACTCAACTCGTCGTGTTTGGAGGACAAAGAATGCTGAGTTGCATCCAAAGAACACCATACATACTGTGAAGCATGGGGGTGGAAACATCCTGCTTTGGGGCTGTTTTTCTGCAAAGGGACCAGGACGACTGATCCGTGTAAAGGAAAGAATGAATGGGGCCATGTGTCGTGAGATTTTGAGTGAAAACCTCCTTCCATCAGCAAGGGTATTGAAGATGAAACGTGGCTGGGTCTTTCAGCATGACAATGATCCCAAACACCCCGCCATGGCAACGAAGGAGTGGCTTCGTAAGAAGCATTTCAAGGTCCTGGAGTTGCCTAGCTAGTCTCCAGATCTCAACCCCATAGAAAATCTTTGGAGGGAGTTGAAAGTCCATGTTGCCCAGCAACAGCCCCAAAACATCACTGTTCTAGAGGAGATCTGCATGGAGGAATGGGCCAAAATACCAGCAACAGTGTGTGAAAACCTTGTGAAGACTTACAGAAAATTGCCAACAAAGGATATATAACAAAGTATTGAGATAAACTTTTGTTATTGACCAAATACTTATTTTCCACCATAATTTGCAAATGAATTCATAAAAAATCCTACAATGTGATTTTCTGGATTTTTTCCCCTCATTTTGTCTGTCATAGTTGAAGTGTACCTATGATGAAAATTACAGGCCTCTCTCATCTTCTTATGTGGGAGAACTTGCACAATTGATAGCTGACTAAATACTTTTTTCCCCCCACTGTAGTTGTATGTGGGTGAAGTGTTGTGAAGTGACAACACTTCACCCACATACAACTATATCAGATATATGTCAAGCTCTCTGAGGGAAAAGTCACGGATGATGCTGCTCTGACAAATGTTCTGGTCAAAGTTTGTTGTGGTCATTTTGAAATGATCTCTAAATTCGATTGGAGTACTGTAAAGTGAGATCAGAGGACTGAGTCACAGATGCATATTGCACCAATTTCAAGAATATTTAGGAAGAGCAAGACAGACAGAGAGAGAGAGTCTTGTTTTTATGTTTTGACAGAGGCATGGAAGGAAGGGAGGCATCAACTTTGCCCTGGTTTGATTGCTCACTGGTTCATCTTTTGTCCAAGTACTGTCAGTTCAGTATGTGTCATCATCAGTCCTGCCATAGCGACATTACACGATACAACTCAATGCAATCAATGATCATGACACAACATCAGTGTGTTTATGGTTGATGCTTTTCATAAACCTCAACGACCAAAGATGTTTGACGATAATGAAGAGTTCATGATGTCTCTGTGACTGTGTCACTTACTATAAGCACTTCACTACACTCGTAACAACATCTGCTAACCATGTGTATGTGACCAATCAAATTTGATTTGATTTGAGAATGATTCCCATTCAAAATCCTATTTTTCCTAATCCCTAAACCTAACACTAACCCAAACTTTAAACCCTAACCCTAACACCTGACTGGAATCGTAACCCTACATTTAACCCATTTAAAGCCTAAAATGACAATTTTCCTTGCATTTTTCCGAATTTTCCTTGTATTCTTGGACTTATGGTCCCCACAAAGATACCCCCCCCCTCAAAAAAAAAATAAAATCACATGCACAGTTGGTGGCAATTCACTTTTGGACTTTAGGATTATGAGGGTCAGGTTTATGAAGGCAAACTCTTATCCTCCATTAGGGCGGTTCAACATTTGCCAACATTCCCCAGAATGATCATCAAGAGGCTTTTCTGTCTCTGCTTTATGTGCAAATCAGTTTGCCAATCATACTCTACTGTACATTATACACCCTAATCCTTTATTGTTGAGTCCATCTTTGATGTGTAGCCAACCTAATCTCTTGTGGAAAGATTCTGCACCAAGACAATCTGTCGGGACTGAATGGGATGTGTAGGATAAGAGCAGCAGTAGTTCCAATGTTAGTTTTTTTTGTCACTGGTTATTTGGACAAATCACAATTTCGCAGGTGTTAGCATCTTTCAAATTTCGGAAAGGGTAGGGGACATTTGGCTTGTAACTTGCGAAGAGAGAGGGTTCCGCTTCTCGTTACGATTCTGCTCCTCATTCTAGCATTTATTGATCTTAACATGTATGAACCCAGAACTTAATCGAGCAGCTGACCAATTATTGAGACTTTAGTTTTGGGTTAGCCATAGAGAATGATAGAGGCCTCTAGTGGCCTAAAGGCTGTATTAGCATGGGCAGCGCCATTGAGGGCTTCCACCATTTCAAATGTAGTCAACTGGGCGGGACTTCCAACTTCATTGGCTGATCCCTCCTGGTGACCCCGGGTCATCAGGAGAGATCAGCCAATTGTGAAGAAGAAATTTGACTACTTTTACCTTTATTTAACTTGGCAAGTCAGTTAAGAACAAATTCTTATTTTCAATGACAGCTTAGGAACAGTGAGTTAACTGCCGTGTTCAGGGGCAGAACAACACATTTTTACCGTGTCAGCTCAGGGATTTGATCTTGCAATCTTTCGGTTACTGGCCCAACACTCTAACCACTAGGCTACCTATGGAGATAAACAGATGCTGTAGAAAGATGAGTCTATCTATCTATCTATCTATCTATCTCTTCTTTCTTTCTTTCTTTATGGGGTTAACCAAGATTATGGGCAACCCAACTTCCCTGCTAGTTTTCAGAACAATCTGTGGCTGATTTGCAGTTACATTTCCGCTGTAAAGCTTGACTTTATGGGGATCCATAACAAGGCTAGACCTGTTTGCTTCATTCCCCAAAACACAACATAGTCCCACCACCCTCATCTCCCCTCTCATATCCTCTTCCTTCTCCTTTCCCTCCTCCTCTCCATTCTCCCCTCTCATTTCTCCCCTCTCCCTGTCTTCTCCCCTCTTCCTCTCTCTTCTCCTCTCTGCTTGTAGCTAGGTCTATACACTACCAATAGCAGGCCCAAAGTCTTTAGTGTTGGTAGTTGGTATGAGAGAATGAGAATAAGGTAGAGCTTTTTAAAATGCTCCTTTGTTGTGGTGACCCACTCTGTCATATGGTAATAGCTCATTCCTGAGCAGTTCGACTAAATAAGAAGTGAAGTCTGACACACACACACACACACACACAGACACTAACACGCACACTCAGTGGTAATGAGAGTAAGCTGGGCTAACTCTACCCATGTGAGTGGGTGAGTGGGTGGAGCCAGGTCACCATAAACCTCCAGCTCACCAAACTGGCCAAGAGAGACCAAACATGAGAGGTTATCTAAGCTGCTATAGCCATGGCCAAACAAGACCCCTTATTTATTTAATCCTTCAACATCTTTTCGTTTCTTTCATCACCCTCCGCTCCAACTGTTCCTATGTCCCACTCCACATCTCTCGCTACGTTATGACTCAGTAAGGTTCTCTTTCAGAGTCAGGGAATGTCCGAGAATTGTGGGTAAATATAGGTCAGATGACTTTGAAGTGTAATGGAGATAGTGTACGTGAGTGGGAGCACATATTAGTTTACACACACACAGACACAGACACATACACATACACCTTGGTCAGATGAAGGGAGTGGTCAGAGTAATGTCACTCTCCAATAAAATCAGCAGGACAAGTGATTTACCTGTCTAGATGCACGTCTTCTGGACTACTGCACAGGGTGTCGACCAAATGAGCGCTACAGGAGCTCATTTACGGAATAAACCACTTGCACTTTCTCCTCATCTGTCTATCCATCCCTACCACATCCTCCATACTCTGCATGGTCCCGGTGTATTTTTGTCATCTAAAATAATCAGTGTCTAAAGATGAATGAGATGCAAGTGAAAACAAAATACAGCAAAATTGCAGCCCTCTGCAAATGGAGTTGTGCACTCCTCCTGCCTTAAGGGTTCATCTGCATTGGTTTCATACTAAAAGCCAACAACCTATTGTATAATGACCTCCTAGAACAAAGCAGCACATCTCAGCATGAAGTATTGAGTTCCATTATTGTCTGAAAGAATGTGCCTCCAGTCTTCTTCCATTCCTGAGAAATCTGTTTTCTCTGATTAATCACGTAGTGAAAAGATTGCGAGACCATTCTAAAGGAGTGTTATCCAGGGGAAGTGGGCCACATTAGAACTTTTAGAGAAATTCAGGAGAAAGAAAGACAGAAAAACAGAAAAAACAAGACAGACAGATCGCACCGGTGTGTCAATCTAAGTAACATGACTTCTAAGGAAGTTTCAAGGTTTTGCTCACCTGAGGTAGAGTTTCTCATGATAAGCAGTAGACCACAGTATCTACCTAGAGAGTTGTCATTTGTATTTTTTTGTAGCTATCTACATACCAACACGTACTGATGCTGGCACTAACACTGTACTGAATGAGGTGTATTCTGCCATAAGCAAACAGGAAAACGCTCAACCAGAGGTGGCACTCCTAGTAGCCGGGGACTTAAATGCAGGGAAACTTAAATCCATCTTCCCAAATTTCTATCAGCGTGTTAAATGTGCAACAAGAGGGAAAAAAACTCTGGACCACCTTTACTCCACACACAGAGATGCATACAAAGCTCTCCCTTGCTCTTCATTTGGCAAATCTGACCATAATTCTATACTCCCGAGTCCTGCTTTACAAGCAAAAATGAAAGCAGGAAGAACCAGTGACTCGGTCAATTAAAAAGTGGTCAGATGAAGCAGATGCTAAGCTACAGGACTGTTCTGCTAGCACAGACTGGAATATGTTCAGGGATTCCTCCGATGGCACTGAGGAGTACATCACATCCCCACATCAGCTGAGAGCTGCCCAACCTCTCCCTCATCAATAAGTGCATCAATGACGTCATCCCCACAGTGACCGTACGTACATACCCCAACCAGAAGCCATGGATTACAGGCAACATCCACACTGAGCTAAAGGCTAGAGATGCTGCTTTCAAGGCGCGTGACTCTAACCCTGAAGCTTATATCAAATCCCACTATGCCTTCCGATGAACCATCAAACAGGCAACGCGTCAATACAGGACTAAGATCGAATAGTACCACACCGGCTCCGACGCTCGTTGGATGTGGCAGGGCTTGCAAACCATTACAGACTACAAAGAGAAGCACAGCCGAGAGCTGCCCAGTGATACGAGCCTACCAGACGAGCTAAACTACTTATAAGCTTGCTTCAAGGCAAATAACACTGAAACATGCATGAGAGCACCAGCTGTACCGGAAGACTGTGTGATCACGCTCTCCACAGCCGATGTGAGTAAGACCTTTAAACAAGTCAACATTCACAAGGCTGCAGGGCCAGACGGATTACCTGGACGTGTACTGTGAGCATGCGCTGACCAACTGGCAAGTGTCTTCACTGACATTTTCAACCTCTCCCTGTCCGAGTCTGTGATACTAACATGTTTTAAGCAGACCATCATAGTCCCTGTGCCCAAGAACACTAAGGTAACCTGCCCAAAGGACTACCGACACGTAGCACTCACGTCTGTAGCCATGAAGTGCTTTGAAAGGCTGGTCCTGGCTCACATCAACACCATTATCCCAGAAACCCTAGACCCACTCCAATTTGCATTCCGCCCTAACAAATCCACAGATGATGCAATGTCCTGCTGAAAGGTGAAATGGCGCCAGAAGAAAGGGCAGCAGTTTTAGCCCAACCAATTGTGCTATTATGTGTTTTTTATCCGCGTTATTTGTAACTTATTTTGTACATAATGTTTCTGCAACCGTATCTTACGGCAAAAAAGAGCTTCTAGACATCAGGACAGCGATCACTCACCTCGGATTAGACAAAGATTTTTTCTACAACAAAGACGTATTGTGTGTACAAGACATTCTCCAAACACCCCACAGGACTGACATCCCCGTTATTTGCAAGAGGAAGCGACGCAGGTACAGAGGACAAAGAGCCGGACGCCTGGTCAGGACCCGGCAAAGGCGAATGGGAAAGCTGACGTTACCGTCAATACTACTCGCCAACGTGCAATCATTGGACAATAAATTTGACGAGGTACAATCACGAATATCCTACTAACGGGACATCAAAAACTGTAATATCCTATGTTTCACGGTATCGTGGCTGAATGATGACATGGATATTCAGCTAGCTGGACATATGCTGCACCGGCAAGATAGAACAGCACACTCCGGTAAGACGAGGGGTGGGGGGCGGTCTGTGCATATTTGTAAACAACAGCTGGTGCCCAAAATCTAAGGAAGTCTCTAGATTTTGCTCGCCTGAAGTAGAGTATATTGTGATAAATTGCAGGCCACACTACTTGCCTGGAGAGTGTTCAGCTATACTTTCATGGCTGTTTGTTTACCACCACAGACAGATGCTGGCACTAAGACCGCACTCAGTCAGCTGTATAAGGAAATAAACAAACAGGAAACCACTCACCCAGAGGCGGCGCTCCTAGTGGCCGGAGACTTTAATGCAGGGAAACTTAAATCAGTTCTACCAAATTTCTATCAACACGTTAAATGTGCAACCAGAGGGAAAACAATTCTAGATCACTTATACTCCACACACAGAGACGCATACAAAGCTCTCCCTTGCCCTCCATTTGGTAAATCCGACCACAACTCTATCCTCCTGATTCCTGCTTACAAGCAAAAATTAAAGCAGGGAGCACCAGTGACTCGGTCTATAAAAAAGTGGTCAGATGAAGCAGATGCTAAACTACATGACTGTTTTGCTATCACAGACTGGAACATGTTCCGGGATACATCCGATGACATCGAGGAATACACCACATCAGTCACTGGCTTTATCAATGAGTGCATCGATGACGTCATCCCCACAGTGACTGTACGTACATACCCCAACCAGAAGCCATGGATTACAGGCAACATTCGCACTGAGCTAAAGTGTAGAGCTGCTGCTTTCAAGGTGCTGGACTTTAACTCGGAAGCTTACAAGAAATCCTGCTATGCCCCCAGACGCACCATCAAACAGGCAAAGCGTCAATACAGGGCTAAGATTGTGTACTTTATGGTTGAATTGCTGCAAAGAAACCACTACTAAAGGACACCAATAAGAAGAAGAAACTTGCTTGGCCCAAGAAACACGATCAATGGACATTAGACCAGTGGAAATCTGGCCTTTGGTTTGAATTTGAGATTTTTGATTCCAACCGCTGTGTCTTTATGAGAACGGATGATCTCTGCATGTGTGGTTCCTACCGTGAAGCATGGAGGAGGAGTTGTGATGGCCTGGGGGTGCTTTGCTGGTGACACTGTCGGTGATTTATTTCTATTTCAAGAAACACTTAACCAGCATGGCTATCTCAGCATTCTGCAGTGATACGCCAACCCATCTGGTTTGCGCTTATTGGGTCTGATGGAACAGCATTCCACATGAAGCTGATTGAGAGAATGCCAAGAGTGTGCAAAGCTATCATCAAGGCAAAGGGTGGCTACTTTGAACAATCTAAAATATAAAATACATTTGGATTTGTTTAACACTTTTTTGGTTGCTATATGATTCCATATGTGCTATTTCATTGTTTTGATGTCTTCACTATTATTCTACAATGTAGAAAATAGTAAAACAAAACAACAACAAAAAACTTGAATGAGTAGATGTGTCTAAAATTTTGACTGGTACTGCATATTTTCTGAGCTTTCTTATATCTTTTAGACTCCAAAACCTTGTTTCTTATAATTCATTTGCCATTAATGAATGCGTTATTCAATGCGTTTATCTGGGCTATAGTAGTAAAGGACAAATTCAATATTATATTTTTTTGGACCAAAAGGGGTCCTAAAATTTTAAAGCAAAAAGCTAAATTATCCATAGTATGACCATCTTAAAACAATTCCATATGTTAGCTTAGAACCTCCCCCCAACAGGTTAGACTTTAAATAAATAATATGTTATTCTGCTCCCTGTGTGGTTTGCCATAAAATATTGCTCTAGATTACAACAGATAAATTAATGGAGAGATAAAGAGACAAACAGGATACGAGGAGAGTTCCCCACCATGATAAATCAATAAACATTGGAAAAGTAAGTCTGTGGGAAAAGTCTGTCTTTCTGAAGAGTTACTAAATGCGGGCAACCAGACCTGTATATACAGTAGTAACATAACCATGGCTGGAATTCTTGACTAAAACACAATACTTCACAAACAACAACAACAAAAACGCTTAGTCATTCTGAACTTCCCGTTATATTTTCCCTCCTTTAAGCGAGAGAGAGGAACCAGAATGATAACAGTGTTGGATCACACATTAAACTGTCCCTTTATAAAAACAATCAAATCTGTCACAGACTCGCCGTTGCTAAACTAACAGAGTAAAGTCCAGCAGGTCAGCTAGCTAGCTTGTGTTAGGCTATATTTACATAGCTAGCGGAGGAGAGAAATGGATGGCTAGGTCGCTCACCTCCCCTGGATACAGGAGTAAATCACAGATTAAATAGTTTATGGCATTCTTAAGGGTGTTTAGCCATGTGAGGGCCCCTGGGATTAAATGGGTTTATGGTATATTTCATGAGTAGAATAAATCGTTGTGGTATAGAAGTGTTTTCACACAACTGCATTAGCGCTCTGCGCTAACGGGTAATCCGGCGGGAAATGGCTACCTCTGGGACTAAGAGGGCACTTGTTTCAAAACAAACATGGCCAAAAACCCAACAAACTCCCTGTAATCCACATTTACAGGGAGATTAGGATTGGATTTTCTGCTCTGCTCCCCAGGGGCCTCATTTATAACCGTTGCGTAAATTTCAGACAACATTTTTTTACGCGCCATTTTTTAAAAGTCTGCTCACGTATATTGAAATGTATAAACTTGGGGCACGCCATACATAGCATATTTCCCGTTACATGCTGACCAAAACAACTCAGTGCGTGCGTCTGCCATCTGTGCATGTTGATTTTGCCTTTCCTCACCAGACCCAGTCATGGCACACAGGTTGAAACACCAAAAACAACTCTCAATCAACAATATTCATTTGGGAACAATGTCACGGCCATTAAAAGAACTGGACCAAGGTGGAGCGTGGTGAGCGTACATTTTCTCTTTTATTCAAAATGACGCCGACTAAACAATACAAAACAAACCGTGAAGCTTAAGGCTAAGTGGCATCAAACAAAGTTAACTTCCCACAAACACAGATGGGAAAAAGGGTACCTGAGTATAGTTCCCAATCAGAGACAACGATAGACAACTGTCCCTGATTGAGAACCATACCCGGACAAAACCTAGAAATAGAAAATCATAGAAACACAAAACATAGAATGCCCACCCCAACTCACGCCCTGACCAAACCAAAGGTCAGGGCGTGACAGACAGGTTAAAACACACACAAAGCATGTATGGACATTTTGCTAGCTTGCTGTTGCTAGCCAACTTTGGGTTGTTATTTTTCCTGAAATGCACATGATCCTTTTTTTCCCGAATCTTTGTAGAATTTTTACCAATTTTGAGTCACACAAAATCAACAATTTAAAAAAATCGACAATTAATCCACAGATAAAAGGGGAAACCTAGATAGTTTTAGGTTAGTTTTCTTTGATTATTTTCTCCTCGTTCATACTTCTTCTTCTCCTGTGGATTTTATATGGCGGTTGGCAACCAACTTTAAGGTGGATTACCGTCACCAACTGTACTGGAGCGTCGACCTTGTTCATCTTTTAACCACCCATGTGGGTTAGTATGGGAGAGGGAGGACATGCAGCGCATATTTTTTACTCTGAAATGGTTATGAAAATAAAATATGTAAAAGATTCCTATAAAACATTAAACACTGATTTTTGCTTTTCTTACTAACGGCAAATGGCTGCATTCTAAATAAGCTAAATAAGCCCCATTTGCACACAATACTTACTTGCCAGCTTGCAATACAATATTTAAACCACTAGCAGATGTGTGTACACATGGTCTAAGGTTTGCGGGGAGGTGAGCACCTTCTCATGTCAAGTACAATTTGTAAAATGCCAAATTTGTGTGACAACTAGCACATGCGCATTTGCGCCCCCATGCGCACTTTAAAGCCCCCCCCCCCCCTCCCGTCTTTAAAGGCCGCCAGGCTGCCCATCATTACGTACACCTGTCACCTTTGTTACGTGCATCAGCGCTTCATTGGACTTACCTGTACTCCTTCACGTTTTGATTGCCTTCCCTATATCTGTCTGTTCCTCTGTTTCATCCCCGTGTCAGCATTATTGTCATTATGTTTTTCATGTCCAGACGCTGTCCTGTCATGTTTCATGACTGTTTATTATTTAAATGTTCACTCCCTGGGCCTCCCGGGAGGCGCAGCGGTTAAGGGCGCTGTCCTGCAGCGCCACCAGAGACTCTGGGTTCGCGCCCAGGCTGTCGTAACCGGCCGCGACCAGGAGGTCCATGGGACGACGCACAATTGGCCTAGCATCGTCCGGGTTAGGGAGGGTTTAGCCGGTAAGGGATATCCTTGTGTCATCGCGCACCAGCGACTCCTGTGGCGGGCCGAGCGCAGTGCACGCAGTGCACACAGGGAGTTTTTGTTTTTATTTTTGTTGTTGACGTCAGGTCCGGGTGTTGCTGCCGATGGAACCGGGGGTACCTTAGCTGGCTCGTCGGGCTTCCACGCCTTAGCTGACTCAAGAAATCTCCTTGCCTCGGTTGTCTCGGCAGGCTCCCATCCCACGTCATGCCTCAGCCAGATCGTCAGGCTTTCATGCCTCAGCCAAATCGTCAGGCTCCCACGCCTCAGCCGGATCGTAGGGCTTCTACGCCTCAGCCGACTTGTCTGGTGCCCATACCTCGGCCCATCAGGCTCACCCAGGTGCGACGCCGGGTGGCGCCCCTAGAGGGGGGGTACTGTCACGCCTGCCCCCGCTCCCCCTACCTGGCACTCCTGCCCATCATTACGCACACCTGTTACCTTCGTTACGCACATCAGCGCTTCATTGGACTCACCTGTACTCCTTTATGTTTTGATTGACTTCCCTATATCCGTCTGTTCCTGTTTCATCCCCATGTCAGCATTATTGTCGTTATGTTTTTCATGTCCAGACGCTGTCCTGTCCTGTTTCATGTCTGTTTATGAATTAAATGTTCACTCCCTGTACTTGCTTCCTGTCTCCAAGTGTCTGTCCTTACAGAAACTGCCAGTGTATTGGACATAGTTGATAGACTAGACACATGGTTCCCAATCTTTTTCAGTAACTATCCCACCAACTGAATTCTGCTCTGCCCAGAGTATGCTTGGTCTAATGAGTCTTCTCAAGTACCCCATGTGGATTGAACCAAGTTCCCCCAAGGGTCCAAGTACCCTTGGTTGGGAACCACTGGACTAGAGGCTGTTGTCACAAACCTTTACCACATAGCAAAGCAGGGATAATAGTCTGAGATGATTTCACAGGAGTATTTTTGCAGTAACTAGTCCACCTTTGTTAGTGGTGAACATGCTAACTCGCATTGTTAACTCACTCATTGTTCTCAGTGACCAGCACCTGCCTGTCAGGTCACTTTGTGAGAGCGGAAGGAAGACAATTTAAAGAATTGGAACGTGGCCTATGGCAGGTAAAAACACACTTCCAAAGTTCCTAGGTAAGAGGTCATCAGAAGTATTTACCCATGTGCCTCGTGGCTTTCTGGAGTTCCATGGGCATTCAAAAGAAGAAATTCCTCCACACTGCTGCCTTGCAAAATCTCACCTTTTTATTCATACACTATTTTGGTCTACAGATCTTTGTCAAAGGTGTTCAGGAATTTCTTCTTTTGAATCATGTTTTATATTCCACAGCACATGCTCTTATGAGCTGTGTGAGTGCATACCTTTTCGAGTTTCGTAGTCATAACAGATATCAAAGATGGCTGTCGTATGTTGGAGAAGTTGTTTCAAACACAACACAAACAATAACTCATACAACCTCTTCAAAACCCACTGCTTCAAAACACCTCAATTTGATATACAAAATAAGCAATATAATTTGTAAATAAATATGCTTTACTACTTTTCACTGTCACAGAAAAAAACATGTTAATATTGGAAAAGAAACCACAAGTACTATTATCATGAAATCATATATTCTTGATATTGCAGATTGCTAGCTTTAATACAAACAGTTGACTTGGTAGGCCAAGCTTTCTTTTAGCAATGGTTTATTGTTATCTGCGTGATGGAGCTCAAGACAAGCATAAGCCTCCTCTGCCTCTCTAACACACACACACACACACACACACACACACACACACACACGCACACACACACGCACACACACACACACGCCAAGACCATAGAGCAGGTTAAAAATCACACGCAGAACCTCCACCCTCTATAAAAAAGGGTTGATAAATCCAGAATAGATGGCGTCCATACAAATGATCCATTTCAGGAATGTTAACGTAAAGGTTTTTTCTTTTTCTTATAAAAGCCTAGAGCAGTATCTCCTTGTAGCTAGGCAGAATGGAGACCACAATGGCATCACATAGCAGGAAGGGGGGAAACCCAAAGGAACATAACACTTGATATATAAATAGATCAAATTAAATATGGGTAGAGGACTGAATACTGAAAATACTCTAACATTATAAATTATCTATAGTGGACTATGACATAAGGGATATTAAGTATGTATAGTATATACAGACTGCTTGCCATCGATACTATTGCATTCTGTATTGAGTTCAACCACAGACAGCATAACATCCCCCTCCCCTCCCCTCAAAATAAACAAAAATAATTTAAGAAGCTAATTCAGGATTTCTCACTCTAAAGTGATTAGCACAGTTTGTGAGGCAGTTTCTCAATGGAATCAAGCTACAGTATCAGTTGTTTCTAGTGGTTTCCATGTATACCAAAATCAATCATCAGTATCCCTTTGGGTATTATGGCACTCCAAATCCAGTTCCGCTGCTAGCTAGGCCAGCAAAATGCACAGTTCTAGCTTTCCACACGTTCCACGCATCAGTTCTAGAACTTCCTTTAAGGAAAAGGAAGTGCTGTCATAAAGGGACGGATCCCCATCTCCCATTGGCTGTCCTGCCATTGCCATTGGGCTCCTGCAAAGGGAGTCTATGGGTCAGGAAGAATGTTCTTCCTTCCTCTTCCTCTTCTCTTCTGTGGATATACCTACCACATAGCAAAGTTTTGTTCCTCATGATTTAACACATAACCACAGTACTCACACATATCCAGTGAAGTATTTGCATAAATGAATCAACAACAAAACCGTAGTCCAGTCAAACGCCAAACGATGGGTTTTAGTTAGCTCTTTTAGCAGCAATACAAATTCTGTACTTTTTCTTTCTCTCTCTCTTAGTATATGCAGATACATTGGGATTATTTTTCTATTAATGTATTATTTCTTTATCTCTCCCCCTCTCTTTTCTCACTGCTGTTTCTCAGTCAGTCCAGGGGAATGCTTTCCACAAAGAAGATAAGCTCAGAGTTGAAAGTGCTATGAAATATCTTGTGAATGTCCCTTCACGTTGTTTCATCTTAAGCTTAGACTCATCTCCTGGGCTTGTCACATCTGGGGATCACAGAGAAGACAGACAGAAACATATGATTGTATGAAAACACACTCGTGGTCTTAGCTCCAATTTCTTGGTCAGGTTCTTGGCTAATGGTATGCCTTCATGTGGTCAAGAAATGCCACCAAACACCATCTTGGTTCCCAAAAGGAGTTATGAGTCCAAGAGTGATATAACAAGCCCCCCCCCCCCCCCCCACACCCACACACCTGCAGGACCTCTCGTTGAGCTCCAGCTGACGTGCCCTGCAGTCGGCGTCAGAGTTTCTGCAGGAACACTGGCAGGTCAGAGGGTTCTGGATGAACAACCGCTTTCTCCTCGCTAAGCAGCCATCACAACATGGCTCGCACTGACTATAGACAGAGAGAGAGGAGACGAAATGAGAAGGATGAAGAAGAGGAAAAAGGAGGAAGAGAAAAAGAGAGGGAGGATGTTTATTATAATGGTGTTAATATAGAAAAACACTTCCAAGATCATTTCCCTTAAGGTCAACCCTCTTATCACATGCTGAAACTTCACACTCCCAGGGTCAATGTGCTGTCTGTGTCAATGTGCAGTCTGTGTCAATGTGCAGTCTGTGTCAATGTGGTGTCTGTGTCAATGTGCTGTCTGTGTCAATGTGCTGTCTGTGTCAATGTGCTGTCTGTGTCAATGTGCTGTCTGTGTCAATGTGCTGTCTGTGGTGTGGGTAAAAGAGGATGAATTGTAGCATGTGGCCAGAGGGTTGTACAAAAACAGAACCAATTTGCAAGCAGCAAAATTTCCCCTAAACCCTTCACTATCTCTCTCTCCCCTGTCTCCTGTCTCCCGACTCAGCCCATGCTGGCAGGGAGACCCCCTCCTACTGTCTCGTAGGGGGGAGTGATTTTTAGGATGATTGGCTTGCCCACGCACAGTATGCATTGTTTCGGTTAGACATGCACTAGCAAGCTTCGGCTGGGACGTGAGGCTTGCAACAAAAAAAATGTCAAATTTAACTCATCCCTAAAGATACAGGATGAGTTTTTATTGAATTAAAAGATTACAAGTAAATGTTGTCCCTTATAGACACAGATCAGATAGAGAACCAGTAGATACCAGAAGATAGATCTGGTTTAAATGACAGAACAGTAGAGACTGTGCCATTATGTTCCCTCACAGAGGTGTTAATAGTGGACAAAACCTTTTTCACTGAGTATGGGGGACAACAGACAGACATTCCATTGAGTACTAAAGGCACAGCACAACGAACAGAATAACGCTATTCTTTGACATTGAGACCATTTTAGAAACATGAGCACCTCTTTCCGGTAAAAACAGCACCAAACGAAACATATTTTTGTGTTCTTTGTGTTGTTCAGACCCATAGAGGCAACAAAGAGAATGCACAAACAGAATGGGCTAAACAATTTGTTGGTTTACATAACCCAGAAAGAAACAGCAATGTGATAGCCATCTCTCGTATCCTTATATCACAAACAAAGCCCAGTGATGGCGGACGGAACAGAAAAAGCCTGTTTGGAGGGATAAAAAGAAACACTAAAAAAGAAAAGAGGAAAAAGGAAAAGTTGGAGACACAGCAAAGTGAGACAGACTCAACACTGACATAGGCCTTGGATGATTCCCACAACAGATACGGGATTAGTGACATCGCCTGCAAAAAGCCATGCTGGTAGGTTCAGTTCTGTTACCTTCACCATTACCCTATCACTCCATTCCTTCTCCCCCATCCCCACACCCCCCAGGGTGCCTTATCACCAGGGGGGTGGGGGTGGTAGTGAGGTAAGGAGGTAGGGTTATGAGGTAGAAGTCACCCCTAAACATAGATCTAGGATCATATGTTATTTATTATTTAGGGATAACATCTATCTACAGTCTCATGCCAATTGATGTGTGTGGTGGTATTGGGTGGAGTGGTGGGGCGGTGAATAGAGAGGCAATTAATTAAAAGGGGCAAATTAACTCCTCCCAAACAAGCTTAATGATCAGAAACGCCACAGTCAGGTGCAGGTGGAGCGAGGAGAAGGCCGAGCTGACATACGAGTGGCGATTCTTTTTGTCACGCTTTTTCTTTCGCTTTCTCTTTTGGCCTTTGCCCTTGCCTTTCCAGGGTTCTCTGGAAATAGAGAAAGAAGCACAATAACGCAGAGACATCTGAGGAGGACGGACAGAGACAAATAAACTGAACAGAGTTCAGAGATCAGTTAGTCAATTGTTCATTCACACAGAGACTATATGGACTGAGAATGGACTGAAATAGAACCAAATGATGGTAATACATTTTAACACCGTTCTGGGAAAAGAAATGAACAAAAGAACACTGGTTTCGAGACATTCTTTGTTTTATTTTTAATTTAACATTTATTTAATTAGGCCAGTCCGTTAAGAACAAATTCTTATTTACAATGACGGCCTACCCCGGATGTTGCTGGGTCAATTGTGCGCCACCCTATGGGACTCACAATCCAGGCCAGATGTGATACAGCCCAGATTTGAACCAGGGACTGTAGTGACGCCTCTTGCACTGAGATGCAGTGCCTTAGAACGCTGCGCCACTCAGGTACCCTCTTACACCAGAAAGAAAGGGTTTCACAGGTTTCTATTTAAGTTTGGCTGTGGAAGTTGTTTTTTTCCCCCAAAACACTCCTTCGGCTAATCTTAACATTTTGAAATAAATGCTGGACGATGAGGGGCAGCCGAGCTCGCTCATTCATCATGTTTGAGATAACAGTATATGAGATTTTACAGCTGCAGGGTATATAGTACCAGTCAAAAGTTTGGACACACATTCAAGGATTTTCTTTATCTTGACTATTTTCTACATTGTAGAATAATAGCGAAGACATCAAAACTATTAAATAACACTTATGGAACCATCTAGTAATGAAAAAAGTGTTAAATAAATCAAAATATACTTTATATTGTAGATTCTTCAAAGTAGCCACCCTTTGCCTTGATGACAGCTTTGCACACTCTTGGCATTCTCTCAACCAGCTTCACCTGGAATGCTTTTCCAACAGTCTTGAAGGAGTTCCCACATATGCTGAGCACTTGTTAGCTGCTTTTCCTTCACTCTGCGGTCCAACTTATCCCAAACCATCTCAATTGGGTTGAGGTTGGGTGATTGTGGAGGCCAGGTCATCTGATGCAGCACTCCATCACTCTCCTTCTTGGCCAAATAGCCCTTACACAGCCTGGAGGTGTGTTGGATTATTATCCTGTTGAACAAAAAAATGACACACCAGATGGGATGGCGTATCGCTGCAGAATGCTGTGGTAGCCATGCTGGTTAAGTGTGCCTTGAATTATAAATAAATCACTGACAGTATCACCAGCAAAGCACCCCCACACCATCACACCTTCTCCCCCATGCTTCACGGTGGGAACCACACATGCAGAGATAATCCGTTCACTTACTCTGCGTTTCACAACGACACTGCGGTTGGAACCAAAAATCTCAAATTTGGACTCATGAGACTAAAGGTCATATTTCCACCGGTCTAATGTCCATTGCTCATGTTTCTTGGGCCAAGCAAGTCTCTTCTTCTTACTGGTGTCCTTCAGTAGTGGTTTCCTTGCAGAAATTCGACCATGAAGGCTTGATTCACACAGTCTCCTCTGAACAGTTTATGTTGAGATGTGTCTGTTACTTGAACTCTGTGAAGCATTTATTTGGGCTGCAATCTGAGGTGCAGTTAACTCTAATGAACTTATCCTCTGCAGCAGAGGTAACTCTGGGTCTTCCTTTCCTGTGGCGGTCCTCGTGAGAGCCAGTTTCATCAAAGCGTTTAATGGACTATCGTTTCTCTTTACTTATTTGAGCTGTTCTTGCCATAATATGGACTTGGTCTTTTATCAAATAAGGCTATCTTCTGTATACCATCACTGCCTTGTCTCAACTCAACTGACTGGCTCAAACGCATTAAGAAGGAAAGAAATTCCACAAATTAACAATGAACATGTCACACCTGTTAATTGAAATGCATTCCAGGTGACTACCTCATGAAGCTGGTTGAAAGAATGTCAAGGGTGTGCAAAGCTGTCATCAAGGCAAAGGGTGGCTACTTTGAAGAATCTACTATATAAAATATATTTTGAATTGTTTAACACTTTTTTGGTTACTACATGACTCCATATGTGTATTTCATAGTTTTGATGTCTTCACTATTATTCTACAATGTAGAGCATAGTACAAATAAAGAAAAACCCTTGATCGAGTAGGTGTGTCCAAACATTTGACTGGCACTGTATATATCAAAATGTGACAAGAAAGGAACAGGCTTGGGTGAACCTGGACTTGAGTTAGCTTCCTTAGGATGATGACCAAAGGCCTTTTGGTAGCATCATTAACACTACCACTGTGACACTAACTACCAAAGAGGCCCCTGACCACAGCAAAGTCAGAGGTCAAGGTTGAGCCAACAGTAACGCACGGTAGCATCAACAACAGAAGTGTACAGAAGTGTACCGAGTGTACAGTAGAATCATGGTGGCAAGGAGCACTAAAGCCCTCACCCTTCAGACACATAGATGGTTAAAACGAGGTCGGTCAGAGGTCTCAGAAACAAACCCTCATCTATAATGCAGGATACCCGACATTTAAACCTAAATACTACCAAAAACCCTCGTAATGCTATAGGATTAGGCCATAGGAAAACAAGACAATCCTATGTAGAGGCGGAGAAGGCAGTATACCGACCCTCAGGACATCCTTTGGCGAATTGTAGTGGAACAGAACCACTAAAGCCAGACCCATAAACAGTGAAAAAAGAAAAGGTTAAAGAGGTTCTCTAAAAACACACAGCGTTATCTACACATCACAGGAGCCTGTAAAACAAAGGTAGAGACATGAACCCTGAGACGTACTTAAAGACATGTATAGAGAGTAAAGGAAGGACCATAACAGAGGAATGTAAAGAGAAGCAGGTGCATAAAAAAATGACAATAAATGAAATGTGCCGAAGGCATTGACCTCATCAGGTGTCACTCATTCACCTGAATTGAAGTATTCTGTGGGTTTTCTGTGTGTCTCACCTGAGAGCTCAAAGGGTCATGGAATTAGAATGGATAGAAGGGATGTGATTCTTTGTGAACTCCTAAACTACAGGAAGATCACTGGATCTGTGCCAACATGGTGGTGTCAGTGATCATTTGATACATTGTTGTATACTGTGCGTAACAACACAGGTTGAGAAAGAGAAATGCCGGAAACGTGTGAGCACAGGAGAAATAGCGATAAAGAGAGAGAGAGAGAAAGAAGAAGATGGAGAAAGATAGCGGGGGAAAGACAACGCGAAAAAGACAGAGATGGACAAGAAAATAAAAAAACGTATCTTTTCAAATTAAGGCAGATAGTCACAACACAGCAAGAGTCTGTACTCACTTTTCTTTCTGTTCTTTCACTTCATTCTTTGGCCTGAAAGACAGAAACAAACATGATGCTACCTCATAGCCCACCGTTTGTTTCTTCGTAAACAGATTCACGTCAACAGTGGACAGAGACATAGGCATGGTATTAGCTTGGGTGGCCCTGTAGCACTCGGCTACTCTAGTATTGTCCATCCCTGATCCCTAAATAGTCATGACGATACTGTCGTTACCTCTGACAAGGCTGTCTTTCTCCCCGACTTATCTCCTTGAAACACACACACACACAATATCTGATAACAATAGCAGATTGCCATGTCTATTTTGTTGCTCAACTTGATAATTTGGCTGTAACTGATTATGGAGCAACACATCTTTGGGCTCACAGCTAATCCAGTGGGTACAGGAGGTCAAGCATTGGGAAACGTCTCATTGCATAGTACTCATAGGTTTGGAGAAAACTCCTTAAAACTATACAGTCTACTTATAAACTAGGTAGTCACAAAAACATACAATGGTTTACTCATGTTTACTAATGGTTAACAAACTCATAATCAAAGGGATATTGCAAGATTTTGGCAATGTTCAGATGAACTTCAGATAACATTTGTATGTCTCTGCATGCAGTTTGAAGGAAGTTGCCAAGGGACAGTTTGTATTAGAACAAAGAGGAATGGCTGATAAGCAGCAGAGAGGCCAGGTGCACCATTGAGCATGAAAGAACAGTGAAGACAAGAGACACTGAGCTCTCTTTTCTCTGTATATATCAATGATGTCAATGATGTCGCTCTTGCTGCGGGTGATTCTTTGATCCACCTCTACACAGACGACACCATTCTGTATACATCTGGCCCTTCTTTGGACACTGTGTTAACAAACCTCTAAACGAGCTTCAATGCCATACAACACTCCTTCCGTGGCCTCCAACTGCTCTTAAACGCTACTAAAAACGAAATGCATGCTCTTCAACCGATCACTGCCCGCACCCGCCCACCCGCCTAGCATCACTACTCTGGACGGATCTGTGGACAACTATAAATACCTAGGTGTCTGGCTAGACTGTAAACTCTCCTTCCAGACTCATATTAAGCATCTCCAATCCAAAATTACATCTAGAATCGGCTCCCTATTTCACAAAACAAAGCCTCCTTCACTCGTGCTGCCAAACATAACCTCGTAAAACTGACAATCCTGCCGATCCTTGACTTTGGCGATGTCATTTACACAATAGCCTCTAACACTCTACTCAGCAAATTGGATGCGGTCTATCACAGTGCCATCCGTTTTGTCACCAAAGTCCCATATACTACCCAGCATTGAGACCTGTATGCTCTCGTTGGCTGGTCCTCGCTACATATTCATTGCCAAACCCACTGGCTCCATGTCATCTATAAGTCTTTGCTAGGTAAAGCTCCGCCTTATCTCAGCTCACTGGTCACCATAGCAACACCCACCCGTAGCACGCGCTCCAGCAGGTATATTTCACTGGTCATCCCCAGAGCCAACACCTATTTTGGCTGCCTTTCCTTCCAGTTCTCTGCTGCCAATGACTGGAACGAATTTCAAAAATCACTGAATTTTGAGACTTGTATCTCCCTCACTAACTTTAAGCGTCAGCTGTCAGAGCAGCTTACCGATCGCTGCAGCTGTACACAGCCCATCTGTAAATAGCCCATCCAACCAACTACCTACCTCATCCCCATATTTGTTTTTTGTTTTTTCTGCTCTTTTGCACACCAGTATTTATACCAGTATTTCTACTTGCACATCCTGTTCTGCACATCTATCACTCCCGTGTTAATTGCTAAATTGTAATAACTTCGCCACTAAGGCCTATTTATTGCCTTACCTCCTTACTTCATTTGTACACACTGCATATAGATTTTCTGTGGTGTTATTGACTGTATGTTTGTTTATTCCATGTGTAACTCTGTGTTGTTATTTTTGTCGCACTGCTTTGCTTTATCTTGGCCAGGTCGCAGTTGTAAATGAGAACTTGTTCTCAACTGGCCTACCTTGTTAAATAAAGGTGGAAAAAAAAAAAAAAACACCCCTATTGATCTTGTTGAGAGACAATACAATTATCCTACCCAGACTAGCCTACAACACCACAATGCAATGAATAATTGCATTATTGTTTTCAAGTGAGTACAACATTCTACTCTAGGCTGGAAACGGCAGTGAACATGTAATTTGAATAGTGGTGCAAAAGCCCTGTGATTTGAGTGTTTCATTCCATTTGGATCAGTTGTGTCAACTTTCAACAGTTTACAAAGTCTAGAAAGGCACTGTAGCAGGCCAGTCTGACTGTATTTTTACTTCTGAAACTGAGATGTGCTGTCTGATTCAGATCCTCATCAAATCGTCCTATAATGTGGCCACATAAGTATGCTCCCGGGCAGGCCCAGTTATTCAGGAAAGCTTAACGCATGCTCTGCCTCTTCTACGATATGAGCGGCTATTCCTCGTGCATCTAAAACCTAATGCTTCAATATAGCCTAAATATTAGTAATTTAACTTTGAAAATCTATTACCTTTTATCTGTGGCATAAACACAACCAGTCACAATGCTTTAATCTGATTATACTACTTCAGTGGGTACAAGGTAGGGAGGCACGTACAGGGCATTTGGAAAGTATTCAGACCCCTTGTTTTCATGTTTTCCCTTATCAATCTACCATAATGAAAAAGTAAAAACTGAAATATCTTATTTACATAAGAATTCAGACCCTTTGCTGTGACACTTGAAATTGAGCTCAGCTGCATCTTGTTTCCATTGATCATCCTTGAGATGTTTCTACAACTTGATTGGAGTCCATCTGTGGTAAATTCAATGATTCGGAAAGGCACACACCTATCTATATACGGTCCCACAGTTGATAGTGCATGTCAGAGCAAAAACCAAGCAATGAGGTCGAAGGAATTGTCCGTAGAGCTCCGAGACAGGATTGTGTCGAGGCACAGATCTGGGGAAGGGGACCAAAACATTTCTGCAGCAATGATGGTCCCCAAGAACACAGTGGCCTCCATCATTCTTAAATGGAAGAAGTTTGGAACCACCACTCCTCAGTAAAAGGCACATGACATCCCGCTTGTAGTTTGCCAAAATGCACCTAAAGGACTCTCAGACCATGAGAAACAAGATTCTCTGGTCTAATGAAACCAAGATTGAACTCTTTGGCCTGAATGCAAAGCGTCACGTCTGCAGGAAACCTGGCACCATCCCTAAGGTGAAGCATGGTGCTGGAAGCATCATGTTGTGGGGATGTTTTTCAGCGACAGGGACTGGGAGACTAGTCAGGATCGAGGGAAAGATGAATGGAGCAAAGTACAGAGAGATCCTTGATGAAAACCTGCTACAGAGCACTCAGAAACTCAGACTGGGGCGAAGGTTCACCTTCCAACAAAACAACGACCCTAAGCACACAGCCAAGACAACGTAGGAGTGGCTTCGGGACAAGTCTCTGAATGTCCTTGAGTGGCCCAGCCAGAGCCCGAACTTGAACACAATTGAACATTTCTGGAGAGACCTAAAGATAGCTGTGCTGCAACACTCCCCATCCAACCTAACAGATCTTGAGAGGATCTGTAGAGAAGAATGGGAGAAACTGCCCAAATACAGGTATGCCAAGCTTGTAGGATCATACCCAAAAAGACTCGAAGCTGTAATTGCTGCCAAGGGTGCTTCAACAAAGTACTGAGTAAAGGGTCTGAATACTTATGCAAATGTTATATTTCCGTTTTATTCATTTTTTTTTTTTTGCTGAAAAATAAAAAAAAACGGTTTTAACATTGTCATTATGGGGTAGAGTGTGTAGATTGATGAGGGGAAAAAAACAAAACAATTGAATTAATTTTAGAATAAGGACGTAACGTAACAAAATGTGGAAAAAGTCAAGGGGTCTGAATACTTTCCGAATGCACTGTATTTTCTGTTTATCGAGATTGAGTATATCAATTTGATTGTGGTGTTGAAAACACAAACCATAATGTTAAAGCACCCAAAGTTGGTAATCGGTATACAGTTATGCTTTGCTTATTAGTCGTGTGGTGCATTGCACAGAAACCTGTTGGTGAAAAATGTGTTGTATATATTTGATATAATTATAAATACAGCTTCAAAATTGTGATAATTCCTGTAGACCTCCAGTTATTGCACTAAATCTAGTTAGCAATGACTCGTGAAACTACCTTCAACTTCCTTCAAACTGCACGCATCAACATAATAATGGAATCCATGAATTCATCTGACCGAAAACTGCTTGATTGACAAATATCTTGCACCATCCCTTTAATGGTTTATGAGCAGTTTGTGAGCAGGTTATATGCAGGTTATGAAAAGGTGGAAATGCTACACACTGAACTTAGCCTCCACGAGTAAGATAGAAATCTTCACCATTTTTTGGGTCAAAATTAACAGCTAAGGTGTTAAAGGAAAACGCTGATATGTGGTTCATGCAGTGTGACTTTTCTGTGACCTGCAGAGTTTAAAGTGACTCTGCATGCACTATGTGATCTGGATGGACCAGACCAGACCAAACCAGTGTGTTGATAGAGGGCACCTGGAAGTCAGAACATACTCTAATTTATCTACAATCCCCTGAATTCCTTGTAGAAAGACCTCCGTATGCCCTGAACAGAGAAGAACACTGGAATAGATAGTTTGTGAGTATATGTATACGTGCAGCATGTGTACACTTCTTACCTGCATTCACATGCATTGTGTTCTGTAAAACTCATGAAGATATCATTTTGTTGCTTGTGGGGTTTTATTCTTTTTATCTGTGGAAACAGGAGAAGACAGAGTCGAATATACAGTCGGGCAAAAAAGTATTTAGTCAGCCACCAATTGTGCAAGTTCTCCCACTTAAAAAGATGAGAGAGGCCTGTAATTTTCATCATAGGTACACTTCAACTATGACAGACAAAATGAGAAAAAAAATCCAGAAAATTACATTGTAGGATTTTTAATGAATTCATTTGAAATTATGGTGGAAAATAAGTATTTGGTCAAAAACAAAAGTTTATCTCAATACTTTGTTATATACCTTTTGTTGGTAATGACAGAGGTCAAAAGTTTTCTGTAAGTCTTCACAAGGTTTTCACACACTGTTGCTGGTATTTTTGCCCATTCCTCCATGCAGATCTCCTCTAGAGCAGTGATGTTTTGGGGCTGTTGCTGGGCAACATGGACTTTCAACTCCCTCCAAAGATTTTCTATGGGGTTGAGATCTGGAGACTGGCTAGGCCACTCCAGGACCTTGAAATGCTTCTTACGAAGCCACTCCTTCATTGCCCAGGCGGTGTGTTTGGGATCATTGTCATGCTGAAAGACCCAGCAACGTTTCATCTTCAATGCCCTTGCTGATGGAAGGAGGTTTTCACTCAAAATCTCACGATACATGGCCTCATTCATTCTTTCCTTTACACGGATCAGTCGTCCTGGTCCCTTTGCAGAAGAACAGCCCCAAAGCAGGATGTTTCCACCCCCATGCTTCACAGTAGGTATGGTGTTCTTTGGATGCAACTCGGCATTCTTTGTCCTCCAAACACGACGAGTTGAGTTTTTACCAAAAAGTTATATTTTGGTTTCATCTGACCATATGACATTCTCCCAATCTTCTTCTGGATCATCCAAATGCTCTCTAGCAAACTTCAGACGGGCCTGGACATGAACTGGCTTAAGCAGGGGGACACGTCTGTCACTGCAGGATTTGAGTCCCTGGCGGCGTAGTGTGTTACTGATGGTAGGCTTTGTTACTTTGGTCCCAGCTCTCTGCAGGTCATTCACTAGGTCACTAGGTGTGGTTCTGGGATTTTTGCTCACCGTTCTTGTGATCATTTTGACCCCACGGGGTGAGATCTTGCGTGGAGCCCCAGATCAAGGGAGATTATCAGTGGTCTTGTATGTCTTCCATTTCCTAATAATTGCTCCCACAGTTGATTTATTCAAACCAAGCTGCTTACCTATTGCAGATTCAGTCTTCCCAGCCTGGTGCAGGTCTACAATTTTGTTTCTGGTGTCCTTTGACAGCTCTTTGGTCTTGGCCATAGTGGAGTTTGGAGTGTGACTGTTTGAGGTTGTGGACAGGTGTATTTTATACTGATAACAAGTTCAAATAGGTGCCATTAATACAGGTAACGAGTGGAGGACAGAGGAGCCTCTTGAAGAAGAAGTTACAGGTCTGTGAGAGCCAGAAATCTTGCTTGTTTATAGGTGACCAAATACTTATTTTCCACCATCATTTGCAAATAAATTCATTAAAAATCCTACAATGTGATTTCCTGGATTTTTTTCTCATTTTGTCTGTCATAGTTGAAGTGTACCTATGATGAAAATTACAGGCCTCTCTCATCTTTTTAAGTGGGAGAACTTGCACAATTGGTGGCTGACTAAATACTTTTTTGCCCCAATGTAGATGGGTCAAACATGCTCACATATACACTTCATCCTTTCCCACCTGCTCTAGGACATACACTACCGTTCAAAAGACGCTTCACAAGTCCTCAACTGGCAGCTTCATTAAATAGTACCCGCAAAACACCAGTCTCAACGTCAACAGCGAAGAGGCAACTCCGGGATGCTGGCCTTCTAGGCAGAGTTCCTCTGTCCAGTGTCTGTGTTATTCTGCCCATCTTAATCATTTGTTTTTATTGGCCAGTCTGAAATATGGCTTTTTCTTTGCAACTCTGCCTAGAAGGCCAACATCCCGGAGTCGCCTCTTCACTATTGACGTTGAGACTGGTGTTTTGCGGGTACTATTTAATGAAGCTGCCAGTTGAGGACTTGTGAGGCGTCTGTTTCTCAAACTAGACACTATAATGTACTTGTCCTCTTGCTCAGTTGTGCACCGGGGCCTCCTACTCCTCTTTCTACTCTGGTTAGCGCCAGTTTGCGCTGTTCTGTGAAGGGAGTAGTACACAGCGTTGTGCGAGGTCTTCAGTTTCTTGGCAATTTCTCGCATGGAATAGTCTTAATTTCGCAAGAATAGATTGACGAGTTTCAGAAGAAAGTTGGTTGTTTCTGGCCATTTTGAGTCTGTAATCGAACCCACAAATGCTGATGCTCCAGATACTCAACTAGTCTAAAGAAGGCCAGTTTTATTGCTTCTTTAATCAGAACAACAGTTTTCAGATGTGCTAACATACATGCAAAAGGGTTTTCTAATGATCAATTAGCCTTTTAAAAGGATAAACTTGGATTAGCTAACACAACGTGACATTGGAACACAGGAGTGATGGTTGCTGATAATGGGCCTCTGTACGCCTATGTAGATATTCCATTAAAAATAAGCCGTTTCCAGCTACAATAGTCATTTACAACATTAACAATGTCTACACTGTATTTCTGATCAATTTGATGTTATTTTAAATGGGCAAAAAATGCGCTTTTCTTTCAAAAACAAAGACATTTCTAAGTGACCCCAAACTTTTTAACGGTAGTGTATACCCAAATATACTAGAACATATACCGTTTACACTCTCATATACAGACCCACATAACTTGAGATGCATTGTGTTACAAAGGGCCATTCTGGGGAGGTGGCCAGTCAAAATGTAAGAGATTAGAGGTTAAACAGTCAAAGGTTAGGGGTCAGTTTCTCACCTCCTTGGAGACGACTCTGTTATATGTAGAAGTAGGGTTAAAGAAGTTAAACGTGTGATGGAGATGTGTAAGGGTAAAAATGTCAAACGCTCAGTCTCTCACCTCCATGGTGACGTTATGCGTGGAGGTTGGCGTACATTGTAGCATCTCGTCGTTGCAGCAGCCTGCACAGCGTGTCAGCACCACACAGGATGGGATGAAGATGTGTTCTACCTCCTCTGGGTACTCCTGTAGGATCTCTACCAGCAGCTCCCTGGGCTGACACAGGCTCTTATTGTACACCTCCATGAAGGAGATCACTGAGGAGAGACATGCACACACATTTAATACACCAATAACCTATACACACATACTGCACAGTGCCTTCAGAGTATTCACACCCCTTGATTTTTTTCCACATTTTGTTGTGTTACAACCTGAATTTAAAATGGATTCAATTCAGATTGTGTCACTGAACTACACACAATACCCTATAATGTCAAAGTGGAACTATGTTTTTCGAAATCTTTACAAATTAATTAAGAATGAAAAGCTGAAATTTCTTGAGTCAGTGAGTACTCAACCCCTTTACGGCAAGCCTAAATAAGTTCAGGAGTAAAAATTTGCTTAACAAGTCACATAATATGTTGCATGGACTCATTAACCACGTTTCCATCCCCAGTTTATATGCGAGTAAAGTTAGATTGTATAAAAAAAAAAAGACACCTGTGGTGGAAGCAGGAAGTTTCGGTGTACTTTTATAAATGCCGACAGATCATTTGTTCATACATGGTGGGATCGACAAAGTAAGTTTATATTGTAATACTTCTGACAGCCAACTTTCTAGCTCCGCTCATAACTTTCAGACTTCATGGCATTCCCAGAAAGCATGGATTATTGAGTCATGGGTCTTGTTCTTGTGACATGATGATTGATGCTTGACTGCCGTTTGACAAATAAAAAATATTCTTGATCTTATCCATAATAATCTCATCAAGTAGACTAGCTAACCCGCACTGTATCTGTTGGCTAGAGTGCAGGTACATTTGCTATTTAACACAACAGTTTTTGTAACAAAACTATCGGTAGAGTTGAAAATGCGATTGAAACACATTGGATTTTAGATATTTTTTTTCTGTACATGAAAACATAAGCGAAAAAGTACATTTTGTGTGCAGTACGTCATCACACACTCATATTTTATCCGCAACAAGTCCATTTGGTGGAAACACACCACTGGTGGGGAAATTAGCATATTTTCATGTGGATTCTAGAATATTTGCATAAAATTCAGTTGCCAATTGGATGGAAACCTAGCTACTGTGTGCAATAATACTGTTTAACAAATAATACTGTACCCCACAAATACAATTATCTATAAGGTCCCTCAGTTAAGCTGTGAATTTCAAACACAGATTCAATCACAAAGACCTGGGACCTGGGAATGCCTCGCAAAGAAGGGCACCTATTGGTAAATGGGTGAAAATAAAAAAAAGCAGATACTGAATACCCCTTTGAGCATTATTAATTACACTTTGGATGGTTTGTCAATTTACCCAGTCACTACAAAGATACAGGCGTCCTTCCTAACTCAGTAGCTGGAGAGGAAGGAAAACACTCCGGGATTTCACCATGAGGCCAACGGTGACATTAACACAGTTCCAGAGTTTAATGGCTGTGATAGCAGAAAACTGAGGATGGCTCAACAACATTGTAGTTACTCCACAATACCAACCTAATTGACAGAGTGAAAAGAAGGAAGGCTGTAAAGAATTTTTTTAAATCCAAAACATGCATCCTGTTTGCAACAAGGCACTAAAGTAATACTGCAAAAAATATGACAAAGCAATTAACTTTTTGTCCTGAATACAAAGTGTTATGTTTGGGGCAAATTCAATACAACACATTACTGAGTACTAATCTCCGTATGTTCAAGCATAGTGGTGGCTGCATCATGTTATGGGTATGCTAGTAATTGTTAAGGACTGGGAAGTTTTTCAGCATAAAACATTTACATGTTTCTGAGTGGCCGAGTTACAGTTTTGACTTAAATCTGCTTGTAAATCTATGGCAAGACATGAAAATGTTTTTAATAACAATGATCAGCAACCAATTTGACAGAGTTTGAAGAATTTTGAAAAGAATAATGGGCAAATGTTCACATTCCAGGTTTGGAAAGCTCTTAAGAGACTTACCAAGAAAGACTCACAGCTGTTAACACTGCCAAAGGTGATTCTAACATGTATTGACTCAGGGGGTTGATTACTTATCTAAATCAAGATATGTTAGTTTCATTTTCATGAAAAAAAAATATTCCACTTTCAAATAATATTTTGTGTGGATCGTTGACAAAGAAATTACAATTAAATCCATTTTAACAAAAACCTTAGTAAAAAGACCAAAGGTATAAACAATTTCTGAAGGCACTGTACATACTCCACACACACACACACACACACACACACACTAAAAAATATACGTCTACTACATACACTTTCCTTCAACAACCGGCATCACCCATCAAGGTATCCCCCTCCCTTCCTCTCTCATTGTGGATGTGGTATGCTTCTGAACCGACTTCCTCTGTCTCTCCCTCTCTTAGCCCCACAAAGCTAGGTACCTTCTGCTGTGAAGCACTAAACACATTGTAGCCTAGTGGTGCACATGTTGGGAAAGACATTGAGACACCACATACAGACAACTCTGATTCCTCATGGAGAGAAAGGGAAAATTGGAAATAATAGCACACTCCCTGCAGTGTCCTATTCCAGCCAAATCAAGCATTGTATGAAACAATCACATATAAAGTTCAGCTTTTGATTAAGAGAGCAGACCCTTTCCTAATATTGTGCAACATAGGCTTGTGTAAAGAAGCCAAGAGGGCCAGAGACTAAATTCCATTCTAAAAAAAGTATTTCCACATCTTAACTTCAAACAATATTTCAAATGGAATCCGTGGAGATTATAACTGAAAATGGACACTACTCTGAAATGTGTTACTATTGTTTCAATGTTGGAGCCTACTTCAGCCAACATGAGAACATGGTGCAGCTGGGCTTCTTTCCGCCAGGCGGCGTGGGTCTCACTGTGCTTTCAAGGTGAACCCTGTTTCATTGGCAGTTTGCCTGCGAGGGAGCCCAATGAAAGCTCTATTCCCACGGTGCCCTATCGAACACCTACCGCCGTCATGCGCACTTCTCCCTCCTTCCTTAGGTATGTGGGCACTCTGCGCGGGAGAAAGGAAAAGGGGTACACAAATTGGCGATTAAATTGTATCCTTACGTTCAAGAATTTCATACAGTGCATTTCACATTGACTAACGTGCAACCAAAGAGGCTACGTGGCGCAGACATACGATATGACGTTGGACGCTGTCAAAGACCACGCGGTGTGTTTGTTTTGTTTCATAGCCAAGGCTACATTATCTTTCCCTGAAGAAGTGTTAGGCCTATGTTTGCAAATGTTACAATTTCATTCTCTATATGAGTTTAAGCTACACAACTCAACAGAGACCACATGTGGTAACTGTTGCTACAATGACCCGCATCTAGCCCACAGTTTTCTACATTTTCCACGGTAATTGCTGTCAGTCGCTCCATAGTGATGCAAGCAATGCAAGCAAACTCGCGCAATATCTGACCAGGATTGCATGAGGCCTGGAGATGGATTACCTCGTGGCTTTCAGTGAGGACTACAGTGTTTAGTCGGAGCAACGCAAGCGCATAATGTAACAACCAGTGAACATTTCACCTCTGCCAAAAGTAAAAGAGACCCGATTTATTTTCAGGCAGCGGCTATCTCCGCCCCTTGGGTGGTGTGAGGGACCGGCGATTGGGGCTCACAAAAGAGTGGCCGCAACACTTAAAATGCTGTTATTAATGGAGTGTGTGTCAAGCTGCGAACACCTGCCCATAGACAATCTGATGATATTACTAATAACGGCCAGTTGCTTTGACTAAACAGGGTTGATTATAAGAGCTCGTTAAACACCCCCAAAACGCTTGACTGGTCTCTAGGGAATTAACGGGTTGACGTTGTATGGGCGCGGGAGAGACTCGAAAGAGAGGTGGGCTGCTTGGGCACCGGACCCCTGCAGGGTTAAAAGACAGGCCTTTGTGGGGCTATTAGTTGAAAAACTGTATTTGAGTGTTCATAATATCCTAATAGATACCTAGGCCTATAACGTATGAGCCATTTGGGAATCTATGGACCGCCCCAGGTACTGAGAAAGTAGGCCTAAATGCCAATTCAATATCATTCAGGAGTTTAACATATTCAGGCCAGTGTCTACTATAACTATTGGTTGGCGTTTTTGTTTCTCCCTAAACTTTCGTTCAAAGGTTATGAGGAGGCTTTAACATCTTGATTAATGGTTTGCAAACCAACAGACCTCCACGTCTACATTGTAAACTCTAAAGTAATTTTAAAGCCATATTAAAATATTAAGCCAATGCCCCATTTGTCAGAATTTAGAATTTAAAATGTGGGTGGGTAGTGGTAGGCTATTCTAATAATGCGGACTAAAATGAAGCCAGGATCGAGTGTGCAGGCAGCGAACCTGTTGCCATGTCTCTTTGAATTCAAAATGCCGCTGCTACGCCTTTAAAGCGTAATAATATTGCCAAGGTGGTTCTGAGCAGGCCCGCAATCACCAGAAGAGACGAAACTTCCTCACATTCGTTCAAAACCATTAGCCCCTACATATTCCACCTCTGAACGGCAAACGCACAAGCCACCACGTCAGACAGTAGGCTAAATAGGCCTGCCTACGTGAAGTCGGTGTAGTGTCAGTTTTGCGTAATTGCTATTTACATATCGCTGAAGCCATGAAACATGTTGAGGTTGTTAAAACATGAGTAATGACCTAGCAAGGGGAACGACAAGGACGACCTACAGTTGACCACATTTCACAAATGTAATCCATTTCTTGACGTCCATTTAGAGACACTGGGTCTGTTATAACATATAACTTACCTTGACAGCTGACAAATACAGAAGTGTCAGGAGAAATAATGTTATCAAACTGTCAAAGTTCATGATTGAAATTCCAAATGCAAATGTAGATTTAAAATCCAAGCGGGTCGTCTGGCGATTTCTTCCAAAGCATTTGTAAAGTTTAAAACAGTAAAGCAAAGTGTAATAACTGTTAGAACTTCTGTAAAAGGGGGACCGGGGTCTGTAGTGGCGTCAAATCCATTTTGGTCCCACGGTCGGAGCAGGCAAGACACCTGAGCAAAAATCGGTTGAGCATAATTTCAACTGTTGCCAATAATTTTCAAGATATCCAGAAACATTAGAATCCAGGACGCGTATCTTTTCACATTGTTCTGGAGTAGACCTTTATTTTCTTCAAATGAAATTGCAATCCACATTACAGGGGTAATTCCATACTTTGTGTGCAAGCAGTCTCCAAATGCGAGTCCATTGGAAAAAAGGAAAAATGCTATTTATTAGCCTACAGAAACTTTCAGTCCTACGCAATTAGCCTACATTCGTGTCAACCCCAGACCAGTGTTTACAATCACATTCACATAATCCACTGTTTTGAAATCCGTCAAAACTTCCAACCGTGACAGAAACTGCCGTTTATTTTCGCTTCCTGCTCGTTCCCGGTTTGCTTGATCCCAGCTCTCTTATATCCTCTTGAAAACGTTAACGCATCACCGTAAAATATTTTCGGAGGTCTATAACATCTCCTCCGGTTTCGGTCTCTTGTGCGGCAACACTGTCGAATTGTCGTGAGACAAGGAGGGATGGTCGTCTCTAGCTTCTATACCCACAAAGACATAGGCTAAACCCCGCCCATTTGTACAATTCTTCTTCTTAAAATGTGATTTTAAACCTAATACTAACCTTAACTCTAACATTAACCACACTGCTCACCTTGTGCCTAACCCTGACCTTAAATTAAAACCAAAAAGCAAATTTGTGTATCCAATGTTGACTTTGTGGCTGTGGAATCTGACTAGCTAGTGGAAACGAGGGGCCTGATTTATGGTCGTCACTAGTTACCACAGCCACAAAATATTATGGCTAATCCCCGCCTATTTCTAAAATGTTCTTCTTAAAATCTGCTTTTAAACATAAACATAACCATGACATTAACCCTACCCCTAACCACACTGCTAACATTATGTCTAACACTAACCTTAAATTTAGACCAAAAAGCTTTGTTTTCATACATTTTTACGATAAAGCCCATTTTGACTTTGTGGCTGTGGTAACTAGTGACTACTAGTTGTATGTACATTTCTTACTAAATTCTATCGTGTGGAGATTTTAGGATTAGGTGGGCTACCCAAAATATATACATTTTCATTGATAAATCAGAGCCATATTATTATTATATTTGTGCACTTGTGAACAAGCGCATACAACCCCGCCTGGAAAACGCCCTCCATTCACCTTTTATGGTAACAAAATACGCCCTCATTTGCTGTACGACTTGGAACTGGGCCATGCCCGTTTCTAATAGAAAGGGTAACAGCAAATTTGATCACATTTCTATAGAAGTGTGGGCAGAATGTTTCAGTCTTTTGCAGTGACTTTTTACAACAAAAAAATGCTTGCTACCTATAGTCCTATAGTGAGTGCAAAAAAACTGTCCGCACATCCTGCAAGATTGATTGTCTATGGAACAATTTAAAAGTAAATTCTGCCCACAACCCACATTTTTATGCAAAAGATTAAGTGTTGTTCAATATTTAGTTTATTAATACATGGTTGTGTTTCTGTCTTCTGCCTTGTTATAGACTCTGAGATTATAGGGTAGGAAGCATGGGTTTTTACTCACCAATGTAACAGAGACTTAATAACTTAGTTATAGCCACAATCTGGTTACCTATAAGTACGAATATAGTCATGTTTTTGGTTATTACATATTTATTAACTTATTTCCAGATAACTTCTAACCTACCCACAATGCACTATTTCTCAACATCATATTGAGGATCTACTCTCTGCTACCAAGTTTGCTTGATAGTTCAGTAGCTAGCTCAAGCTGGCTTACGTTAGCTACACCTCATGTTATTCACAGACTTTGTTATCTATTGTTATCTATTGTGAACCCGTTAGCACGGCAGGCTCTGGTGCTTTCTTGCCTTGGAGTCAAAACGAAAATCATACCTGCTTGCTCTTTGTGTAGTACCTCATCTGTTCTCCTTTTTGTTTTGTCAACTTTCGTCATGTTCTCTCTGAAGAAGGCTATGGGAGTTTTGTAACTTTTCCCACCTTGGCTTAGTGCTAGTGCGCTAGCTGACTGACATCTAGAATCTATCTATTTTGGATTTCAACCTGGTGAAGCGACCGCCTCCCCCTTGCATCAAACACCTCCATTTCCCCTAAATTAACAATATTTGCTTGCAATACAGTTGATCAACCACTAGAAGTTGTGTGTACGAATGGTTTCAGATTTGCGTGGACATACGCACAGTCTCCCGTCAAGTTCAATATTGATGCCTTCCGAGTGGGGCAGCGGTCTAAGGCACTGCTTTGCAGTGCTTGAGGCATCACTACAAACCTGGTTTCGATCCTGGCCTATGTCGCAGCCAGCCGCGACTGGGAGACCCATGAGGCAGCGCACAATTGGCCCAGCTTTGTCCGGGTTAGCGGAGGGTTTGGCCGGCCAGGATGTCCTTGTCCCATCGCGCTCTAGCGACTCCCTGTGGTGGGCTGGGTGCATGCACGCTGAATTTGGTCGCCAGTTGTACAGTGTTTCCTCTGACACATTGGTGCGACTGGCGTCCGAAATTGGGGAGAAAAATGGGTAAAAAGTACACCAATTTTTATTTATTTAAATATTTTATATTGATAAATACCAATCTTTGCGGGAAAACTGTCACACACAAGGTTTAGAGTCTTTTTTGTGCACACACACCTTTGATAAATGAGGCCACAGGAGGGGTATTGGAAGCACTGGGAGTCATTCATTGGCTAAAGTGAGGAGGTGGGAATGGTCAACCAATCTTGACAGAAATGTGACAGGTTCGATCGTAAAGCGCATCAATCAAACCTTAGTATTTTATTAGTATCCCCATTAGCTGTTGCCAAAGCAGCAGCTACTCTTCCTGGGGTCCAAACATAGATAAATCAAACAAAACATTGTGCATTATAGAAAATTACATTGCTCCATTATTACATTACAATATTACAATACTACATTACATTACTAAGAAAAGTGTGTGTGGAGTCTGTGTTTTGCAGTCCGGTGTTAGAGGGTGTGTGTGTGTGTGTGTGTGTGTGTAAGTGTGTTTCTTCACAGTCCGCGTTGTGCCGTGAGGTGTGTTTTCATCTGTTTTTTTAATCAGATTTTACTGCTGGCTTGATTTACCTGACGTGGAAGACAGTTCCATATAGTCAGAGTGGCTCAATATAGTACTGTGCTTTTCCTAGCCTCTGTTCTGGACTTGGGGACTGTGAAGAGACCTCTGGTGGCATGTCTTGTGGGGTATGAGTGTCTGAGTTGTGTGTTAACCGATTGAACAGACAGTTATGTGATTTTAACACATCAATACCTCTCACAAAGACCAGTAGTGATGCAGTCAATCTCTCCTCTACTTTGTGCCAGGAGAGATTGATATGCAGGTTGTTGATATTAGTCCTCCGTGTACATTTCAGGGCCAGACATGCTGTTCTGTTCCCGGTCAACTGGAATTTGCCTATGTCCCTCTTTGTAGCACTGGACTATATAACTGGGCAGTAGTCCAGGTTTGATCAAACTAGGGCCTGTAGGACCTATTTGGTCGATTGTGATGTCAAGAAAGCAGAACTTCACTTTTTTTACAGACAGGCCTCTTCCCATTTTAGCAACCTTTGAATCAATATGTTTTGACCATGTCAGCTTACAATCTAGGGTTACACCGAGCAGTTTAGTCTCCTCAACTTGCTTTTATCGCCACATTATTCATTGCTAGATTTAGATTAGGTTTAGGGTTTAACAAATGATTTGTCCCAAATACAATGCTTTTAATTTATCATATATTTAGGACTAGCTTATTACTTGCCACCCATTTAAAACGGACTGCAGCTCTTTGTTGTTGCAGTGATTTCACTTGCTCTGGTGGGTGTCTGACGTGTATAATGTTGAGTCATCGGCGTACATAGACATACAGGGTTTTATTCAATGCTAGTGGTAGGTCATTAGTAAAAACCGAGAACAGTGGAGGGCCAAGACAGCTGCCTTGAGGAACACCACCCTCAACCTGGTTTACGTTGGAGAGGCTTCCATTAAATAAAACAAGCGTATGTGTTCTATTAAATAAGCTGCACTGAAGTCTAACAATACAGCTCCCACAATCTTCTTATTATCAATTTCTTTCGGGCAATCACCAGTAATTTGTGTCATATGTTGAGTGCCCTTCCTTATGAACATTCGAAAAGTCTGTTATTACAATGAAATAACATTGTATCTGGACAAACACTATTTTTTCCAAAAGTTTACTAAGGGGCCGGTAGTTGGCCAATTAGTCGGCTGTTTGAACCGGTAAAGGGTGCTTTGCTATTTTTGGGTAGTTTTTACTTATGCTGGTTATCACCTTACTGATAACCTCAGGCTACTGTAAAATTGAAAAATGTCCAACTTCAAACGTGTCTCTTTCTGTGATGATTCAGTTCCCCTCAAATAGGATCTCTTTAACTTTGTGCAATTATATTGTTATTACCACCACCATCATTATAATCAGCATCATAAATTGTTATAAAATGTGCCTTGCTGTTTTATACAGTACCATGCTAAAATGTTTATTCTATTCTACAGAGCCATTTACTTTATGTTCGTATTCTTATATTTTATTATTGTTGCATTGTCCAGAAGGAACCTGCAAGTAAGCATTTTGTTGGACGATGTATACCACACATATCCTGTACATACAACTAATAAAACTTGAAACTTATAATTTTTTAAATCTAACTTGACTCTTTATAAAAGTCCAATTACGCATAGAACGATCCCCAATGAGGATGGAACGCCACGATACGCATCATGTGTCACGATCGTCGTCCTCCTCGTCTGAGGAGGAGTAGTTGGAAGGATCGGAGGACCGAAATGCAGCGTGGTATGTGCTCATCGTGAATTTAATGAACAGAGAACACTTGAACAAACTATACAAAACAAAAAATAAATAACGACCGTGAAGCTATAATAACAACTGTGCTGACACAAGCAACTAACATAGACAATCACCCACAACCCACAATGACAAAACAGGCTACCTAAATATGGTTCCCAATCAGAGACAATGACTAACACCTGCCTCTGATTGAGAACCATATCAGGCCAAACACAGAAACAGACAAACTAGACATCCAACATAGAATGCCCACTCAGATCACACCCTGACCAAACAAAACACAGAAACAGACAAACTAGACATCCAACATAGAATGCCCACTCAGATCACACCCTGACCAAACAAAACATAGAAACATACAAAGCAAACTATGGTCAGGGCGTGACATCATGAATAAAGGAATGCATTGTGTGGACAATATCTCATGTCATACATTATCCAATAAACCTAATTTGGGGAGGACCGCTCGTGGTAATGGTCGGAGCAGTATAGGTGGAATGGTATCAAATACATCAAACATCTGTCTTCCATGTGTTTGATGCCATTCCATTGCTCCATTCCAGCCATTATTATGAGCCGTCCTCCCCACAGCAGCCTCCACTGAGATTACAATATGCTTTATAGACTGTATTAGGTGATTCAGTTTATCTTCCTACCTTTTGAAATCTAGAATTGGCCGAAGCATTGTTATGCTTATTTGCACATAAAACAAACAGAAATTCACCCGGAAGCCCCTGCAACCCATGAATTCCCCGGTCTAACCACAGTGTTGCCAGAAAAGCAGCAACCATTTACAGAATCAGGATATGGGAGTGAACGTGTGTCCACTTACAGGTGTGTGTGCGTGCGTTCGGGGACATCGCCGGGTTTGCTCCTTCAGGTGCGCGCTGGTCATGTGAGCGGTGGTCAGCCCTGCCAACTGGCAGCGTCACTCTGCGTTGTTGTCATGGAAAGTTGGAACGTGCGCCCCGTGGCTTCCCCACTTCACGGGTGTGAGATGGAACTAAAAGGATTCTCAGTTTTCCCTCCATGCTAGCTCGCAGGTGCCAACAGACCACCTGACAGACGGATTGACCACCGTTTCTAAATATCTCAGCACCGAACGTGCGCGACACCACGGCTGTTGAATGAGGAGAGGACGAGGGGACACATCCTTTCCCACTATGGTGGTGGTTTCTCCCCACATAGGTTACATCTCTCCCTTTTCCAATTCCAACTATCAATATAAGGAACTGGATCAAAACATTATGGCTACTGAAAAGTCATTCATCTCTATGTCCTTTCTTTAAAATCAATGATTTTACATGGTTGGATAGAAATCTGCGGGATCCTCAATTTCACAGGAATGCAGTTCTGCCCTCTGCTTGTGATGCGGAGTACTTACAAGCCTGAACTGAGAGCACGAATGCAGCACACAGTGCTTTCGGAAAGTATCCAGACCCCTTGACTTCTTCCACATTTTGTTACGTTCCAGCCAAGGTTGCGGAGTAACGGATTACATGTAACGGATTACATGTAATCAGTTACGTTCCCAGCAAAAATATTGTATTCAGATTACAGATAATTTTGAACAACTAAATTATTGCTTCGAGGAATACTTTTAAATTCAGAAAGGATGTTTACAGCCTTATTCGAAAAATGATAAAATTGTTTATTTCCCTCATCAATCTACACACCTCATCAATCTACACACAATAGGTTTTTAGAATTTTTTGCAAATGTATTAAAAATAAATGTGATATTTACGGTTTTTATTTCTATTACATTAAAAAAAAAATCTTAAACCTGTTTTGGCTTTGTCATTATGGGTTATTGTGTGTACATTGATGAGGGAAATAAATCATTTTATCAATTTTCGAATAAGGTTGTAACGTAACAAAAGGTGGAAAAAGTCAAGGGATCTGAATACTTTCCGAATGCACTGTATAGTGCACAGTGATGATTTTAGCATGTAAATCTTGGTGGGGCAAACTCCCCAAAACATTTTGGGATGCATGCCAGCAAAGCCACTAAACAATACATTAATTGCACTATAACGGTGACCAACTGTGCCCACAAACTGTTAGGGTCTACATAAAGCTGTCCCAACAGCAGTCCCAACACCTTACCACTCCTGACTATCAGCGGAGCCTTGTCTGACAGTGAAACAGTTCATTCAGCGTCATTTACTGCCTTTAAAAAAAACTTAGCTGATATGGCTGAATTGCTTAAACAAATGTGATTTCTACTGACAATTGAGATGTACAAAGTATGGCATAAGGGGACGACGAGTGGATAAGAGGCCACCCGTAATTTCGATTAAGACATTAATGAGCGAGCTAGGATGGACATAGTCAATATAACTATTTGCTCAGCCCTTTTGAAATGTACAGTGACAGAATTCAGAACATGGGCCGTTCTGACAGTATTCTCCCTGTACACCAAGTCAGAACCGTAGGTTAAATAAAGGGGGCATATAAGCAGACAATGAAAGCTCTTACAATATTCGATGATGACATTTCTTTAAAACAGGCTATTGGCTACATGTGCACCACCAAGTCAGAACAGTAGACTAAGTTATGAGGGATAAAGGGACCAAATTATTAGGCTGAGGTACACGGGTTACTAACAGCTTACTACACAACATACACTTAGTATTACCTTCTTAGCTACAGTATGCATATCTTGCTGGAATATTACATAATTTATGCGGCAGCATACACATACAATACATTTTTGGACTCACATTGTTGTGCTGTGCTCACTTGAACTGGAAGGTGGCGCGGCGGTCATTCGTGGGCAAATTTTGTCATCAGACTTTGTCATCAATGGAATTATGGTGCTTTCAAGACAACTGGGAACTGAAAAAAACATGACGTCAGGTCAAAACATGATGTCGGTGATCTTCAGGTCGGAGCTCTAGAAAGAGGTCAGAGTTCTTGACTTGGAATTCCCAGTTGGATGACAGTTCAAAACGTACCCACCCACTCCACTGAATAGCAGTCTATTGATTGCCTTGCAATGCTTGCATTTAGCCACAGATTATTTCCAAACCACCCATTGTTGAATTTGTGATTTCCAACTTGGTGTAATGTTTATATCCAATGGCCGATGAGCACCAATACGTTTTATCCATAATTTATCTTCATATGACAAGTATTGAAAAGGATTTGCCTGTAGATTGTCGACTTGATTCATGATGATGACTGGTAGCTTGCTAGCTAAGATTTAGATGTTGTATGATGTTGACACTATCAGTCCAATCAAAACTACGATGGATATAACGTGATTTGAAGTCATATTCTCTGTGACCTTGAGCCTTCTTGGATGGGTACTTCTAATGTAATTCTATGGCAGCACCCAAGGGGCTTGAATTTTCAAGCTCTCCCCATAGATGTTGCAGTAACGTAGTATCCCCATGAGTGACCAAACACTGAGCCAATCACAGTGCAACTAGAGAACATTACCAAACCTTACGCTCCAGAGCTTGACTTCGCCGGTCTACTAACCACTGGTCCTGGCAAGCCACATTGCGCACCCCTGCTCCCCATCGTTAAGCACACCAGGACTTCATCACCACCCTGATTACTCTCCCTTTATATAGCCCTCTGTAGCCTCAGTCATCAGGCAGTATTGGTTTTTGGTAACATTCAGTACGCAGCGCCGGTTTTGCATTTGCGTGCGTGCGTGCGTGCGTGCGTGCGTGCGTGCGTGCGTTATTATTATTATTTTTTTTAAATAACTCACCTTCTGCACCTGACTCCCCGTGACTACATTACAGATAGGCTAAAACACATGCATTTTGGAACTGCCTTCTCACGAAAGTAAAAAAGAGACCATGTTTGTATGCGACTTTATGAACTCATATATATATTTTTTACATCGTTTGCAAACTGATATGTGATGTGTATTAATGCAAAAAAAAACATGCAAAACCTTAAAAAAAATAAAATCTTTGCATAAACAGGTGGTGCTCAAAACAGATGGGCTTTGCCTCACGTGCCCTGAATGAGAGGTCACCCCTGATAGTACAGTAAGCCACTGCAGTAAACTACTCCACTGTGTCTTCTACACTGACAGATTGACTGACATAGAGGAAGTCTATTGTAGAGATAAGAATGTAGCGACATAACTCATCAGCCAGCTGGTGACATGTTAAGCCCTCATGCTATGGAGGATGGCAGGGGACAGCTAGAGAGGGGGTTTAGAAAGAGAATAACAAGAAGGAGAGAGATGCAGAGATGCACATCATCACCATGACCACACACAGTTGATGTTTCCTATATAACCTACCACAACACAAACCACTATATGACCAAAAGTATGTGGACACCTGCTTGACGAATATCTCATTCCAAAATCATGGGTATTAATATGGAGTTGGTCCCCCCTTGCAATTATAGCACCCTCCACTCTTCTGGGAAGGCTTTCCACTAGATGTTGGAACATTGCTGCTGGGATTTGCTTCCATTCAACCACAAGAGCTTTAGTAGGGCAATGATGTTGGGCAATTAGGCCTGGCTCGCAGTCGGTGTTCCAATTCATCCCAAAGGTTTTCGATGGGGTTTAGGTCAGGGCTCTGTGCAGGCCAGTCAAGTTACTCCACATCGATCTCAACAAACCATTACTGTGTGGACCTCGCTTTGTGCACGGGGGTATTGTCATGCTGAAACAGGAAAGGGCTTTACCAAATTGTTGCCACAGAGTTGGAAGCACAGAATCGTCTAGAATGCCATTGTATTCTGTAGCGTTAAGAATTCCCTTCACTAGAACTAAGGGGCCTAGCCTGAGCCATGAAAAACAGGTCCATACCATTATTCTTCCTCCACCAAACTTTACAGTTGGCACTATGCATTCGGGCAGGTAGCGTTCTTCTCACATCTGCCAACATAGATTTGTCCGTCGGACTGCCAGATGGTGAAGCGTGATTCATCACTCCAGAGAACGATTTTCCACTGCTCTAGAGTCCAATGGCGGCAATCTTTACACCATTCCAGCCGACGCATGGCATTGCGTATGGTGATCTTAGGCTTGTGTGCAGCTGCTCGGCCATGGAAACCCATTTCATGAAGCTTCCGACAAACTATTTTTGTGCTGACTTTGCTTCCAGAGGCAGTTTGGAACTGTTTGTTTATGGAGATTGCATGACGGTGTACTTGATTTTATACACCTGTTAGCAATGGCTGGGGCTGAAAGTGCCGAATCCACTAATTTGAAAGGGTGTCCACATACTTTTGTATATATAGTGTAGTTGAGAGAGAAAAGATTTGGCAATCATGTAAGTTGAGCAGGGCCGAGGAGAGTTTCTTGGCTCGGAATTCATCCACAGTTTAATTGAAGAATAACACAGGTTCATCAACTGTGTCACCAAGCTCCTGTTTCTGCTGACTCTGTGCGTGTGTGTAAGGTTTAGTGTGTGTAAGCGTGTGTGTGTACCTATTATCTGCTTACACTATGACAATCAGTGTCAGACACACACACACACACAGTCGACTTAATGAGATTTCCACTCCTACAGTTGGCACAAAAAACAACTTCCCCCACAAACATAAAGAGACACACTCTCACACACCTATTGCTATTGCATCCCATCCCACACACAAGCACACACATACTGTTGCAGACAGAGTTCAGTGTGTCAAATCGGAGGGCATGTTGTCCGGTCCTCTGGCAGTCTCTATGGGGGTGCCACAGGGTTCAATTCTCGGGCCGACTCTTTTCTCTGTATATATCAATGATGTTGCTCTTGCTGCGGGCGATTCCCTGATCCACCTCTACGCAGACGACACCATTCTGTATACTTCCGGCCCTTCCTTGGACACTGTGCTATCTAACCTCCAAACGAGCTTCAATGCCATATAACACTCTATCCGTGGCCTCCAACTGCTCTTAAACGCTAGTAAAACCAAATGCATGCTTTTCAACCGTTCGCTGCCTGCACCCGCACACCCGACTAGCATCACCACCCTACCCTGGAAGGTTCCGACCTAGAATATGTGGACATCTATAAGTACCTAGGTGTCTGGCTAGACTGTAAACTCTTCTTCCAGACTCATATCAAAGATCTCCAATCTAAAATCAATTCTGGAGTCAGCTTTCTATTCCACAACAAAGCCTCCTTCACTCACGCCGCCAAACTTACCCTAGTAAAACTGACTATCCTACCGATCCTCGACTTCGGCGATGTCATCTACAAAATAGCTTCCAAACTGGATGCAGTTTATCACAGTGCCATCCATTTTGCTACTAAAGCACCTTATACCACCTACCCCTGCGACCTGTATGCTCTAGTCGGATGGCCCTCGCTACATATTCGTCGCCAGACCCACTGGCTCCAGGTCATCTACAAGTCCATGCTAGGTAAAGCGCCGCCTTATCTCAGTTCACTGGTCACGATGGCAACACCCACCCGTAGCACGCGCTCCAGCAGGTGTATCTCACTGATCATCCCTAAAGCCAACACCTCATTTGGCCGCCTTTCGTTCCAGTTCTCTGCTGCCTGTGACTGGAACGAATTGCAAAAATCGCTGAAGTTGGAGACTTTTATCTCCCTCACCAACTTCAAACATCTGCTCTCTGAGCAGCTAACCAATCCCTGCAGCTGTACATAGTCTATTGGTAAATAGCCCACCCAATTTACCTACCTCATCCCCATATTGTTTATATTTATTTACTTTTCTGCTCTTTTGCACACCAGTATCTCTACCTGTACATGACCATCTGATCATTTATCACTCCAGTGTTAATCTGCAAAATTGTAATTATTCGCCTACTTCCTCATGCCTTTTGCACACAATGTATATAGACTCTCTTTTTTTTTGTGACTCTCTTTTTTCTGTGTTATTGACTTGTTAATTGTTTACTCCATGTGTAACTCTGTGTTGTCTGTTCACACTGCTATGCTTTATCTTGGCCAGGTCACAGTTGTAAATGAGAACTTGTTCTCAACTAGCCTACCTGGTTAAATAAAGGTGAAATAAAAAAATATATAAAAAAAACACACTTTTAGGGTTGAAGGATCTGTCTGTGGTATTGTAACGGGGTAGAACCATCAACCTATTTTGAACGCACTCTTGTAGGTCTGCCTATGCCAGGTGAATGTGATTGTTAATTAAGGGCTTGGCATTTGGTATAAAAGCCTTCCTGTTTGTGTCATTCAGGTATCTTGTAACAATGTGCTAGTTGGTGGGCCTTGGGTGGACAGGAGCGGTGATGGTGGGTCATTGACAAAGTAAGTATGAGAAATAGGAATTATTGTAAATGTAGTGTTTAAAGGCATTGGTGCCCATTTTCCACCTAGACTTGCTCTCCTTCCCTCTGGACACGCCCTCTGTGAGCGTTGCAGACGCTTTCACTCCGGACGCTTTATCTGGACACGATTCGTCAGGACCTCCAACAGCCGACGCTAAGTAGTAACATTAACATGATGCCTTCTAATTGCAGTCGCTGTACTCGCCTTATGGCGAGGATAGCTGTGCTACAAGCCCAGCTTCAGACGCAATCGTTAGGCAAGGGTAATTTCAGTGTAGGAAAGGATGAAACAGCGTCTGTGTCACCAGTAAGTACAGTCTGGAAGGAAATGCTGACAATTTTTCAACCGGTTTTCCCCATTAAGCAAACCGGTTTTCCCCATTAAGCAGCTGGTGGAGTCAGAGGCCAAGTCTTCTCTGGTCTCTACTCCTCCCGTTACGGGGTCTGAGACACTGAAGCTTCCCACCATTAGCTCTGACAAATTGAAAACTCTAGTCATTGGCGACTCCATTACCCGCAGTATTAGACTTAAAACAAATCATCCAGCGATCATACACTGTTTACCGGGGGGCAGGGCTACCGACGTTAAGGCTAATCTGAAGATGGTGCTGGCTAAAGCTAAAACTGGCAAGTGTAGAGAGTATAGAGATATTGTTATCCACGTCGGCACCAACGATGTTAGGATGAAACAGTCAGAGATCACCAAGCGCAACATAGCTTCTGCGTGTAAATCAGCTAGAAAGATGTGTCGGCATCGAGTAATTGTCTCTGGCCCCCTCCCAGTTAGGGGGAGTGATGAGCTCTACAGCAGAGTCTCACAACTCAATCGCTGGTTGAAAACTGTTTTCTGCCCCTCCCAAAATATAGAATTTGTAGATAATTGGCCCTCTTTCTGGGACTCACCCACAAACAGGACCAAGCCTGACCTGCTGAGGAGTGACGGACTCCATCCTAGCTGGAGGAGTGCTCTCATTTTATCTACCAACATAGACAGGGCTCTAACTCCTCTAGCTCCACAATGAAATAGGTTGCAGGCCAGGCAGCAGGCTGTTAGCCAGCCTGCCAGCATAGTGGAGTCTGCCACTAGCACAGTCAGTGTAGTCAGCTCAGCTATCACCATTGAGACCGTGTCTGTGCCTCGACCTAGGTTGGGCAAAACTAAACATGGCGGTGTTCGCCTTAGCAATCTCATTAGGATAAAGACCACCTCCATTCCTGTCATTATTGAAAGAGATCATGATACCTCACATCTCAAAATAGGGCTACTTAATGTTAGATCCCTTACTTCAAAGGCAATTATAGTCAATGAACTAATCACTGCTCATAATCTTGATGTGATTGGCCTGACTGAAGCATGGCTTAAGCCTGATGCATTTACTGTGTTAAATGAGGCCTCACCTCCTGGCTACACTAGTGACCATATCCCCCGTGCATCCCGCAAAGGCGGAGGTGTTGCTAACATTTACGATAGCAAATTTCAATTTACAAAAAAAAAAATACGTTTTTGTCTTTTGAGCTTCTAGTCATGAAATCTATGCAGCCTACTCAATCACTTTTTATAGCTACTGTTTACAGGCCTCCTGGGCCATATACAGCGTTCCTCACTGAGTTCCCTGAATTCCTATCGGACCTTGTAGTCATAGCAGATAATATTCTAATCTTTGGTGACTTTAATATTCACATGGAAAAGTCCACAGACCCACTCCAAAAGGCTTTCGGAGCCATCATCGACTCAGTGGGTTTTGTCCAACATGTCTCTGGACCCACTCACTGTCAGTCATACGCTGGTCCTAGTTTTGTCCCATGGAATAAATGTTGTGGATCTTAATGTTTTTCCTCATAATCCTGGACTATTGGACCACCATTTTATTACGTTTGCAATTGCAACAAATAATCTGCTCAGACCCCAACCAAGGAACATCAAATGTCGTGCTATAAATTCACAGACAACACAAAGATTCCTTGATGTCCTTCCAGATTCCCTCTGTCTACCCAAGGACGCCAGAGGACAAAAATCAGTTAACCACCTAACTGAGGAACTCAATTTAACCTTGCGCAATAATACCCTAGATGCAGTTGCACCCCTAAAAACTAAAAACATTTCTCATAAGAAACTAGCTCCCTGGTACACAGAAAATACCCGAGCTCTGAAGCAAGCTTCCAGAAAATTGGAACGGAAATGGCGCCACACCAAACTGGAAGTCTTCCGACTAGCTTGGAAAGACAGTACTGTGCAGTACCGAAGAGCCCTTACTGCTGCTCGATCATCCTATTTTTCTAACTTAATTGAAGAAAATAAGAACAATCCGAAATTCCTTTTTGATACTGTCGCAAAGCTAACTAAAAAGCAGCATTCCCCACGAGAGGATGACTTTCACTTTAGCAGTGATAAATTCATGAACTTCTTTGAGGAAAAGATTATGATTATTAGAAAGCAAATTACGGACTCCTCTTTAAATCTGCGTATTCCTTCAAAGCTCAGTTGTCCTGAGACTGCACAACTGCACAACGACCTAGGATCAAGAGAGACGCTCAAGTGTTTTAGTACTATATCTCTTGACACAATGATGAAAATAATCATGGCCTCTAAACATTCAAGCTACATACTGGACCCTATTCCAACTAAACTACTGAAAGAGCTGCTTCCTGTGCTTTGCCCTCCTATGTTGAACATAATAAACGGCTCTCTATCCACCGGATGTGTACCAAACTCACTAAAAGTGGCAGTAATAAAGCCTCTCTTGAAAAAGCCAAACCTTGACCCAGAAAATATAAAAAACTATCGGCCTATATCGAATCTTCCATTCCTCTCAAACATTTTAGAAAAGGCTGTTGCGCAGCAACTCACTGCCTTCCTGAAGACAAACAATGTATACGAAATGCTTCAGTCTGGTTTTAGACCCCATCATAGCACTGAGACGCCACTTGTGAAGGTGGTAAATGGCATCGGACCGAGGCTCTGCATCTGTCCTCGTGCTATTAGACCTTAGTGCTGCTTTTGATACCATCGATCACCACATTCTTTTGGAGAGATTGGAAACCCAAATTGGTCTACATGGACAAGTTCTGGCCTGGTTTAGATCTTATCTGTCAGAAAGATATCAGTTTGTCTCTGTGAATGGTTTGTCCTCTGACAAATGAACTGTAGATTTCGGTGTTCCTCAAGGTTCCGTTTTAGGACCACTATTGTTTTCACTATATATTTTATCTCTGGGGATGTTATTCGAAAACATAATGTTAACTTTCACTGCTATGCGGATGACACACAGCTGTACATTTCAATGAAACATGGTGAATCCCCAAAATTGCCCTTGCTAGAAGCATGTGTTTCAGACATAAGGAAGTGGATGGCTACAAACGTTCTACTTTTAAACTTGGACAAAACAGCTTGTTCTAGGTCCCAAGAAACAAAGGGATCTTCTGTTGAATCTGACAATTAATCTTAATGGTTGTACAGTCGTCTCAAATAAAACTGTGAAGGACCTCGGCGTTACTCTGGACCCTGATCTCTCTTTTGAAGAACATATCAAGACCATTTCAAGGACAGCTTTTTTCCATCTACGTAACATTGCAAAAATCAGAAACTTTTTGTCCAAAAATGATGCAGAAAAATTAATCCATGCTTTTGTCACTTCTAGGTTAGACTACTGCAATGCTCTACTTTCCGGCTACCCGGATAAAGCACTAAATAAACTTCAGTTGGTGCTAAATACGGCTGCTAGAATCCTGACTAGAACCAAAAAATTGGATCATATTACTCCAGTGCTAGCCTCTCTACACTGGCTTCCTGTCAAAGCAAGGGCTGATTTCAAGGTTTTACTGCTAACCTACAAAGAATTACATGGGCTTGCTCCTACCTATCTCTCTGATTTGGTCCAGCCGTACATACGTACGCTACGGTCACAAGACGCAGTTCTCCTAATTGTCCCTAGAATTTCTAAGCAAACAGCTGGAGGCAGGGCTTTCTCCTATAGAGCTCCATTTTTATGGAACGGTCTGCCTACCCATGTCAGAGACGCAAACTCGGTCTCAACCTTGAAGTCTTTACTGAAGACTCATCTCTTCAGTGGGTCATATGATTGAGTGTAGTCTGGCCCAGGATTGGGAAGGTGAACGGAAAGGCTCTGGAGCAACGAACCGACCTTGCTGTCTCTGCCTGGCCGGTTCCCCTCTTTCCACTGGGATTCTCTGCCTCTAACCCTATTACAGGGGCTGAGTCACTGGCTTACTGGGGCTCTCTCATGCCGTCCCTGGAGGGGGTTCGTCACCTGAGTGGGTTGATTCACTGATGTGGTCATCCTGTCTGGGTTGCCCCCCCCCCCCCCCCCCCCCCTTGGGTTGTGCCGTGGCGGAGGTCTTTGTGGGCTATACTCAGCCTTGTCTCAGGATGGTAAGTTGGTGGTTGAAGATATCCCTCTAGTGGTGTGGGGGCTGTGTTTTGGCAAAGTGGGTGGGGTTATGTCCTTCCTGTTTGGCCCTGTCCGGGGGTGTCCTCAGATGGGGCCACAGTGTCTCCTGACCCCTCCTGTCTCAGCCTCCAGTATTTATGCTGCAGTAGTTTGTGTCGGGGGGGCTAGGGTCAGTTTGTTATCTGGAGTACTTCTCCTGTCCTATTCGGTGTCCTGTGTGACTAAGTGTGCGTTCTCTAATTCTCTCTTTCTCTCTCTCGGAGGACCTGAGCCCTAGGACCATGCCTCAGGACTACCTGACATGATGACTCCTTGCTGTCTCCAGTCCACCTGGCCGTGCTGCTGCTCCAGTTTCAACTGTTCTGCCTTATTATTATTATTATTATTATTCGACCATGCTGGTCATTTATGAACATTTGAACATCTTGGCCATGTTCTGTTATAATCTCCACCCGGCACAGCCAGAAGAGGACTGACCACCCCACATAGCCTGGTTCCTCTATGTTTCTTCCTAGGTTTTGGCCTAGTTTTTCCTAGCCACCGTGCTTCTACACCTGCATTGCTTGCTGTTTGGGGTTTTAGGCTGGGTTTCTGTACAGCACTTTGAGATATCAGCTGATGTACGAAGGGCTATATAAATAAAATTGATTTGAATTAATGTCTCTATGTGAATGAAACATGTAACTCTAGTGATATTTGTTTGTGAGAAATCTGATATTGTTATTAAAGTCTGTCTTGTAGGACTCCTGGAGCTGAAGATGGTGTATGGAAATTGTGCCTTTTCTTGTGACTGAATTAATTGTTGCATCTTGATATTGTTGTCGGATTCCTCTGCACCACTCCCTGATGCAAATGACCTGTTATGTTCATCTTAGTCCCTAGCACCTCACCTCGCGCATATATATAATAAAAAGTGGCTTAGTACAGCTATAGGAGCATATATGTAAGTCCCCCGCGTTACAGTATTACAAGGAAGTCTTCCACCCTCATAATGCACATCAATACTACGACCACACACAGTTGATGCTTTTTATATAACCTCCCACAACACATACACTCCGCGGCCAAAAGTATGTGGACAACTGCTCGTCTCATTCCAAAATCATGGGCATTAACATGGAGTTGGTCCCCCTTTGCTGCTGTAACAGCCTCCACTCTTTTGGGAAGGCTTTCTGCTAGATGTTGGTACATTGCTGTGGAGATTTGCTTCCATTCAACTACAAAGGCGTTAGTGAGGTGTGGTAGCAATTCTATAGGAGACTGCAGATAATTTTAACCTTTGTGTAGTCTTTAACATTCTGTATACTCCTTGTCCTAAATGTTTTAAAAAATGACCCGCCTTCACTAAACCCCTAAAATAAGCAGCTTAATATAATTTTAAACCCCAAATCTATTTTGCATGAAGAAACAACCTGTCATTCATCACAAAATTTGTGGGTATTTGGGTTTTCCCTCTTCACAACGCAGAAAGACTTCATTTAAATCAGTGGACACCACTTAGTTTTTATTACAACACACCTGTCATTGTTTTCTTTACTGAAGTAGAGGTGTATTATTATTGCTAAATGTACTGCATAGGTGTGAACATTTATTTGTTCACAGAAATGTGCAGAAAGTAGTTTTTATTGAAGGTAAACAGTAAGTCATTTTTGGCAACATAGTTGCTGTATGTACTGTACAATTAGGAATTCAACTACAAAATGCTAGCCTTGCCCCCACCCACAAAGTTCATCAACAACAAATAAGAGACACAAACAAATCAACCAACTCTAATTAGGACAGTACGCATGTGTTTGCATGGACTTCTCACATGTGCAGCACATAGTATTTGTTTTACAGTCCTTCTCTATGGGGCAGAATTTGCATCTCCACCTCTTGCCTGCTGCAGCCTCAGGTGGATCACAAGGTTCAGACCCCTGAACAGCTTGCACAAGCATAGCAGAGGCTGCTGTATGGGGGAGATGTATCCCCACACTTTCAAAGAAGGGAGCAAGTGCCTTTCCCAGCTGCTCCAGGAACACCCTCTTGTTCCGCTTATCAGGAATCCAGGTAGGGTTGATCTTGTTACAATGCCTTCATGATATATGAGGACCAGCGGGCAGTCATCCTCCTGCAGCTGTAAATTCTAATCACGTTGTCCATGCCTCCTTTTTGTGGTTGTAGTCCACGATGATCACTGATTTCAGCTGTTTTCTGCAGTGTGCTCAGGAGGACCACATTCTTGTTCCTCTTTGGGAGGTAAGAAACTAGAGTGGGGGTGTAGGCAAACTTTGGTGAGAAGGCCTCTCTCTGCCTTCTCACCAAGCTCAGGCGTGTTGTTCCTAACTGTGCCAACCATGGTGATCTTCCTCTTCAGGAACTGCTGGCTGAGTTCAATCAGTAGCACAAAATCTCAATTTTTTGTGGTGTGTAAATGATTTTAACGGCCGGGTCAAATTACCCTAAGAAAATCTTTGTACCCTGGTGGTGTACGGCTTTCATGGAAATATGAACAAAGGCGATGTTTCACTTTTTCTAATGTTGGGATCACTCTAGGAAAAGTCATCAAATTTCAAGTTGAAAAAATATCATTTAGGGGGTTCTCTGCTGTTAAACATAGTTGCGGGTATAAAAAAAAAGACGCTTAAGACAACACAAGGGTCAAACAACACTTCATTATAAGATTTAAAAAAATGGAGAAACAACTATCCACTCAACAGAACCTAGTTGAAAAGCTCAACAAACACTAATGTGCTCCCTTCTGCAAGTTTCCATACATGTGACTTTCTGAAACTAGTAAACCCACGGGATGTCATATGCTGCGGTCGCACCCAAACGGACCTTAGTTATACGCCCATTCTTATGACTAATTCCCACAAATACAAGTTTGTATCAAGTTAGAAAGAAACTAGCATATAACGAGACAATTCTTTAAACAGTAAAACATGGGATAGCATGACTTGTAATTTTCCACGATATTTCCTTCCTTTTGAGACTCTCAACCTAATAGGAAATGACTTACAAGCATTTTCATTAAACAAATATTAACATAAGGAAATACTTAGTACATTTGTAAATTACCTCCGTTGTCATTGAGGTTCAACCCTTCACGTAGTGCAATTCATTCTCAGAAGGGGGAAAGGAACATATGAATTTAAACATCAGTACATTATCACCACACACAAGGCAATTGCTTCATTGAGACTGTCCGCATTGCCACAGGTAGGCCCTTAACTCTAGCATTATTCACATGACCCCCGCTGTGAGTATGGCCATGGCCCATGGACATGCTGCACCATTAGCTCAATGTTTTTACCTTGGTGTTATGGATTATCATAGTCTTCATCAGACATAGGAAATAAATAGGGTTCTGAGGTGTCTCCTTCAGGGGTAAGTAATGGCATGGCAAGAATAGTCTCAATGGCATTGCTGCACAATCTCTTAACACAAGTTATAATAAGCATTATTGTAAATCAACCAATGCAATATTGTAGCTCCCATAACACCAAATAATGACTGAACCCATCCAAATGTATTCCAATCACCACTGAGCTCTTTCAGATGTTCCACTACAATAGTAAAGTTACCCTCACCCTGGGGTATGATCATGCAGCAGACCCAATCTGGTGAGATTTGTATCAAAACACTTCTATATATCACTAGAGAATGTGTAAACTTCAATCCAAAAACCTGAAAAGACTGGTAATTCCCCCATTTTGACACATGATTCACAAAGTGATTTAATGCGTAAAAAAAACACAGCAAATTAGAATTACTACCCTTGATAATTCAATTTTTTTTTAACTCAAATTAATTCAAGGAATAGAAAAATGGACTAGACAGGTCTATCCTTCTCGTGGTCCGACTCTCACATATAATTATTAATTATCAACTTCTCCTTAATTATGACCTTCAAATCATTATTACACATTACTTTTAAATCATCGTCCAATGTCTGAGGGTGATCAAACCACATGAGAAATTCAGGTCAGAGGTCATTCAAACCCTTCAAAGAAGTTTCTTTCTCTATTTAATTATGTAAAAACAGTCAAAAATTTCATGTCACAGTAAGTTTCTTCAGTGAATTCTTTTGATAAGAAATGTACGTGTTCAATTAACTTCTGAAAATTCCATGTGTTTGCCTATTAAGGTACAGTCTGTCTAACCTGTGAAAACCAAATTAAACAGACAACTCACAAATCAGACATGGCATTAAACACATTCATAATGTAGGGTCAAAACAAATACAATTTGTCAGGCCTTGTTAAATTGCTGGTTGAAAACTGTTTTCTGCCCCTCCCCCCAAAAATTATTTGAAGGTAATTGGCCCTCTTTCTGAGACTCACCCACAAACAGGACCAAGCCTGGTCTGCTGAGGAGTGACTGACTCCATCCTAGCTGGAGGGGTGCTCTCATCTTATCTATGAACATAGACAGGTGTCACCCCCTGGCCATAGAGAGGCTTCAATTCTCTATTTTGGTTAGGCTAGGGTGTGACTAGGGTGGGCATTCTAATTTCTTTATTTCTTTGTTTTCTATTTCTTTGTTTTTGGCCGAGTGTGGTTACCAATCAGAGGCAGCTGTCTATCGCTGTCTCTGATAGGGAATCATACTTAGGCAGCCTTTTTCCTCACCTGTGTTTTGTGGGTAGTTGTTTTCTGTATAGTTTATTTGCCTTACAGAACTGTTCGTTTTTTCACTTTGTGTTTTGTTCGAGTGTTTTTGTGAAATAAAAATATCATGAACACTTATCACGCTGCGCTTTGGTCCATGCCTTCCGACGAGAGACGTTACAACAGGGCTCTAACTCCTATAGCTCCACAATGAGATAGCTGGCTAACAGCCTGCTGCATCCTTAGTGGAGTCTGCCACCAGCTCAGCTATCCCCATTGAGACCGTGTCTGTGCCTCGCTCTAGGTTGGGCAAACTTAACATGGTGGTGTTCGCCTTAGCAGTCTCACTGGAATAAAGACCTCCTCCATTCCAGTCATTATTGAAAGAGATTGTGATATTTCAAAATAGGGCTACTTAATGTTAGCTCTTTCACTTCCAAGGCAGTTATTGTCAATGAACTAATCAATGATCATAATCTTGATGTGATTGGCCTGACTGAAACATGGCTGAAGCCTGATGAATTTACTGTGTTAAATGAGGCATCTCCTCCTGTTTACACTAGTGTCATGACGTTGCCCTCTTTGGGGCAAGCCCCATCCCTCTCTCCCTGCCTCCCTCTTGCCTCCTTCAACTAGGCTGCTGCTGTGTCAGAGAGAGGTCGTAAATTCCTGAGAAGACCCTGCCACATAGTATAAGAGGCAGAGTAAATGTTCATAGAGCACAAAGGAATTTCTTCCACCTGACAGAACTTGAGGTACGAACAAATGTCATGTTCCGGAGAAAGTATAAAAGATCGGTGAAGAATCCAGCTACAAACTGGTCCGTTTGTTACAACTTGGGGAAGCTCATTGGAGACGGTGTGGCCACATTACCATAACGCTGTTCATATAATAGCCTCAGATATGACCCGAAACACACAGCCACGGCAACTGAGGAGTGGCTCCGTAAAAAGCATCTCAAGGTCCTTGAGTGGCCTAGCCAGCCTCCAGACCTGAATCCAATAGAACATCTTTGGAGGGAGCTGAAAGTCCGTATTGCCCAGCGACAGCCCCGAAACCTGAAGGATCTGGAGAAGGTCTGTATGGAGGAGTGGGTCAAAATCCCTGCTGCAGTGTGTGCAAACCTGGTCAAGAACTACAGGAAACGTATGATCTCTGTAATTGCAAACAAAGGTTTCTGTACCAAATATTAAATTCTGCTTTTCTGATGTATCAGATACTCATGTCATGCAATAAAATGCAAATTAATTACTTAAAAATGATACAATGTGATTTTTCTGGATTTTTGTTTTAGATTTCGTCTCTCACAGTTGAAGTGTACCTATGATATAAATTACAGACCTCTAGATGCTTTTTAAGTAGGAAACACTACCGATTTTGCAGGTTATCAAATACTTGTTCTCCTCACTGTATATAACCTATATCGAATTCCTCCCCATTCCTCAAATTTTAGAAAAAGCTTTTGTGCAGCAACTCACTGCCTTCCTGAAGACTAACAATGTATACAAAACAGACCCCATCATAGCTCTGAGACTGCACTCGTGAAGGTGGTAAATTACCTGTTATGGCGTTAGACCAAGGCTTTGCATCTGTTCTCGTGCTCCTAGACCTTAGTGCTGCTTTTTATTAATATTGATTTTTTTTTACACCATTTTTTTCTCCCCAATTTCGTGGTATCCAATTGTTAGTAGTTACTATATTGTCTCATCGCTACAACTCCCGTACGGCCTCGGAAGAGACGAAGGTCGAAAGCCATGCGTCCTCCAAAACACAACCCTACCAAGCCGTACTGCTTCTTAACACAGTGCGCATCCAACCTGGAAGCCAGCCGCACCAATGTGTCGGAGGAAACACCGTGCACCTGCGCCCGGCCCGCCACAGGAGTCGCTAGTGTGTGAAGAGACAAGGATTTCCCTTCCGGCCAAACCCTCCTACCTGGACGACGCTAGGCCAATTGTGCATCGCCCCATGGACCTCCCTGTGGCAGCCGGCTGCGACAGAGCCTGGGCTCGAGCCCAGAGTCTCTGGTGGCACAGCTAGCACTGTGATGCAGTGCCCTAGACCACTGCGCCACCCGGGAGGCCCCTACCTTAGTGCTGCTTTTGATTCCATCAATCACCACGTTCTTTTGGAGGGAACCACGGACACGTTCTGGCCTGGTTTAGATCTTATCTGTTGGAAAGACATCAGTTTGTCTCTGTGGATGGTTTGTCCTCAAGGTTCCGTTAGGACCTCTATTGTTTTCACTAATATATATATATATATATATATATCTTGGTGATGTCATTCGGAAACATAATGGTAATTTTCACTGCTATGTGGACGATACACAGCTGTACGTTTCGATGAAACTTGGTGAAGCCCCAAATGTTCCCTCCCTGAAAGCCTATGTTTCAGATATAAGGACATGGATGGTGGCAATTTTTTTCTACTTTTAAACTCGAACAAAACAGATGCTAGTTCTAGGTCCCAAGAAACAAAGATCTTCTGTTGAATCTGACAATTGATCTTGATGGTTGTACAGGTGTCTACAATAAAACTGTGAAGGACCTTGGCATTACTCTGGACCCTGATCTCTCTTTTGACGAACATATCAAGACTGTTTCAAGGACAGCTTTCTGTCTGCGTAACATTGCAAAAATCTGAAACTTTCTGTCCAAAAATGATGCAGAAATATTAATCCATGCTTTTGTCACTTCTAGATTAGACTACTGTAATGCTCCACTTTCCGGCTACCCGGATAAAGCACTAAATAAACTTCCGTTAGTGCTTAACACGGCTACTAGAGTCTTGACCCCTAACCAAAAAATGTGATCATATTACTCCAGTGCTAGCCTCTCTACAATGGCTTCCTGTTAAGGCAAGGGCTGATATCAAGGTTTTACTGCTAACCTAAAAAGCACTACATGGCTTGCTCCTATCTTTCTGATTTGGTCCTGCCGTACATACCTACGTGTACGCTACGGTCACAAGACACAGGCCTCCTTATTGTCCCTAGAATGTCGAAGCAAACAGCTAGAGCTCCATTTTTATGGAATGGTCTGCCTATACATGTGAGAGATGCAGACCCGGTCTCGACTTTTAAGTCCTTACTGAAGACTCATCGCTTCAGTAGGTCCTATGATTGAGTGTAGTCTGGCCCAGGGGTGCGAAGGTAAACGGAAGGGCACTGGAGTGACGAACCACCCTTGCTGTCTCTGCCTGGCCAGTTCCCCTCTCTCCACGGAGATTCTCTGCCTGTTACGGGTGGTCTTCAATGCCGTCCCTAAGAGGGGTGTGTCACTTGAGTGGGTTGAGTCACTGGCATGATCTTCCTGTCCGGGTTGTCGCCCCCCTCGGGTTCATGCCGTGGGGGAGCTGTTTGTGGTCTATACTTGGCCTCGTCTTTGGCTAGTAAGTTGGGGGTTGAAGATGTCTCTCTAGTGGTGTGGGGGCTGTGCTTTGGCAAAGTGTGTGGAGTTACTGTATATGCTGCCTGGTTGGCTCCGTCTGGGGGTATAGTCGGATGGGGGCACAGGGTTTCCCGACCCCCTCCTGTCTCAGCCTCCAGTAAATATGCTGCTATAATTTGTGTCGGGGGCCTAGGGTCAGTCTGTTATATCTGGAGTATTTATCCTGTCTTATCCGATGTCCTGTGTGAATTTAAGTGTGCTCCCTCTAATTCTCTCTCTTTCTCTTCTCTCAGAGGACCTGAGCCCTAGGACCATGCCTCAGGACTACCTGGCAAATTGAGTTATAAAGCCATTCTTACGTCAGTTGATGTCACAAAGTGCTGATGACTCCTTGCTGTCCCCAGTCCACCTGGTCATGCTGCTGCTCCAGTTTCAACTGTTCTGCCTGCGGCTATGGAACCCTGACCTGTTCACGGGATGTGTTACCTGGTCCCGACCTGATGTTAATGTCTCGCTCTCGCTGTCTAACTCTGAATGATCGGCTATGAAAAGCCAACTGACATTTACTCTTGAGGTGCCGACCTGTTGCACCCTCTATAACCACTGTGATGATTATTATTTGACCCTGCTGGTCATCTATGAACGTTTGAACATCTTGGCCATATACTGTTATCTCCACCCAGCACTGCCAGGAGAAGACTGACCACCCCTCATAGCCTGGTTCTGGCCTTTCTAGGGAGTTTTTACTAGCCACAATGCTTCTACATCTGTATTGCTTGCTGTTTGGGGTTTTAGGCTGGGTTTCTGTATAGCACTTTGTGACATCGGCTGATGTAAAAAAGGCTTTATAAATAAAATTTGATTTCATTTGGTAGCTCCCTTTACGGCCATGTCCGGTACGTTTTTGCTGTATAAAACTGCAGAATTTCACAAATTGCTCTTACAAGGCAACGACCTCGGAAACAGGGAGAGAAAATGACTACCCTCATTCTCCTGGAAGAGTAAGTGTACATTTAGTTAATATTCACTATACTGCACTTTACCAGGTGAACAAAAAGTTAGAAATTACAGTCAAACAAACATAAGTTCTGTTCACAGGGAGGCCACTTTAATTACTTGTGACCATCCTCCCTTTTGTCAATTATATAAATCTATTTTAGATTAAGATGGAATAAAGTGTCTCACGAGATTAAAACCACTAGGGTTTTCCTGTGTCTGCGAGGAGTGCTTGTTCATGCCAAAGAACGCATTGTTCCTACTCGATCACGTGTAATGTGCTTCATGACTTCCGAAATCGAAGCCCCCAAATATGTTATCGCTGGTTGTACTTACCCATAGGATGCCTTGTGACTCTGCTCTACCAAATAGTTTACTAATGTGGTGATGTCTGGCATGAGTTTCTTCATCGATTTACACCAATAACAAGTCACTACATACTGTATCAACACAGAACCCTCATTTACACCCTTTAGTTTAAATGCAGCGTGATACAAAGTTTGACTATTTGTAAACATAATTTGTGCTCTCACCCATATACTGCCAATTTTAATGTTACCTAATATCCACTGTCTTTGATTCTCACAAGGATTATCCAACCCCAATCAGTTCCACACCCATCGCCAATTATCCGGGTATTGTTACTTGTCCCATGTTCAAAGACATGGGTAGTAGTCATATCGCTTTCAATTCTGCCTGTGTCCCCACTAAAATATAATACTTTTCCTGTCATAAGCCAATATTGCCCCTACAATCACTTTTCGAATGACCAATTATTTTATTTATCCGTTATTTTACCAGATAAGTTGACTGGGAACACATTCTCATTTGCAGCAACAACCTGGGGAATAGTTACAGGGGAGAGGAGGGGGATTAATGAGCCAATTGTAAACTGGGGATTATTAGGTGACCGTGATGGTTTGAGGGCCAGATTGGGAATTTAGTCAGGACACTGGGGTTAACACCCCTACTCTTACGATAAGTGCCATGGGATCTTTAATGACCTCAGAGAGTCAGGACACCCGTTTAACATCCCACCCGAAAGACGGCACCCTACACAGGGCAGTGCTTAGCTTCAGAAGCAAGCCAGCAGTGGTGTGCAGGGTGGTATGCTGCTGGCAAATGGCCCCACACACTACGATTTGGTATTTTTCCCCTACCCCGCCATATCCATGTTGATAACAGGTTTCTAACCTGCCATCAAAGCAGACGAACACATTCTATCAATACTGTATACACACATTCCCAGGCTGTGTCCAAATACCCATACTAATTTACTAGCATAACAAATTACTAGTTAGACTTTTTACTACTTTGTATGGTTTGTAAATTCAGACTGTTCAGAGCACACATTGCCTGCGCTGGCCAAAGAGCAGAGTTGATCCAAGCTCTCTGACCTCAAAGGCAATCAAGCACTCAAGCTAACTGGCTAAAGTTCGCTAGCTTGCTAACGTTAGCTACTTCCAGACACAAATAAGATAACTCATCCTCACTCTGACCATTCTACTCACCCAAGCAGAGCTGGTTAGGCAGTTAGCAGAGCTGGTTAAGCGTTGGTGACTAACTGTGCTGCTGGCAACAATTAAATTATGATATGTGAGACCAGGGACGGTGAGGAACAGGCAGAGGTTGAAGGAGACCAGCCGGAGCTTGCCGGGGAGTCTTGTTCTACACACAGATTGTGCATGCGGTGACGAACGCAGAGACGTCAGGAACCATGGTAGTCCACCAAAAGCGTTGTTGCACAAAGGCCACTCTCCGGCGGGCCCGGGTGGCAGGCAAGATTGGAGGGGTGGGCCACTTCCGAACCGAAGCGCCAGGACCAAACGTCTGGTTATTTGGGCCCCCCGGGGTTCGGCTGGGAATGCTGCGCTTCACGAACCTGCTTCCCTACTCCCCAGCTGAATGCCATCACCAGGCACAAGGTGGGAAGGATGGTTTGGGGTTTTGGGGGTGTAGCCGCGGGGATATAACAGCGTGACAGCGCATCCGGCTTTCTTGGATTCCGGTCTGTATGAGAGGGAGAAGTTGAACTGGTTAAAAAGCAAGGCCCACCTAGCCTGGCTGGACTGGAGATGCTTGGCAGTGCAGGGATATTCCTGGTTCTTGTGGTCTGTCCACAAAATGAACTGATGTTCCGCCCCCATCCGCCAGTGCCTCTTCTCCAACGCCATCTTCACCGCGAGAAGCTCACAATTCCCCATATTGTAGTTCCTCTCCTGTGGCGTTGAGGTGATAGAAAAAGAAGGTGCAGGGATGTAACTTGAGGTCCAGGGCAGAACGCTGGGACAGGACAGCCCCTACTCTGACATCCGAAGCACCGGCCTCCATCACAAACTGGGGTAATGGGTCAAGATGAAGCCAGATGGAAGCTGTGGTGAAATGGTGTTTGAGATCCCGGAACGCTCGGTCCGCAGCTGGGGACCACGTGAACGGAACCTTGGGAGAGGTGAGTGCAGACGGGAGAAGCCAGGGTGCTGTAACTCCAGATAAAGCGGCGATAAACGTTGCCGAATGCCAAGAAACGTTGCAGTTGCACTCTAGGCGTAGGCTGGTGCCAATCCACCACCACTCTCACCTTCCCGGGATCCATCTGTACAGTCCCTGCAGTGATGTAACCCGGAAGGGGATGGTGGAGTGATGGAATTCGCACTTCTCTGCTTTCACAAAAAGCTGGTTCTCTAGGAGGTGTTGGATATCCTGTTGTATATGGAGTATTTGTTCTTGGGAAGAGTGGGAGAAAACGACGATGCTGTCAAGGTACACGAAGACGAACTGGTTCAACATGTCGCGGAGAGCATCATTCATCAGAGCCTGGAACACAGCAAGGGCATTGGTAAGGCAGGGTAGCCTAGTGGTTAGAGAGTTGGACTAGTAACCGGAAGGTTGCAAGTTCAAACCCCCGAGCTGACAAGGTCGTTCTGCCTCTGACCAGGCAGTTAACCCACTGTTCCTAGGCTGTCATTGAAAATAAGAATTGGTTCTTAACTGACTTGCCTAGTTAAATAAAGGTCAAATAAAATAAAAAAGGCCAAATGGAATGACCGTGTTGAAATGGAAGATACTTGCCGTGTTGAAGGCAGTCTTCCACTCGTCCCCTTCCCATAGCCGCAGCAGGTGGTAGGCGTTCCGTTGGTCCAGCTTGGAGAACATGGTGGCCCCCTGGAGCGGCTTGAATGCCGAGGAGATGAGTGGTAGCAGTTCTTCACCGTGATGTCATTGAGGCCCCGGTAGTTGATGCACAGGCACTGGGTTTTGTCCTTCTTCTCCATAAAGAAGAACCCTGCACCGGCAGAAGGACAGATGAACCCTGCAGCTAGGGATGTAGGTCTCCATAGCCTTGGTCTCCGGACCTGTACAGTCGTCCTCAGGGCGGAGTGGTGCCTGGGAAAAGGTTGATCCCACAGTCATAGCCCCCAGGAAGATGTGGGCTGCGCTGACTTCAGGCAATGAGTGTGGCAGAACGGGCTCCAGCCCAAGATGGCACCAGTCAATAAGGGGATTGTGTCGATGGAGCCAAGAGAATCCAAATACCACAGGATCCGGAGGAGACTTAATAAGCAGGAATTGGATTGTCTGTGGTTCCCTGACACACGTAGGTTGATAGGGGTGGTATTGTGGGTGACCTGGCCTTTAGGGCGTCCATCCAGCATTCTAACATCCATGGGAATGGAGAGGGGATGAGTGGGGATGCCCAGCTCGGATGCCAGGGTAGCGTCCAAAAGCTCTCATCGGCCCCAGAGTCGATGAGTACCTGGGGAGATTTCGACGGGTTCCCCCACAGCAAGATGGCATGAAAAGGGGTGCTAGTAAGGGGAGAGGAAAAGTTATCCGTATGGCCCACCAGAGTACTCACTCCTACCGGTGAGCCTGATCTTTTAGTAGACAGGTGGCCACGAAATGACCAGTGGTCCTGCAACACAGGCAACTCTTCGTGTGAAGCCTGTATAGCCATTCGGCTGGGGACAGCTTAGCTCTAGCTAGTTGCATCGGCTCGGGAAGAGGTGAGTTGGCAGACTTCGGAGACTCTCGGGGGAACTTGGGTAGCCTTGGGTTCTCTCGGCAACGGAGCCTTAGGGATTTCCGGGATGTCTCGGAGAGGAGGTGGAAGCCTTGGGCGGCGAGTGAAATCGAACCTCCTCTCCTTGCTTCGCTCCCGTAGTCGCCCATCGATCCGAATGGTCAAGGCGATAAGCGAGTCGAGATACGTCTGTAGTTCCCGGGCTGCAAGCTTGTCCTTTACTTCCTCCGATACTCCGTGCAGGAACATGTCGAACAGTACTTCCGGGTTCCAGGCACTGTCAGTTGCCAACGTGCTGAAATCCACTGCATAGTCTGCCACACTGCAGAAGAGTTGCTTGAGTAACTTCCAGACAATGGAGTATTGAAAACTTTCTTTACCTCTGCCACGAACTTCTCCAGACTCAAGCATGCAGTCGACTATTGTACCCATACTTCCGTAGCCCAGGCGAGAGCCCTCCCGGACATCAGCATAATGAGGTACGCTATCTTAGAGTGGTCCGAGGGGAAGGAGGAGGGCTGCAGCTCGATGATGAGGGAACACTGAGCGAGAAATGCCTGACAGGTGTCCGACTCTCAATCAACGCGTTCCGGGGGAGGAAACCGGGGTTCCCGGGAAATCGGGGTGGCCAGGGAGGTGGTACGGCTCACAGCCGGCTTACTGAGGGGCTTGGAAGTTACAGTCGTGGTAGGCTGCCAAACAGGCAAGCAGCGGAATTTCTCCAGCAATGTGTTCAACGCTCGGTCATGGCGTTCGGCCATGGTCTGGAATCCTTCCATTAGACCACGAAGCAACTCCTTGTGCCTTCCAATGGTGGCTCCTTGGGAAGAGATGGCTTTGCGGAACTGGTCCGAGTCTGCTGGGTCAGTCATGGACAGTTCGTATTATATCCTGAAACGTGAAGACCCAGATGCAGACAGTGTCGAAGTAACCAAAGTTTATTACTAGAACGGGGCAGGCAAAACGACAGGTCAAGGGCAGGCAGAGGTCAGTAATCCAGGGGGTTTGACAAGGTACAGAACGGCAGGCAGGCTCTGGGTCAGGGCAGGCAGAAAGGTCAAATCCGGGAATAGTAGAAAACAGGAATTAGAAAATGACTGCAGCAAGGGGAAAAACGCTGGTAGGCTTGATGAACAAAACTGGCAACAGACAAATGGAGAACACAGGTAAAAAATACACTGGGGATGATGGGCGTCACCTGGCAGGGGGTGGAGACGAGCACAAAAACCGGTGAAACAGATTAGGGTGACAGGCACTGATGTTGGTGGTTTAGGCCTGGCTCACAGCCGACGTGCCAATTCATACCAATGGTGATCGATGTGGTTGAGGTCAGGGCTCTGTGCAAGCCAGTCAAGTTCTTCCACATCGATCTCGACAAACCCTTTCTGTGTGGACCTCGCTTTGTGCAAATGGGCATTGTCATGCTGAAACAGGAAAGGGCCTTCCCCAAACTGTTGCTACAAAGTTGGAAGCACAGAATCGTCTAGAATATCATTGTTTCTTTATCGTTAAGATTTCCCTTCACTGGAACTAAGGGGCCTAGCCCGAACCATGAAAAACAGCCCCAGACCATTCATCTTCCTCCACCAATCTTTACAGTTGGCATTCAGGCAGGTAGGGTTCTCTTGACATGCGCTAAACCCACATTCGTCTGTTGCACTGCCAGATGGTGAAGCATGACTCAGACGATTTTTATGCACTACAGCACTCAGCGGTCCCGGTCTGTCAGCTTGTGTGGCCTACCATTTTGCAGCTGAGCCGTTGTTGCTCTTAGACGTTTCCACTTCAAAATAACAGCACTTACAGTTGACCGTGGCAGCTCTAGCAGAAATTTGACAAACTGACTTGCTAGAAAGGTGGCATCCTTTGACGGTGCCAATTTGAAAGTCGCTGAGCTCTTCAGTAAGGCCATTCTACTGCCAATGTTTTCTATGGAGATTGCATGGCTGTGTGCTCAATTTTTTATACACCTGTCAGCAACGGGTGTCGCTGCAATAGCCAAATCCACTAACTGGAAGGGGTGTCCACATACTTTTGTGTGTGTGTATACATAGTGTACCTGCTCTTCTCTGTCATAACCTGTTTGATTTTATTAGACTTTGCACTCTTCAATCGAGATAAAATAAAGCATGTTTCCCGTCAGAAAGAAATGAACTGATATTCTGTAATTTTTCTGTACTCTGTCCAACATGGAGATACAGCAGACTAAATGAAGGTAATTTTACTCATTAGGTCACATACTGTGCATCAAGCATATTTCCTCTCATACAAGATATTATATTGAATGTATCATATCAAGACTGATGAGTGGGGTTGTGTATGTAAGAATGCAACTTTATTTCTCTGAACGAGCCTTCTAATACAGAAACCAGGAATGTCTCATGGCTTACTGCTATCTTCGGTTTCACCTAAAACTTATTTAAAAATGTTCTCTCTTTTTTTCACTTGGGGTTGAGAAGTGAGCAGTCACTCATTAGCAGTGGTTGATTGTGTGATGGTAAATCAAATCAAATGTATTTATAAAGCCCTTTTTTACATCAGCTGATATCTCAAAGTGTTGTATAGAAACCCAGCCTAAAACCAAAAACAGCAAGCAATGCAAGTGTACAGTCGTGGCCACAAGTTTTGAGAATGACACAAATATTAATTTCCACAAAGTTTGCTGCTTCAGTGTCTTTAGATACTTTTGTCAGGTGTTACTATGGAATACTGAAGTATAATTACAAGCATTTCATAAGTGTTAAAGGCTTTTATTGACAATTACATGAAGTTGATGCAAAGAGTCAATATTTGCAGTGTTGACCCTTCTTTTTCAAGACCTCTGCAATCCGCCCTGGCATGCTGTCAATTGGCTTCTGGGCCACATCCTGACTGATGGCAGCTCATTCTTGCATAATTCATGCTTGGAGTTTGTCAGAATTTGTGGGTTTTTGTTTGTCCACCCGCCTCTTGAGGATTGACCACAAGTTCTCAATGGGATTAAGGTCTCAGGAGGTTCCTGGTCATGGACCCAAAATATCAATGTTTTGCTCCCCGAGCCACTTGGTTATCAATTTTGCCTTATGGCAAGGTGCTCCATCATCCTGGAAAAGGCTATGTTTGTCACCAAACTGTTCCTGGATGGTTGGGAGAAGTTGCTCTCGGAGGAAGTGTTGGTACCATTCTTAATTCATGGCTGTGTTCTTAGGCAAAATTGTGAGTGAGCCCACTCCCTTGGCTGAAAAGCAATCCCACACATGAATGGTCTCAGGATGCTTTACTGTTGGCATGACACATCACAATCAGCATGACAGAGTGATCTCCAGCCTTGTCCTCGTCAACACTCACACCTGTGTTAACGAGAGAATCACTGACATGATGTCAGCTGGTCCTTTTGTGGCAGGACTGAAATGCAGTGGAAATGTTTTTGGGGGATTAAATTCATTTGTATGGCAAAGAGGGACTTTGCAATTAATTGCAATTCATCTGATCACTCTTCATAACATTCTGGAGTATATGAAAATTGCCATCATACAAACTGAGGCAGCAGCCTTTTTGAAAATTAATATTTGTGTCATTCTCAAAACTTTTGGCCACGACTGTAGAAGCACGGGGGCTAGGAAGGCCAGAACCTAGCAAGAAACCTAGAGATGAACCAGGCTATGAGGGGTGGCCAGTCCTCTTCTGGCTGTGACGGGTGGAGATTATAACAGAACATGACCAAGATGTTCAAATATTAATAGATGATCAGCAGGGTCAAATAATAATAGTCACATTGGTCGCCGAGGGTGCAACAGGTCAGCACCTCAGGAGTAAATGTCAGTTGGCTTTTCATAGCCAATAATTCAGAGTATCTCTACCACTCCTGCTGTCTCTAAAGAGTTGAAAACAGCAGGTCTGGGACAGGTAGCACGTCCGGTGAACAGGTCAGGGTTCCATAGCTGCTGGCAGACAGTTGAAACTGGAGCAGCAGCACAGGCAGGTGGATTGGGGACAGCAAGGAGTCCTCAGGCCAGGTAGTCCTGAGGCATGGTCCTAGGGTGCAGGTCCTGAGAGAGAGAGAGAGAGAGAGAGAGAGAGAATATATATACTTAAATTCACACAGGACACCGGATAAGACAGGAGAAATACTCCAGATATAACATACTGACCCTAGCCCCCCGACACAAACTACTGCAGCATAAACACTGGAGGCTGAGACAGGAGGGGTCGGGAGACACTGTGGCCCCCGCCCGACGACACCCCCGGACAGGGCCAAACAGGCAGGATATAACCCCACCCACTTTGCCAAAGCACAGCCCCCACACCACTAGAGGGATATCTTCAACCACCTACTGGTAAGCCGTTGGTATGTCTGTGAAATGGATTGTTTGAGAATGAAAGGTTTGAGTGAACTATCTACCACTCCCTCCAGTCATCTTATATACATTAAACTGAATTAATCTTCAGCTACAGCCTGATAACATTCACAGAGCAAGACCAGGAGAGATGATGTGTGTGGGTGTGTGTACATATTTGTACTCCTGTCTGTGCCAAGGTGTACGTGCACCTACAAGCATGAATGACTTAGGGTTTCTCTCTACATTTTTTTCCCATTGACTGTTCTGTCAATTTCTCAAGCATTTCTCTTCACATCCATACTGTATGTAATGAACTTTGAGAGTGGGAAATCTTCACAAGTCCTGTTCCAGTTTTGAACAACCTGCTACAGTACCCAGCTAGCACATTTGGTTCCTTGGAAGTTGTGGGAACATGTGTTTTTGTTTTTGGATTCACATTGGTTGTGGGAACAAAGCCATACGTTTTCTGACGGTAACATTTTTTTAAACGTTCTGATAACAGAAGTGAACATTTTGACCAGTTCTGGGAATGTGTATTTTTTGGTTTCAGGGAGCTTCTGAGAACGTTTTACTCTGGTTCATTGAACGTTTTTCTGTGAGGCTTCAATATGGCATGAGAATGGAAATGATAGGTTATGTGGATGGAAACTGCTAGCATATTTTGGGTTAACTCCAAGCAAAGATGGAACACATGGAATTCATTTTGTTAGGCATTATTCATGCAAACACTTTTTTGTGACACGGTATCAGTGATTTTCAAACCTACAGTATAGTCTTCTGTTTTCTATCCATAGAATTAGTCCATTGTGCACCAGTAGGGCGCTAGCGTGCCATGTTTTTTTAAGCATGCAAAGCTGTTAATTTTAGTCTATTCAAAGGAAACAAGCGCTCATTAAGATCAGGCCAATTAGTGGGCACGGCCAACACCTGAACACACTTAAAACCTCTAGTGACTCCCCATCCCGCATGCGGGAGCGTAATCATCGCCTGACACTAATTAGCATAACGCAACGGACATAAATATCCCTCGAAAATATTCCTATTCATGAAAATCACAAATGAAATATATTGAGACACAGCTTAGCCTTTTGTTAATCACCCTGTCATCTCAGATTTTCAAAATATGCTTTACAGCCAAAGCTAGACAAGCATTTGTGTAAGTTTATCGATAGCCTAGCATAGCATTTTGTCCAGCTAGAGGCAGGTAACTTGGTCATGGAAATCAGAAAAGCAATCAAATTAAATTGTTTACCTTTGATGAGCTTCGGATGTTTTCACTCACGAGACTCCCAGTTAGATAGCAAATGTTCCTTTTTTCCAAAAATATTATTTTTGTAGGCGAAATAGCTCCGTTTGTTCTTCACGTTTGGCTGAGAAATCACCCGGAAATTGCAGTCACGCAAATCGCAAAAAATATTCCAAATTAGCTCCATAATATCGACAGAAACATGGCAAACGTTGTTCATAATCAATCCTCAAGGTGTTTTTCAAATATCTATTTGATAATATATCCATCCCTATTCGTTTTTCAGTAGGACTGATTGGAGTAATGGCTACCTCTGTATTTTACGCGAGAATCTCTCTGGCAGCATCAGGTGACCACTTGCGCAATGTAGCCGCTTACGTGTATTCTTCAACATAAATGCGTAAAACTACGTCACAATGCTGTAGACACCTTCGGGAATACGGAGAAAGAGTAATCTGGTTGATAGCCCATTCACTGCTCAATAGGGACTCTTTGGAACACAGCGCTTTCAAAACATGGGGCAATTCCGGATTTTTTTCCAAAAATGAAAATACTGCCCCCTAGTCACAACAGGTTTTAACAGGATAGAATGGATTTTGTTGATGCTGAAAACGGAAGGATAGTTTTAAAATAACGTTGTTAGAACGATTTCTGAAATGTTCTTGTGGTTTTTATAGAAAGTTTTCTTAACATTCTCTGAAAAATGTGAGAACATTACTCTAAATAGAACCAACAGGTTTCCTCATGGAAATATTATGCTGAAGTACTGAAATTTCCACAGAAGAGTGTTGTTTCATTCTGTGAACTATTTGAGAACATTCCCAATGTCAAACCAGTTGGAGAATGTTTCTAGACCATAACCCAAAATAAATGTAACCATGTTTGAACTTTTAGGAAACATTCTGTTAAAGTAATGAAATAGCCAGAAAATATGTATATATTTTTGTCAAGTACAGTACCTTATATGTGCCGAGAATGTTCCAAAGCCAAGCAACTATCCTGCACCATTCCCAGAAAGTTGTGGGGAGGTTATATGCAAAATAACCATAGGACAACCACGCTCTAAGAAACATATGGTTCTCAGAACGTTATGTGCAAGCTGGGTAGTTTCTGTTCCATCTTTGCTCCCCTTACAGAGTCTTGAATGCTAAGCAAAGTAGATGAATTCACTCATTACAGAGAGTCACTCTATGAATCATCGGCCAATTCATGCATAGCATTTTGACCTTTCACTTGGGCCAGCTGTGGAGAGCGTGCAATGGCGAGGCAACGCACATCTATGTGACCCCTGAAGAACTTTAGAGAAATCCCCCCCCACACTGCTCCCCCTCACATTCTCATTTAGAAGAACTGAGAAGAAGACCAAGGGATCAAGTCCCTCAGCAAATGGGAAATATGCTCCTATCTCGCTCTAGCTTTCTACATCCTTCTCACTCTCCCTCCCACTTCCCCCTCTCTCTCTATCCATCTCATTTACATATTTCCAGTAAGTGAGTGAGTTCTTGGATTTCAAAGAGTATGATCAGATAGGAAGTCAAATGCATGGGAAGTCAGGAGAAAATACACTGAACAAAAATATAAATGCAACATGTAAAGTGTTGGTTTCATGAGCTGAAATAAAACATCCCAGAAACGTTCTCTCATATTTTGTGCACAAATTTGTTTATTCCTGTTATGAGTGATTATCTTTTGCCATGATAATTCATCCACCTGACAGGTGTGGCATATCAATAAGCTGATTAAAGAGCATGTGTCACACCCTGATCTATTTCACCTGTCCTTGTGCTTGTCTCCACCCCTCTCCAGGTGTCACCCCTTTTCCCCACTTTTATGTATGTCTGTGCCAGTTCGTCTTGTTTATTCAAGTCAACCAGCGGTTTCTCAGCTCCTGTTTTTCCCCCAGTCTCCATTTTTCTCGTCCTCTTGGTTTTGACCCTTGCCTGTCCTGACTTTGAACCCGCCTGCCTGACCACTCTGCCTGAACCTGAGCCTGCCTGCTGTCCTGTACCTTTGCCACTACTCAGGATTATCAACCTCTGCCTTGACCTGTCGTTAGCCTGCCCCTGTTGTTGCAATAAACATTGTTACTTCAACACAGTCTGCACTTGAGTCTTACCTGAAACGTGATAGTACGAACTAGCCATGACTGACCCAGCAGACTTGGACCAGCTCCGCAATGCCTTCTCCTCCCAAGGAGCTATAGACAGGGGGAGTTGCTTTGTAGTTTGATGGAAGGGTTCCAGGACATGGCCGAATGTCACAACCTAGCATTGGACGCATTGCGGGAGCAATTCCGTGGGTTGCCTACCACGACGGTAACCTCCCAGTCCCTCAGTAACCTGGCTGGTAGTAGCGCCATCACCCCGGTTTCCCGGGAACTCCCGCTTACCTCCCCCGGAGCGCTACGATGGAGATTCCAGAACCTGCCGGGCCTTTCTCCCCCTGTGCTCCCTCATTTTTGAGCTGCAGCCTTCTTTGTTCAGTTCAGAACGCTTGACGATAGCGTACATTATTATGCTGATGTCCAGGGTGGCACTCGCCTGGGCCACGGTGGTGTGGGAGTAACAATCCACCGTCTGCCTCAGTCTGGAGGTATTCGTGGCGGAGGTGAGAAAGGTTTTCGAGGCTCCGGGGTCTGGGAGAAAGGCTGCCCGAAAGTTACTCCAGCTTCGGCAGGACACCCTCAGTGTGGCAGACTATGTGGTGGAGTTCCACACGCTAGCAGGGGAGGGTACCTGGAACCCGGAAGCGCTGTTCAACACGTTCCTGCACAGATTATCGGAGGAGGTAAAGGATGAGCTGGCAGCCCGAGAACTACCAATGGATCTCGATTCACTCATCGCTTTAACCATCCGGATCGATGGTCGGCTACGAGAATATAGGAGGGAGTAGAGGTCCGATTGCAGCCCCAATCGCTCACTCAAGGATTCCACCTTGCATCTGATGAACTCCAAAAGTCCTCTTCATCTACGTCCCCGAGAGAATCCGAGCTTACCCAAGTCCTCTCCGCAGTCGGAGACTGCCGATTCAATCTGTCCCTTCAAGAGACCTAGCTCATTTGTTGGAGTGAGTACTCTGGTGGGCCTTAAAGACATTTTCATCTCCCCTCCGTGCCATCCTGCGATGGGGCGACCAGTCCAAGTCTCTGCAGGTACTCATTGACTCGGGGGCCGATACCTTGGCATCTGAGCTGGGCAACCCCACTCAACCCCTCTCCATTCCCATGGGTGTTAGAGCTCTGGATGGGCGCTCTATAGGCCGGGTCACCCACCAGACCACCCCTGTCAAGCTACGAGTGTCGGGGAACCACAGCGAGACGGTCCAATTCCTGCTGGTTGAGTCTCTGCAAGTTCCCGTGGTATTGGGATTCTCTGGGCTCCAGCATCACAATCCCTCCATTGACTGGGCTACTGGTGCCATCGTGGGCTGGAGCCCGTCCTGCCACACTCATTGCCAGAAGTCAGCTCTGCCTGCCCTGGGACGTCTTCCTAGGGGCTTGGAAATTGCCCCGGACCTCTCCGCCAGTTCCGCAGAGTATCAGGACCTCCGGGAGGGGTTCAGTAAGGCCTGGGCCACTTCCCTTCCTCAGCACTGACCGGTATCCAAGAAGGTCAGGCCTGAGGCGCTGGCATGCCGCTACAGTGCCGCGGATACTACGAGACCCCCCCCCCACTCCAAGATCATTAGCCCCTCTGCCGTTCGTCCTCTGTTTTTATTTTAATTTTAATTTATTTATTTCACCTTTATTTAACCAGTTAGGCAAGTTGAGAACAAGTTCCAAAATAATTACAACCACAAATAACAATCTGTGGCGACCGTGTGTTCAATAAACATGTTAATTAACGTGGATTCCGACTTTGTCACTTCAACATGCTTTTGTGGGAAAGTCGATGCCCGTCAAGGCTAAATGCCAGAAGGTTGAAGGTTCACTGACCATCACCGATGAGCTCATTCTCCCTGTCTGTTTCATTACACCATGATCAGAGCTGGCTGCAGACAATGATCTGAAATCTGATTTCCAATATTTTGATGCCATATTTAGAAATATATAAATTAAATGCAACAAATTTTCCACCAACCAAATGACAGAAATAAGCTAATGTTATTTATTTTTGTATTTGGTAAAAAATAAAAAATAAGAATAAAAACATAATAAATGACAGATCAAAATGTATTTTGCCAATGAAAATGTCGCAACATAATTAAACAAAACAGGTTTTGCACATTTAAAGAACTGGTTTCGATGAATAATTAGGCCTATATTAATAACAAAGCTAAACAATAATAATTATAAAACAAATTATAATAAATACAAAAATTAATACATCTTCGTATCAAAATTGCATCCTACCAGAATAGAAAGTTGGTCAATAGCCTGCATTTGGCCATGCCAACATTCTTCTCATCTTAGTCCAATACAATATTACAGATTTTCACTATAGGCCTACCCTACCCTTGACATAGGGGAGGTGCATGCAAGCAGATTAGGATATTTGTCTAAAATGGAAGAAACCATATAATAAAACATGTAAAAGAGCAAATGTAAGCCAGGGAAAAAACACATTATGTTCCGTCCCTTAGTGTTGTCCAAGACCCAGGTGTGATGTTGGTTGGGAACTCTCTGTGGCAAACACACTCTCCATACCGATGCCATTATTGTACACTTCATAAGACACACGTCCACACACACAGACGCACACGCCACACACACGCATGCACACACACAGCTTATCTGTACCCTTCACATCAAACAAGCTATTAGCCTTTTCCAGGTTTGACCTCCAGATTTGGTCCAGATAATTTATCTGAGTTTTAACAAGTGTCAAAAGTAAACACAATGCCATTCAGGGTTGGGCAGTGGTGTAGTGGTGCCTGGAGAAAGAGGCCCTTTGTGAAACATTACATTTTATCATATATATTTTCAGGTTTTTCACTCTAATAAATAGAACATCACATGTCTGTATGTTTTTAAGTCCACATCAATGCTTAATTCTTGCGACTAGCAATCCCGTATCCGGGAGCGTAATCATAGCCTCAAGCATAACGCAACTTTTCCTATTCATGAAAATCGCAAATGAAATGAAATAAATATATTCAAACACAAGCTTAGCCTTTTGTTAACAACACTGTCATCTCAGATTTTCAAAATATGCGTTACAGCCAACGCTAGACAAGCATTTGTGTAAGTTTATCATGGCATAATGCTATGCTAGGCTCTGCTGGCAGCAGGCAACATTTTCACGAAAATAAGAAAAGCAACTAAATTAAATAATTTACCTTTGAAGAACTTCAGATGCTTTCACTCAGGAGACTCCCAGTTAGATAGCAAATGTTCCTTTTTTCCAAAAATAATATTTTTGTAGGCGAAAAAGGTCTCGTTTGTTCATCAATTTTTGCTGAGAAATCAACTGAAAAATACTTCAACTATAACTCCAAACTTTTTTCAAAATTTGCTCCATAATATCGACAGAAACACGGCAAATGTTGTTTAGGATCCATCCTCAAGGTGTTTTTAACATATATATTCGATAATATATCCGTTGAGGCAATTGTTTTCTCTTAAGAAGTGATTGGAAAAATGGCTACCTCAGTATTTTACGCAAGATTTTCTCCGGGAGACACCATGTGACCACTCGCCAAATATGGTCCCTTACAGCTATTCTCTAATGGAAATGCCTAAAAAGACGTCACAATGCTGTAGACACCTTGGGGAATGCGTGGAAAACGTAAGCTCATTCGTAGCTCATTCACAGCCATATAAGGAGTCATTGGCATGAGGCGGTTTCAAAAATGCGGCACTTCCTGATTGGATTTTTATCTGGGTTTCGCCTGTAACATCAGTTCTGTGGCACTCACAGACAATATCTTTGCAGTTTTGGAAACGTCAGAGTGTTTTCTTTCCAAAGCTGTCAATTATATGCATAGTCGAGCATCTTTTCGTGACAAAATATCTTGTTTAAAACGGGAACGTTTTTCATCCAAAAATTAAAATAGCACCCCCTATATCCAACTGGTTTTAAACTACAGAGAATGTTTTACGTCTGGGAAAAATAAAACATCTATATTTTTTGGGAGGGTGTAGCCCTATGATACAATTGTGCACCTAGCAAGAGACCTACCCTATTGGCTAGCAGTGTTTCTGTACTGTACAATGTCCTACATGTGATGGCAGAGTTTGCAAAAACAAATGCCCTCCGATTTGATACAAATCATCACGATATCATTCTGCCAGATAGGCTTACTTTGCAGTCAACGTTTAATTGGGAAGGTTTTTTGGGAAATCCTTTGAATATTTTAATTGAAACATGATGACTGAAGTGCAATCGCAAAGATTCAACCAAGACTTCGGACCAAACTTTTTCAGTACCTGTTGCCTTAGTTAACATTTACTGGTAGATATCATGAATTGGAACGTCTTTCCTACCTACCCTACCGGCTACCAATGTTGTTCTTCTGTGAGCTACTCCTTGCAACAACCAGAGCGCCTCACACACTTGCTGCCCACAGATTATATTTAGCTGAAACTAGGCTATCGGTATGTTTGTGGCATGCATGTGAATATAAAATGTTAGGAGCACCTGCTCTTTCCATGACATAGACTGACCAGGTGAATCCAGGTGAAAGCTAGGATCCCTTATTGATGTCACTTGTTAAATCCACTTCAGTCAATGTAGATGAAGGGGGAGTAAACAAGTTAAAGAAGGAGTTTTAAGCCTTGAGACAATTGAGACATGGATTGTGTATGTGTGCCATTTAGAGGGTGAATGGGAAAGACAAAATATTTAAGTGTCTTTGAACGGGGTATGGTAGTAGGTGCCAGGCGCACCGGTTTGAGTGTGTCAACAACTGCATTGCACCTGGGCTTTTCACGCTCTGTGTGTAAAAATATCACCTAAAGGACATCCAGACAACTTGACACAACTGTGGGAAGCATTGGTGTCAACATGGGCCAGCATCCCTGTGGAACGCTTTCAACACCTTGTAAAGTCTATGCCCCGACGAACTTAGGCTTTTCTGAAGGAAAAAGAGGGTATAACTCAATATTAGGAGTGTTCATAATGTTTTGTGCACTCAGTGTATTTCACATGCTTTGCGTGTGATGGTATGAGGGCCATATTGGGAATTTAGCCATGACGCTGGGGTCTGTAGTGACCACAGAGAGTCAAGACATCCGTTTAAAGTCCCATCAGAAAGACGCCACCCTACACAGGGCAATATCCCCAATCACCTCAGTATACCATCCACTACAACACTGGGGTTGGGCACAATTCCATTGCAATTCATTCAATTCGACTCTGGTCCCTTTTCATCCCCTGGTCAAGAAAACCTCATGGCCCTTCTAATGGGAACTGCAACTTTTTCTCTCTACAATTGATTGCATGCTGTATAATAGTACATAAAATGCCATACTGTAACCTCTCTGACTGTTCAAGCACGCCTGCCCTCGTTGTAATCATTCTGCAAATATCTACATAATTGTCATTGAAAGGAGCTTGCCCGTACAATGCAACACTGGCAACCATTTTCATCATAAAAGCCATGTTTATATATTCGACTACAAAAACATTCTAACATGAAACCCTGGTCTTGGCTCGATGTATAATGTCATAACAGGTAGTGGATGATTGTAAAACTAAAGAGATATTGAAGTAACAGTATTGCTGGATTGGGTTTACATAGTCATACTCTGTGTGTTGTTTGAACATGTTTATCCTGTATTCTGCTTTGATTTGAATAGGTGAGGGCTCTGCTATAAAAGCTGGAATTCCTGCTTATCAAAGGCACGGAAATGTACCAGGCAGGGAGACAGACAGGCAGGTAATATATATACCCCCCAGTCTGGAGAAAACTATTCACTGCATTCTTGAGTGTGAGATTAAAACACACACACCAATGCACATCTACACGCACATGAACTCGCACAGAGCGCACACACACCAATTCTTGTATGCACACACACACACCCACAGACATGCGGGCAACGGTCCAAAACACAGACCAAGGGCCACACCTGAACACAATAAGATCTGCCGAGTGTGAGAGGCAGAAACGCTCGGTTAGAGCGATTTTTCTCCAATTAAACCTTTATTTACATTGTTCCTCTTGAGAGCACTGGGACACACACACACGCACGTGTGCGCACACACAGACAGACACGCGCGTACACACACACACACACACACACACACACAGACATGCGCAAGGAAGATTGGCTGAGACGGAAAATGTGATATTACCACTTTTCTCCGTGCGTGGCACTGTATTAGCTGTTAATGATACACCACTTCTCCCTCACAGCAAGAAGCTCTGCCCCACAACCATAATCTCAGTGTCATACATCCTGCACTTACGACAGGATCTGTAATTGAACTATAGAGCACCCTACAATTATGAATGAGCGTGTCATCACCAAATGAGTCAGTCAGGAGTTGTGAATGAAACGTGACTTGATACACGTCTGTATTCATCTCTATGTTAGCTCTATGTAGATTCTACTTATATGTGGGCCATCTCATTCAGCTGCTGTTTCAATGTCATTTACAATGAGTCATTCTCCCCCACCTTGGTTGTCTTTGGTGTAATGCCGAGCATATTTGATTAGGACAAGTACAAACAAGGGCTAATTGGTGACTTGTTGCCTATAGGCTACTCTCTATCTCTCATTCACACACACACACACGCAAGCGCACATGCACGCACACACACACACACACACACACACACACACACACACACACACACACACACACACACACACACACACACACACACACACACACACACACACACACACACACACACACACACACAATAAGGGAATGTAATCCTCTTTTGGGAGGCATTCCCCCTCAGCGGACATGGACACACTTCATTAAGAGCTTCACTTTGGAGGGAGAGAATTCCCACCCCTCCCACTAACTGCTAACACCTTGGTGTACCAACACACCCCAGCTCTTTACTCTCCTCCTGTTACTCACTGTGTGTGGTTGGTTATATGTTGCTTTCTTTGTAAGATTTTTATGTATCATAAAGAAACAATGAAAAAATATGTGCTTGTCTTTCCCTACCAGCACTGACTTTACTGAAAAATTGACTCATTACGACTGTGATATGTGGTTGTCTCACCTAGCTATCTTAAGATGAATGCACTAACTGTAAGTCTCTCTGGATAACAGCTTCTGCTAAATGACTCAAATGTAATGTATACTATAGAGAGAGACAAAGTGAGAGAGAGAGATATAAAGAGAGTGTAACCTCTTAGTACAAAAGTCGCCAATTACTCCTTGTTTGTACATGCCCTTCCCCTGGCCATATATTATTATACATATTATGGGACACGGCAACAGTCCTTCTAACATGGAAATATAACATGTAGAATAGGGAGGTCACTGCTTCTCTATTTGCTCTAGTTCTATAATCCCCTCCTACTCTAATCACCTGCTTACCGTAGACACCTCAACCTCCCTGCTCCAGTGGACCGATCCATTAGCATGGTTAAGGAGCCTGACCTAGTGACACCTAGAGGAATAACGGACCAACTCAGTAACATCAGTAGGTTACAGTCGATTTACTGATGTCCCGTGAGAGAGCAAGGGAAAGACAGAAAGACAGTGAGCGAGAGAGACAGACAGACAGAGAGAAAGAATGGACGAAAGAGAGAAAGAGAGAGAGAGTTAATTATTGGGTGTTTTGAATTCCAGTGAAAGTGATGAACTTATTGCAACACATTTGATTACTATTAAGGCGGTAAAAACAATGATGTTTCCCCTAAGACGTGATGCTGCAAATTTTTTGTGTAATACAGGCCTATGACATTTCTATGATCTACTGCCTGGAAAATGTTTAGGCTCACTAGTATAGAAAGGAAGTTATTGTCTTGAGATATGAGAGAGCAGTTATGTGCCTATGGAACATAATAGCCCCCCCCCCCCCCAACAAAACTTAATGGAGGAGCTTGGGGGCTGGCAAGCCAAGGTCGCTAAATGTGCATCTGGAATTCACTCCTCAGACAGTCAAATCAAGCTCCAGAAACTTTAATCAGCCTACTGAATGAAACGTATGTTTATCTCTGGAAAGTGTGTTTCTGCGTGGTAGTGAATTTTTCCGCACTCCAAATGAATCACTGTCTAAGTGATTAAATGTGTGCGAGTGTCTGTTAGCACGTAGCAGAGCTTTGTGGTTTATGTGTTTGTATTTTGTGGTTTGTGTTTGAGTATGTGTGTGAGCTTAGTATTTTTTACAGTAATGTATGTGAGTTTTGCGGCTTGCGTGTGTTGTGTGTGTGAGTTTCCCCATTGTTCATGTGTGTGTTAGCACAGATCTTTGTGTGATATGTGAGTGAGTGAGCAGTTCGTGGAGTGTATTCCCTTTCAGACCACTAATTTGCCCTGTCTGTGTTAGCATAGCTCGTTGCGGTATGACTGAGGCTACAGCCTAGCGGTGAAACCCTACACCATCCCAGGGAGCGAGCTTTTCCCAAACCCTGACAGACTGCTTTACGAGGTGCAGCGTCGTGCTAGGTGGCCCTGCTCACTGGGGAGTCTGCTGAACTTGACATGAAACACCCCAAATAAGCCCTAACCACTTAAATGTATACAGAGCAATTTACAAAAGTGGGAGACGCTGTTTTTGTTAAATACAGGAGGTAGCTGTGGGTATGATACTATGGAAGTAAATCAAAGAATGAGAAAAAGAAAGAAGCAAAGAGAGGGAGGAATAGTTAAGAGCAGCATTGAACTCTGACCCTGTAGGGGAGTTATTTATGTGGACAGGGTGAGGGGTCAGGACAGGGTTATGAGGAGGTGAATATCTGGTGTTGACAGAAAACTTTGACACCCAGCCCAACTGTGGTGTCAGAGTGAAGATGGAGAGTTGTGGTTGGGAATGTTTGTAGGCTGTAGCATCCTTAACTTTTTCTGTTAAAGATGCATTGGCTGAGTTTCGCTAATGTTGGATGTTTTGAGTCAGAGTGTGAGATATAGTTCTCCAGTGTTGCTACATCATTGATGTGAATGGACATCATTTCAGGGAAAAGAAATACAGTTTATCTTTGAAGTCGTACCCTCCAATTCTTACGCATCTCTTCCTTTCCTACTGTCTGCCTGCCCATTTTTCACAACCATTATCTCAGCATCAATATCTGTCTCTCACTCTCTGTTTCCTATCTCCCTCTCTCTCACTCATATGCCAAACGTATGCTGCCTCTATCAGTTTGCCTTGTGCATCTCTCTTGTTTTCCCTTCTCTTACCCATATTTTTTTCCCCTGTTCTCACCCCCTTTCACTTTCTCCCTATAAACACAACTTTGTCTGCCCCTTCTCTTTTTCAATCTCTCTCTCTCTCTTTCTCTCTCATTGAATTGCTGATTGTCCTCCTCAGTTCTTTGGTCTGGCTGCCAGACACCTCTCTCCCTCAAGGTAGGGTTGGAAATCTGGGAGTGAGCTGTTAAGTGTCTTTTCTCCTCCATATCAGTCCCTACTGGGCACACACTGGTTGAATCAACGTTGTTTCCATGTCATTTCAAACCACCGTGGATTAGACGTTGAATTGGCATCTGTGCTCAAGCGGGCCGTGCCGTCTCTGGTGTAGACTACTTAGACATGCTTTTAACAAGGAGAGAGACATTTCACAGAACACAGTCTGAGTATGTGTGGTCTACTAGGAATCTTTAGCATTAGCATGCTAGTTGGCTATCTGGTCAACTGGCCATCTGGTGAACTGGCTAACTGGTGATCTGATTCATTTGTCAACTGTTTAACTGGTGAACTTGCAAACTTTAACTAGCACCAAATGGATGCTTGTAAGTTTAATTTATTATTTTTTAAATTATTCATGGGATAATGTCTTATGTCATGATGATGATGAGTAGTGATGTATGCAACGTGTGGTGTGGTCACTACAGTTATGCATGGCGTACGTGTTCCGTGTTACAGACTAAACTCATTACACTAGAAATGACACACTCCACAGAGCAGAGAGGCGGGGCACCTAGCCACGTCACCCAATGAGCACCCATCTTCCTGTGCAACCCTGCACTAGCTTACTAGCATTCCAGAGTTAGTGATGCTAATGGTAACCACAGTTCAAGTTTAAAATTAACCAGACCTGTGGCACCACTAGTCTAATGTAAACACCTTTCCACCACTGACAAATACAGAGTTGGAGGGAGGGATGGGACAGAAGACTGCAGACAGAGCTTGGAGAGGGAGAGAAGGACAAGTAAAGATGCACGCATCTGTGCTGAGAGAGTGAGTGATGGAGAGTTGATCAAAGGTGGAAACTATGCAGGAGTTTTCACACTGGCATTCTCACAAACTACTCATCTGACATCACCACCACAGCTACTGCATCACCATTGTCCTAGAGGGATAGAAAAAGAGACAAGAGAAGAGAGGCAGACAGACAGAGAGAAAAAGAGCAAGCGAGAGGGAGAAAGAGAGAGAGAGAGAATGTAGGACAATGTGTTTTATGGTGATGAGTTAATAACATAAATGTTTGTGATGACGTTATGAGTCTACGTGGTTTCCTCAGCATTGAGACTGACCATAGTGTACTGTAGAATCATCAGACCACACCCATAGCCCAAAAGTGACCAATGTGAGGTCATGCAGGGAAGTAATTGAGAGTGTCAACAACCTACTAGTGAATCTTGGAGTGACACACACACACACACACACACACACACACACACACACACACACACACACACACACACACACACACACACACACACACACACACACACACACACACACACACACACACACACACACACACACACACATTCCCTCTGTGTTTTCTGTACTCTCTGAGTAAGGGTTGATCTGATTCATGTTCCCATCCTATATAATCATATCTGTCTCACAGGGACCTCTTTGAAAGGATGCCAGCAACAATACAGACAGTGCGTGTGTGTGTATATATTACTATGTAAATACCCAATTGGGATACACAGTGCCTTCAGAAAGTATTCACACCCCTTGACCTTTTCCACAGTTTGTTGTGCTACAAAGTGGATTGAATTGTCCTTTTTTTGTCGATGATCTACACAAAATATCTGTAATGTCAAACTGTAATGTCAAAATGTAATACTTGCAAAAACACGTATGAAAAAAGAAACACAGGCCTCCCGGGTGGCGCAGTGGTTAAGGGCGCTGTACTGCAGCGCCAGCTGTGCCACCAGAGACTCTGGGTTTGCGCCCAGGCTCTGTCGTAACCGGCTGCGACCGGGAGGTCCGTGGGGCGACGCACAATTGGCCTAGCGTCGTCCGGGTTAAGGAGGATTTGGCCAATAGGGATATCCTTGTCTCATCGCACACCAGTGACTCCTGGCCGGGCACAGTGCACGCTAACCAAGGTTGCCAGGTGCATGGTGTTTCCTCTGACACATTGGTGTGGCTGGCTTCCGGGTTGGATGGCGCTGTGTTAAGAAGCAGTGCGGCTTGGTTAGGTTGTGTATCGGAGGACGCATGACTTTCAACCTTTGTCTCTCCCGATCCCGTACGGGAGTTGTAGCGATGAGACAAGACAGTAGCTACTAACAATTGGATACCACAAAATTGAGGAGAAAAAGGGGGTAAAATTCAACAAAAAATGTTTTAAAAGGAAACTTGTTGACATAAGTATTCAAACCCATGACTCAATACATGTTAAGATCACATTTGGCAGTGATTACAGCTGTGAGTCTTTCTGGGTAAGTTTTCTAAGACATTATTCTTTTCACAATTTTTCAAGCTCTGTCAAGTTGGTTGTTGATCATTGCTAGACAACCATGTTCAAGTCTTGCCATAGATTTTTAAGACGATTTAGGTCAAAACTATAACTAGGCCACTGAGGAACATTAAATGTAACCTTGGTAAGCAACTCCCGTTTATATTTGGCCTTGTGTTTTAGGTTATTGTCCTGTTGAAAGGTGAATTTGTCTCCCAGTGTCTGTTGGAAAGGAGACTGAACCAGGTTTCCTCTAGGACTTTGCCTGTGCTTAGCGCTATTCCGTTTCTTTTTATCCCAAAAAAACTCCCTAGTCCTTGCTGATGACAAGCATTTTTCCAGAACATGATGCAGCCACAACCATGTTTGAAAATATGAAGAGTGGTACTCAGTGATTTGTTGTGTTGGATTTGCTCCAAACATAATGCTTTGTATTCAGGACAAAAAGTTAATTTCTTTGCCACATTTTTTGCAGTCTTACTTTAGTGCCTTATTGCAAACAGAATGCATGTTTTGGAATATTTTTTATTCTGTACAAGCTTCCTTCTTTTCACTCTGTCATGTAGATTAGTATTGTGTTGTAAGTCTAATGTTGTTGATCCATCCTCAGTTTTCTTCTATCACAGCCATTAAAAGTTCTAACTGTTTTAAAGTCACCATTGCCCTCATGGTGAAATCCCTGAGCCGTTTCTTTCCTCTTCGGCTACTGAGTTAGGAAGGACCCCTGTATCTTTGTAGTGACTGGTTGTATTGCTACACCATCCAAAGTCTAGTTAATAACTTGCTAACTGCTCAAAGGGATATTCAATGTCTGCTTTATATATATTTTTTACCCATCTACCAATAGTTGCCTTTCTTTGCGATGCATTAGAAAACCTCCCTGGTCTTTGTGGTTGAATCTGTGTTTGAAATTCACTGCTCGACTAAGGGACCTTACAATCATCTGTATGTGTGGGGTACAGAGATGAGGTAGTCATTAAAAATCATGTTAAACTGTATTATTGCAGTTTTTGAGTCCATGCAACGTATGTGACTTGTTAAGCACATTTTTACTCCTGAACTTATTTAGGTTTGCTATAACAAAAGGGTTGACTCAAGACATTTCACCTCTTCATTTTTTTATTCATTTGTAAAAATGTCTACTTTGACAGTGACACAAAATCAGGCTATAACACAACATGTGCAAAGAGTCAATGGGTGTGAATACTTTCTGAGGGCATTGTAGCAGGCCTGCTAACTTGAGAGAACATAACAAGAGAACAGGAGAACAGAGAACTAGAGAGAGATAGTCCAGATGCTGACACAGAGTGAAATACTATACACAGAGTGTCCTCGTTCCATCTCTTTCCGTTCTGTTTCTCCTCTCTCTTCTTCTCTTTCCCATGACTTTTTGAGTTCGACACACTAACTAATTGGGGGAATACAAACATCCAGATTTGTTGGGTCAGGGGTTATAGTTCATACTATAGATGTTCAGCAGAGCTTCAACTCCAGAAGCTAAGGATGTCTTCAGGGATGACCCACATTCTATACATGGCTGAGGATGAGGAATACTATGGAGGAAGGACTATATTCTGACCCTCATTAAGACTACACTGAGTTGACCTCCAAATAACCTCACTCCTCCAGCAACCACCAATCACAATGCAGGAAATCAACATTTCGATCCATTTCTACCAAGGGAAGTTCATCCTCCTTGATCCATCAATTTATCACCCAACATATGCTTTCCATCAAGAGAAGAAACTTAAATTGTCTCACTTCAGGACACACAACTGCAGTGTTCCACATTTTAGGAACTGATGAATGTGGTTTGGAATTTGTGTCTATTGTTATTCATGAGGGAAAACAGGTAAACAGGAGGGAGTAACCTAACATACTACTGTCAACCACAAGTGATTTTCAGAGACACCCAATCAAAACAAACTCAGCGGGTGTTTTCAACCAACAGCCACTTGTTTTCCTCTCTTCAACCTGAAAAAGCTCAGGCTGCAGGTGAAAATAAGCCTGGGGCGAGGATGTGAACCCTTCATCATTATGCACACACACACACACACACACACACACACACACACACACACACACACACACACACTCTCTCTTACTCTTTCCCACTTTCTAAACTACTGAGGTGAGCCGCAGGAGACTTCTGCTCCTGTCCCCTGACCTTCAGGTGTGTGTGTGTGTGTGTGTGTGAAATGCTGATTCGGGCCACAGTGGTGTGTGAAATAGCTGGTTTACCACATCACCACAGACTCTTGCTGCCTAAAGAAGCCATAGTCTTTAAAAAAACAAAAATGTAACCTTTATTTAACCAGGTAAGCCAGTTGAGAACTAGTTCTCATTTACAACTGCGACCTGGCCAAGATAAAGCAAAGCAGTGCGACAAACAACAACATAGAGTTACACATGGGATAAACAAATATACAATCAAAACACAATAGTAAAATCTACGTACAGTGTGTGCAAATGTAGTAAGTTTAGGGAGGTAAGGCAATAAATAGGCCATAGTGGCAAAATAAAAATAATTTAGCATTACAACTGGAGTGATGGATGTGCAGATGATGATGTGCAAGTAGAGATACTAGGGTGCAAAAGACCAAACAAATAATAACAATATGGGGATGAGGTAATTGGGTGTGCTATTTACAGATGGGCTGTGTACAGGTATAGTGATTGATAAGCTGCTCTGACAGCTGATGCTTTAAGTTAGTGAGGGAGATATAATTCTCCAGCTTCAGTGATTTTTTAAATTTGTTCCAGTCATTGGCAGCAGAGAACTGGAAGGAAAGGCGGCCAAAGGGGGTGTTGGCTTTGGGGATGACCAGTGAAATATACCTGCTGGAGTGCGTGGGTTATGGAGACCTAGCAAATACTTATAGATGACCTGGAGCCAGTGAATTTGGTGACGATTATGTAGCGAGGGCCAGCCAACGAGAGCATACAGGTCGCAGTGGTGGGCAGTATATGGGGCTTTGGTGACAAAACGGATGGCACTGTGATAGACTACATCCAATTTTCTGAGTAGAGTGTTGAAGGCTATTTTGTAACTGACATCGCCGAAGTCAAGGATCAGTAGGATAGTCAGTTTTACGAGGTTATGTTTGGCAGCATGAGTGAAGGAGGCTTTGTTGCGAAATAGGAAGTCGCTTCTAGATTTAATTTAGGATTGGAGATGCTTAATATGAGTATGGAATGAGAGTTTACAGTCTAGCCAGACACCTAGGTATTTGTAGTTGTCCACATATTATCCACACATAGTCAGAACTGTCCAGAATAGTGATGCTAGGAGGGCGGGCAGGTGTGGGCAGCAATCGGTTGAAGAGCATGCATTTAGTTTTACTAGCATTTAAGAGCAGTTGGAGGCCACGGAAGGAGTGTTGTATTGCATTGAAGCTCGTTTGGAGGTTTGTTAACACAGTGCCCAAGGAAGGCCAGAAGTATACAGAATGGTGTCGTCTGCGTAGAGGTGGATCAGAGAATCACCAGCAGCAAGAGTGATATCATTGATATATACAGAGAAAAGAGTAGGCCTGAGAATTCAACCTTGTGGCACCCACATAGAGAATGCCAGAGTTCCGGACAACAGGCCCTCCGATTTGACACACTGAACTCTATCTGAGAAGTAGTTGGTGAACCAGGCGAGGCAGTCATTTGAGAAACCAAGGCCATTGAGTTACCAGATAAGAATGCGGGGATTGACAGAGTCGAAAGCCTTGGCCAGATCGATTAAAACGGCTGCACAGTACTGTCTTTAATCTATGGCAGTTATGATATCGTTTAGGACCTTGAGCGTGGCTGAGGTGCACCCATGACCAGCTCGGAAACCAGATTGCATAGTGGAGAAGATACAGTGGGATTCGAAATGGTCGGTGATCTGTTTGTTAACTTGGCTTTCAAAGACTTTAGAAAGGCAGGGCAGGATGGATATAGGTCTGTAACAGTTTGGGTCTAGAGTGTCTCCCCCTTTGAAAAGGGAGATGACCGCGGCAGCTTTCCAATCTTTGGGGATCTCAGACGATACGAAAGAGAGGTTGAACAGGCTAGTAATAGGGGTTGCAACAATTTCAGCAGATAATTGTAGAAAGAGAGGGTCCAGATTGTCTAGCCCAGCTGATTTGTAGGGATCCAGATTTTGCAGCTCTTTCAGAACATCAGCTATCTGGTTTTGGGTGAAGGAGAAGCTTGGGCAAGTTTCTGCGGGGGGTGCAGAGCTGTTGGCCAGGGTAGGGGTAGCCAGGTGGAAAGCATGGCAAGCCGTAGAAACACTCTAATTGAAATTCTCGATTATCGTAGATTTATCGGTGGTGACAGTATTTCCTAGCCTCAGTGCAGTGGGCAGCTGGGAGGAAGTGCTCTTATTCCCTATGGACTTTACGGTGTCCCAAAAGTTTTTGGAATTAGTGCTACAGGATGCAAATTTCTGTTTGAAAAAGCTAGCCTAAGCTTTCCTAACTGACTGTGTGTATTGGTTCCTGACTTCCCTGAAAAGTTGCATATCGCGAGAGCTAGTCGATGCTATTGCAGTACGCCACAGGATGTTTTTGTGCTGGTCAAGGGCTGTCAAGTCTGGAGTGAACCAAGGACTATATCTGTTCTTAGTTCTACATTTTTTGAATGGGGCATGCTTATGCTTATTTAAGATGGTGAGGAAAGCACTTTTAAAGAACTACCAGGCATCCTCTACTGACGGGATGAGGTCAATATCCTTCCAGGATACCCGGGCCAGTTCGATAAGAAAGGCCTTACGGACGCAGGCAATGAGGCAGTGATCGCTGAGATCCAGCAGAGGTGTATTTAGAGGGCAAGTTGGTCAGGATGATATCTATGAGGGGTGACCATGTTGACTGATTTAGGGTTGTACCTTGTAGGTTCCTTGATAATTTGTCTGAGATTGAGGGCATCTAGCTTAGATTGTAGGATGTCCGGTGTACTAAACATATCCCAGTTTAGGTCACCTAACAGTACAAACTCTGAAGGTAGATGGGGGGTATTAATTCACAAATGGTGTCCAGGGCACAGCTGGGAGCTGAGGGGGGTCTATAACAAGCGGCAACAGTGAGAGACTTATTTCTGAAAAGGTGGATTTTTAAAAGTAGAAGCTCGAACTGTTTGGGCACAGACCTTGATAGTATGACTGAACTCTGCAGGCTATCTCTGCAGTAGATTGCAACTCTGCCCCCTTTGGCAGTTCTATCTTGATGGAAAATGTTATAGTTGGGAATTGAAATTTCAGAATGTTTGGTGGCTTTCATAAGCATCGATTCAGACACGCCTTGGGCATCCGGGTTGGCGGAGTGTGCTAAAGCAGTGAATAAAACAAATTTAGGGAGGATGCTTCTAATGTTAACATGCATGAAACCAAGTTACAGTTACAGAAGTCAACAAATGAGAGCGCCTGGGGAATAGGTGTGATGCTGGGGGCTACAGGGCCGGGGTTAACCTCTACATCACCAGTGGAACAGAGGAGGAGTAGGATAAGGGTACGGCTCAAGGCTATAAGAACTGATTGTATTGTGCGTTGGGAGCAGAGGATAAAAAGGGCAGATTTCTGGGCGTGGTAGAATAGATTTAGGGCATAATGTACAGACAAGGGTATGGTAGGATATGATTACAGTGGGGGGAAACCTAGGCATTGAGTAACGATGAGAGCTTGCATCTCTGGAGACACCAGCTAAGCCAGGTGAGGTTTCCCCATGTGTGGGGTATGTGACATCTAAGGCATGTTGAGCTGGACTAGGGGCTCTACAGTGAAATAAAACAATAACTAACCGGTATAGCAGAAGACAAGGCATATTAACATTAGTGAGAGGCATTTGTAGCTGAGTGATCATAGGGTCCAATGAGCAGCAATAGGTGAGTCCGGGAGCAGTTCGGTAGTCACTACTTTGCTAGGTGGGTCTTCGGTGACAACGCAACGGAAAAGCCTGTTGAAACCACATCGGACGATAATGTCGGCAGACCAGTCGTGATGGATCGGCGGGGCTCCGTGTCTGCAATAAAGGGTCCAGGCCAATTGGCAAAAGAGGTATTGTAGCCCACTAATTAGCGGGTATACCTCTTCGGCTAGCCGGGAGATGGGCCTAGGTCAAGGCTAGTTCAAGGCTAACTGGTGCTTGCTTCGGGACAGAGGCGTTAGCCAGCGGTAGCCACCCGATTGCAGCTAGCTAGCTGCGATGATCCGGTGTTAATGGCCAAGAGCTTGTGACAGGAATCCGGTGATGTGGTGGAGAAAATCAGTCCAAAATCGCACTGTGCAGACTGGCAGGTATTGCGAGCTAAAGCTGGCTGGTGACCGAGCTAAAGGTGAAGACCGCTAGACGTGGCTAACAGTGACTACTAGCTAGTAGCTAGTTAGCTGGCTAGCCTCTGATGGAGGTTCCAGTTATAACGTATAAAAATAGCAGATCCGTACCACATTGGGTGGGGCGGGTTGCAGGAAAGTATATTTAGATCGTAGGTGGAAAGTGAGATTAAAATATAAAAAATATGGGACCGACTATTTACATGAGACAAGACGGGACAAGACAAACACACATCCGACTGCTACGCCATCTTGGATTCAAATCCGCTAATGCTAACAAACCATAACATAGTCGTAATGCTAATTAACTACAAGACCGGCATATAACTATGACTAATGCTTCATATGTTTGTCTGAGACCAATTTGTCTGTGTAACTCGGTGTGTTCATGTTCCATGGGGTCAACATTCATGTTCTATGCTGCTGTTACTATGACAATTCTGACACAGACCACAAAGAGAACCATCTTGATGGAACTCTCGTCGGAGCCAGCCAGACAAATGAAGTGAACATGGGAAGAGAGAGGGAGAAAGAGCAGGAACAGAAAGGAAGGAAACCAAACACACTTGCTCACAGAACAAAAGAGTGATGTGGAAAAGTCCACTGGGACGTCCTACTGGTGGGAGAGAGGAGATGGTGGGGGTCGGGGTCAGGGTGGGGGTCTAGGTTTGTGTGTGTGTCTGTGTGTGTGTGTGTGCAGTCATGCTTGCTGCCCCTCTATGTGTGTCTGTAGAGAGTGAGGGGGAAAAGAATGAGGGAACCTTGTTGACACACTAAAGACAGTGATTATTGTCACCTGGGGCAAGACTGGATGCCAAAACATGCATGTGACATAGATGGACAGAGATAAGAGGTAAGTCCCTGTGTGTGCGTATGTGTGTGTGTGTTTGCGTGCGTGCATGTGTGTGTGTGTACTTGCGTGCGAAAACAGAGAAATAAGTTAGGGAACAACTGGGCCTCGAGACAAATATTCTAGCTTTCTTTCTCATTTCATTCTCCCCTCAATATCCTTCCCCCGCTCCCTCCCTCCAAAGCAGATCTTTCCTAATGAATGCTTAATGAAGGAAAGTGCCCTCTAATGTCAGGCCTAATTAAGAAATATGACCTGTCAAACAGTCAGGCCCAGGGGTCACGGAGCTTCTTCTCTCACTCTCTCTCGCTCGGCTTTGTAGGAAGAGTCAATATTGACCATAAGTCAGGCAGTGGAGCCTCAGATCTAATGTAATCTACAGCCTACAGCTGTGCCCTGGGACTAGAGAGAAGGGGAGAGAGAAGGGAACAGGAGCCAAGTGGCAGGAAGAGTGGTGGGGGAGGTATGGGAGGAAGAGAGGGGTACAGATGGGGTTGTGAGGGTGCGAAAAGATGGTGGTGAGAAAAGGGTGAGGAAAGAGGGATGAGAGGAGGATGAGAGTTGTGAGGGGTGACAGTGAGAGCCACTGAAGCTCTGCAGGAGGTTGGGAACCAATGAACCTTGTTCTCCCTCTCTCTCTCTCTCTCCACTCCTCCTCTTCTCATCTCCCTCTCCATAAATATGAGGAAACCCTCCAGTAGTGGTGGACATACTGTATGTTTTCCATGAGCTTTAACCTACATACATCCAGTTAGCCCTTTGAGGAATGTGTTTTTAGAATGTTACTCTCTATTTCTGAATACCATAAAACTGAAATAAATAGCCAAGACATTTATTTGCTTCAATTGCTGAACACAACTGGCGCTTATTAGAGATGGGTTTCTATTTAAGCCATGCATCTATTTCCTTAATGCACACAGCTTTTGAAAATACGACCATGCTGTTTACTGTGACCAGTAAGACCAGTATAAACATTATAATAACAAATCTATCGTAGATCAGACTTGCAAAGGCTGCCTATCATTACCCCTGATTTCACACTTCAGCACCATTCTCTGACTTGTTGTGCCCCGTTGCACCTTGTAATACCTGTAGGTGAGCCAACAGTGGAGGGGAAGCTACACTGAAGCTACCCTTTAAGTTGAAGTAACTAAAGTTAGTTTGAAAAAGTAGTTCACCATATCCAAACTACTATGTGAAAAATCTGAAATGTCAATGACTACAAACTTCAAGAAGAGATCACTTTGGGGTCAGATTCAGGATTTCTTTCAAAAGCGAGTGACCATGTTATATACACTAAACATTCCAAAAGTATGTGGACACCTGCTCGTCGAATATCTCATTCCAAAATCATGGGCATTAATATGGAGTTGGTCCCCCCTTTGCTGCTATAAAAGCCTCCACTCTTCTGAGAAGGCTTTAGATGTTGGAGCATTGCTGCGGCGACTTGCTTCCATTCAGCCACAAAAGCATTAGTGAGGTCGTTGTCGGCATTCCCATTCCCCCCAAAGGTGTTCGATGGGGTTGAGGTCAGGGCTCTGTGCAGGTAGGTCAAGATCTTCCACACCGATCTCGACAAGGCAATTCTCTATGGACCTCGCCTTGTGCAAGGGGGCATTGTCATGCTGAAACAGAAAAGGGCCTTCCCCAAACTGTTGCCACAATGTTGGAAGCACAGAATCGTCTAGAATGTTATTTTATGGTGTAGCATTAAAATTTCCCTTCACTGGAACTTAGAGGCCTAGCCCGAACCATGAAAAACAGCCTCAGACCATTATTCTTCCTCCACTAAACTTTACAGTTGGCACTATGCATTCAGGTAGGTAGCGTTCTCCTGACATCCGCCAAACCCAGAATAGTCCGTCAGACTACCAGATGGTGAAGCGTGATTCAACACTTCAGAAAACGTGTTTCCACTGCTCCAGAGTCCAATGGTGGCGAGCTTTACAGCACTCCAGGCGATGCTTGGCATTGCGCATGGTGATCTTAGGCATGTGTGTGGCTGCTCGGCCATGGAAACCCACTTCATGAAGCTCCCGACGAACAGTTATTGTGCTGACGTTGCTTTGAAACTCAGTAGTGAGTGTTGCAATCGAGGGCTGACAATTGTTACGAGATACGCGCTTCAGCACTCGGCGGCCCCTAATCTGTGAGCTTGTGTAGCCTTCGTTGTTGCTCCTAGACATTTCCACTTCACAATAACAGCACTTACAGGGGCAGCTCTAGCAGGGCAGAAATTTGACGAACCGACTTGTTGGAAAGGTTGCATCCTATTACAGTGCCATGTTGAAAGTCAATGAGCTCTTCAGGAAGGCCATTCTACTGCCAGTGTTTGTCTGTGGAGATTGCAAGGATGCGTGCTTGATTTTATACAGCTGTCAGCAACAGGTGTGGCTGAAATAGCCGAATCCACTCATTTGAAAGGGTGTCCACATCCATTTGACCATGGAGTGTATTTTCCCTGCTCACATGTCAGCCGTTGACACACATGCACATCCGGTTTGATCAAAACAATACATTTTCCAATAAACCACCAGTAAGCGATTGTTAAAAAAAATAAAAATAAATAAGTATCGTACTTTTTCCCCTGTTTTTCCTCTCTTTTTCCAATGTGTCGGAGAAAACACCATACAACTGCCCCCAACTGCCCACCAGTTGAGACTGGTGCAAAACACCAGTCTCAACGTCAACAGTGAAGAGGCGACTCCGGGATGTTGGCTTTCGAGTTGCAAAGAAAAAGCCATATCTCAGACCATATCCTTTGTCCCTATCTCTGGCCAATAAAAAGAAAAGATTAAGATGGTCAAAAGAACACAGACACTGGACAGAGGAACTCTGCCTAGAAGGCCAGCCTCCCGGAGTTGCCTCTTCACTGTTGACGTTGAGACTGGTGTTTTGCAGGTACTATTTAATGAAGCTGCCAGTTGAGGACTTGTGAGGCGTCTGTTTCTCAAACTAGACACTCTAATGTACTTGTCCTCTTGCTCAGTTTTTTTAAAAGCCGCATTAGACAGGATAACCTACACATACAAACCAGCTCAAATAGACAGAAGCGAGTTGGCAAACTCTGAACTCATCTCTCAGCATGCCCAGCACACTCATTATCTCAGCCAATCATGGCTAGCGGGAAGGTTGCTCACTTTTTCTGTGGCTAAACAAACTAGGCTCGTAATTAATCAATGTATTCATATTTACAGATGGCATACATGTTTGTTATTAAGGCACATGGAAGTTCACATTTTCCAGAAGGCATTTCTGCCAAAAAAAAACACATTTTGATAAAAATACAAAGTTTACTTTGAAATAACTTTCCTGTGAAGTAGTGACGAGCGACATATGCCAAAGTTTCCTAAAACGAGTCACATTTAGCCTACCCCACACAAGTCGGGGAGATTCTTCTATCAACTCCAGTTTTATAGGTGACATAAACAACAAAGTAAATACACTAAAGAACACTTTTATGAAGTTAAGACATTAGTATTTTGGCCTGTTCAACGTGGATTCTTCAATGGCATAACCAGTTTGATGCATCTTTTATTGGAAACATGTTGTTGTTATGATAATGTTATCTGTCTTAGGGCTGGCTAACGCTACCCCACATTCATGTACGTTACCCTGAACAGAATGTGTAGACTTGTGCTGGATTTATGGCATTTTTCTAGCATTTTGAATATTTTTCTCTTTCTATTTTACTTCAGGAATGATGTTGAGCTCTCCCATGTTTCAGCCACAACTGTCAGTAAGAGTGTCCATGATTGAGTCTTTAAATGAAGAGATTGAGATAAAACTGTCCAGTTTGAGGGTTTGTTGCAGCTCTTTCCAGTCGCTAGCTGCAGCGAACTGAAAAGAGGAGCGACCCAGGGATGTGTGTGCTTTGGGGACCTTTAATAGAATGTGACTGGCAGAACTGGTGTTGTAAGTGGAGGATGAGGGTTGCAGTAGATATCTCAGATAGGGGGGAGTGAGGCCTAAGAGGGTTTTATAAATAAGCATCAACCAGTGGGTCTTGCGATGGGTATATAGAGATGATGTCACGTTCTGACCATCGTTCGTGTGTGTTTTCCTTGTTTTAGTGTTGGTCAGGACGTGAACTGGGTGGGCATTCTATGTTGGATGTCTTGTTTGTCTATTTCTATGTCCGGCCTGATATGGTTCTCAATCAGAGGCAGGTGTTAGTCATTGTCTCTGATTGGGAACCATATTTAGGTAGCCTGGGTTTCACTGTGTGTTTGTGGGTGATTGTCCTTAGTGTTAGTTTGCACCAGTTTAGGCTGTTTCGGTTTTCATTACGTTTATTATTTTGCACTGTTTGTATTTGGATTCATGTTGCTATAGTCACAATAAACATGGATCGCAATCTACACGCCGCATTTTGGTCCGACTCTCCTTCACACCTAGAAGACCGTTACAGAATCACCCACCACAACAGGACCAAGCGGTGTGGTAATGGGCAAAGGAAAAAGCAGCAGCAGGAGCAGCGCGAGGAGGTATGGACATGGGAGGACGAATTAGACGGTAAAGGACCTTGGGCTCAGCCAGGAGAGTATCGCCGCCCCAAGGAAGAACGGGAGGCGGCGAAAGCGGAGAGGCGTTGGTACGAGGAGGCAGCGCGGCGTCGTGGATGGAAGCCCGGGAGTCAGCCCCAAAAATTTCTTGGGGGGGGGCTAACAGGGAGTATGGCTACGCCAGGTAGGAGACCTGAGCCAACTTCCTGTGGTTACCGGGGGGCTAGAGAGACCGGGCAGGCACCGTGTTATGCTGTGGAGCGCACGGTGTCCCCAGTGCGGGTGCACAGCCCGGTGCGGTACATTCCAGCTCCGCGTATCGGCCGGGCTAGAGTGGGCATCGAGCCAAGTGCCATGAAGCCGGCTCTACGCATCTGGTCTCCAGTGCGTCTCCTTGGGCCGGCTTACATGGCACCAGCCTTGCGCACGGTGTCCCCGGTTCGCCTGCATAGCCCAGTGCGGGCTATTCCACCTCGCCGCACTGGCAGGGCGACCGGGACCATTCAACCGGGTAAGGTTGGACAGGCTCGGTGCTCAAGAGCTCCAGTGCGCCTGCACGGCCCGGTCTATCCGTCACCACCTCCACACCCCAGCCCTCCGGTGGCAGCTCCCCGTACCAGGCTGTCTCTCCGGCCCATCCGTCCAGAGCCTTCCTCCTCTCCAGCGCTGCCGGAGCCTCCCGCCTGTCCGGCGCCTCTGCCGGAGCCTCCCGCCTGTCCGGCGCCTCTGCCGGAGCCTCCCGCCTGTCCGGCGCCTCTGCCGGAGCCTCCCGCCTGTCCGGCGCCTCTGCCGGAGCCTCCCGCCTGTCCGGCGCCTCTGCCGGAGCTTCCCGTCTGCCCGGCGCCTCTGCCGGAGCTTCCCGTCTGCCCGGCGCCATCGGAGCTTCCCGTCTGCCCAGTGCCGCCCGTCTGCCCAGCGCCGCCAGTGCCGCCCGTCTGCCCAGCGCCGCCAGTGCCGCCCGTCTGCCAGGAGCCGCCAGTGCCGCCCGTCTGCCAGGGGCCGCCAGTGCCGCCAGTCAGCCAGGGGCCGCCAGTGCCGCCAGTCAGCCAGGGGCCGCCAGTGCCGCCAGTCAGCCAGGGGCCGCCAGTGCCGTCAGTCAGCCCAGCGCCAGCGCCGCCAGTCAACCAGGGGCCGCCAGAGCTGCCAGTCTGCAAGGAGCTACCAGTCTGCAAGGAGCCGCCAGAGCTGCCTGTCTGCAGGATGCCGCCAAAGCTGCTAGTCTGCAAGGAGCCGCCAGAGCTGCTAGTCTGCAAGGAGCCGCCAGAGCTGCCAGTTAGCATGGAGCAGCCAGGGCCGCCAGTCAGCATGGAGCAGCCAGGGCCGCCAGTCAGCATGGAGCAGCCAGGGCCGCCAGTCAGCATGGAGCAGCCAGGGCCGCCAGTCAGCATGGAGCAGCCAGTGCTGCCAGTCAGCATGGAGCAGCCAGATCTGCCAGTCGACCAGACTCTTCCAGATCTGCCAGTCGACCAGACTCTTCCAGATCTGCCAGTCGACCAGACTCTTCCAGATCTGCCAGTCGACCAGACTCTTCCAGATCTGCCAGTCGACCAGACTCTTCCAGATCTGCCAGTCGACCAGACTCTTCCAGATCTGCCAGTCGACCAGACTCTTCCAGATCTGCCAGTCGGCCAGACTCTTCCAGATCTGCCAGTCGGCCAGGATCTGCCAGAACCGCCAGCCGGCCAGGATCTGCCGGATCTAACTACCTGCCTGAGCTTCCTCTCAGTGCTGTGCTACCCATCAGTCCCGAGCTACTTCTGTCCCGAGCTGCCCCTCTGTCTCGAGCTGACCCTCTGTCCCGAGCTGTCATTAAGAAGGGTCACCTATCTAGGGACGCTAAGGAGGTGGACTAAAACTGTTATGGAGTGGGGTCCACGTCCAGCGCCAGAGCCGCCACCGCGGACAGATGCCCACCCACACCCTCCCCCATAGGTTTAAGTTGTGCGTCCGGAGTCCGCACCTTGGAGGGGGGGTACTGTCACGTTCTGACCATCGTTCGTGTGTGTTTTCCTTGTTTTAGTGTTGGTCAGGACGTGAACTGGGTGGGCATTCTATGTTGGATGTCTTGTTTGTCTATTTCTATGTCCGGCCTGATATGGTTCTCAATCAGAGGCAGGTGTTAGTCATTGTCTCTGATTGGGAACCATATTTAGGTAGCCTGGGTTTCACTGTGTGTTTGTGGGTGATTGTCCTTAGTGTTAGTTTGCACCAGTTTAGGCTGTTTCGGTTTTCATTACGTTTATTATTTTGCACTGTTTGTATTTGGATTCATGTTGCTATAGTCACAATAAACATGGATCGCAATCTACACGCCGCATTTTGGTCCGACTCTCCTTCACACCTAGAAGACCGTTACAGATGACCAGTTTACAGAGGAGTATAGAGTGCAGTGATGTGTCCTATAAGGAGCATTGGTGGCAAATCTGATGGCCGAATGGTAAAGAACATCTAGCTGCTTGAGAGCACCCTTACCTGCCGATTTATAAATGATGTCTCTGTAATCTAACATGTGTAGGATGGTCATCTGAATTAGGGTTAGTTTGGCAGCTGGGGTGGAAGAGGAGCGATTACGATAGGAAACCAAGTCTAGATTTAACTTTAGCCTGCAGCTTTGATATGTGCTGAGAGAAGGACAGTGCACCGTCTATAACTTCTGGCTATTTAGTGTATGTAACATGTTTTTCAGTAATATTGTTTGTGCATTGGAAAAGGAGTTCTCTGAGTTTGAAGTTTTTAGTTTTGGTGCACTTTTGACAGATAGGTGTGAGGGAGACTGGGGAGGGGCAGGCAGCTGGGGATTTATGGCCTTGCTGACAGCTGGTGATTTATGGCCCTGTGTTGGAGGGAAGAGAGGCTGATAAAGATCTCAACTGGTGATTTGTCTGGCTGACGGCCTGTTTGACAGAGAAACACTGTATTTTCAGGGGAAAATGTAATAATGTTAAATTATGAAACTATGAAAAATATGAATAAAACCCCACCCATGGGGCCACTAGTGGGTGCTTCTGGTTATTTGACTGCAGAATAAGGTTGTAAGAATATGTCATTTGCCTTATTAAACACAAAAACTATGTTTCAAGTGAGAATTATGCAGGTCTGATGCTGAGAAATTAGTGTGTAGTTCCAATAGTTAGCTACATTGCTACATGGCAAAAAAGTAATGAACTTCTGAAAACATTACCTAGATTATAATTTAGTTCAACTACCAACAAGCTACTGCAAAATGTAGTTAAATTACTAGTTAGACTACATGTAGTTAACTACTCCCCAAGACTGTGACCCGAACAGGTCAAACCACACTGCTGTCTCATCCATGGCAATGATGTTGCTCCCCGCAATCTTCTTTTGCGTAATCTCACTGAAGTTCACTTGTAAACAATTCATTTAGACCCAGCGTTTATTTGAAACAGGTGTTTATTTGCTGAAGTGTGTGCCGATGACCGGCTATTAAAAAGGACATGAGGCTATTTGAGACTCAGCGTTTAATTGATAATTAAACGTTTCACGTTATGTCTGTGCTCCTGGAAGTGTTAATGTACAGAACTGCTGTTTAACCCCTGCTAAGCTAGCACAAATTCTCACACTACAAGTCACAGAGTCAAAGTCATTATTCCATCTGTGTATCCCATACAGTACGGTTCTGACTGATGTGACTGATATGATGGTGGGAGAACGGGAATGATCAATGATCCTGGGATGAGAACAGGCCAAGGAACTCATCATCTCACTGTGAAGTATGGAGACTAAGATTGTGGGCTGTCCACCTTATAGTGGTGATGATGATGATAGTTATAGTTACAAGGCAGCTAATTGTGAACATAAATATTCTGTGGAAAGTACCTCTGTCAGACATCCCAAAACCCCTAAAAAACAAGCAAAAATCACCAGAGGCTTGTTCACATGCTAGGGGATTGGGGATGGTTATTCTGTGGGAAAGGCCCTCCATCACACTCCTACACACCCCTACAGCACACCCCTACAGACAGACTCAACTAATCCTCAGGACCATCAAAGAGATTTCAAATAGGTGGGAGGAGGGACAGAAGGAGAGAGGGAATGTGGGAGAGGGGAGGAGGGACAGAAGGAGAAAGGGAATGTGGGAGAAGGGAGGAGGGACAGAAGGAGAGAGGGAATGGGGGGGAGGGAGGAGGGACAGAAGGAGAGAGGGAATGTGGGAGATGGGAGGAGGGACAGAAGGAGAGAGGGAATGTGGGAGAAGGGAGGAGGGACAGAACGAGAAAGGGAATGTGGGAGAAGGGAGGAGGGACAGAAGGAGAGAGGGAATGTGGGGGAAGGGCGGAGGGACAGAAGGAGAGAGGGAATGTGGGAGATGGGAGGAGGGACAGAAGGAGAAAGGGAATGTGGGAGAAGGGAGGAGGGACAGAAGGAGAGAGGGAATGTGAAAAGTAAAGACAGAACAAGAGAGCAGGAGAGATAGGAGTGGTACGAATGGAAGACCAGGAGAGAGACAGACAGAGACAATCAAGAGTTCAAAGAGGTGAAGAAGAGGGATTGGGAACAAAAGAGAGAAATGCGGTAGCAGCAGTTAAGACGAGAGTGAGATATGGTAGAAGGAGAGAGAGAAAGTGAAAAATAAAGAGAGAGAAAGAGCAAGAGAGACAGTCATGAGAGTTCAAGTGTAAAACTGAATATAACTCTTAGTAATCTGTCACTTTGCTCACCTCCGCCTGACAGCTCTCCCTGTGGTGGGCAGATCTCCCAAATCAGTTGCTACAACTTATGCCATACTGGATTCAGAGGGATATTTGGACAGTTTAAAAACACAGTTTTAGTTTTCAAAATGCACTATATCTTGTCAAGTATGCTGCTCTGCATTCATTTAAACTGTAGTGTTCTGTGACTGAATCCTGTGCCTTACATCTGCACCTCTCTTGCTGTTCTCCTTCGCTGTCTCTCTCTAACCTACCTTAGAATGGCCTCTGTCTGTAATGTGTTTAGTCTGAGAGGTTCCAGCACCCAGAGCAGATCTACCTTATCAGCCTCCTCTTGTCTGGTTGCCCATGGCGACACATCCCACCTGGAGGAGGGCCAACACCCCATTAGCAGATCAAAGCAGGTTAATGTGGATGATGCACTCTTTCTCTACCTCTGTGTTTCTCTCATTCTCTCTGTTTCTCTGCCTCTCTCTGTGTTTCTCTCATTCTCTCTTTATATCTCTCACATACACTCTTTCTGCCCCCAACTTGCTCTCTCTTCCCCTCTCTCTTTGTACATGGATGTGACTCGTGTGTTTGCCCTGGAATTACAGACATCAAAGTATGATCACAGAACAGAGAGGAAGAGGTGGGTAGACTTTGTGTAGCAAATTTGTTAAAGGAATAGTAGCATGTGTAAAAGCAACTTAAGTAGTTTCAGTAGAGGCTGAGTTTGCATGGGCTGATTTTGCTTGGGCTGAGTTTGCATGGGCTGAGTTTGCATGGGCTGAGTATGCTTGGGCTGAGTTTGCTTGGGCTGAGTTTGTATGGGCTGAGTGTCACGCCCTGCCCTTAGAGATCCTTTATATTCTCTATTTTGGTTAGGTCAGGGTGTGACTAGGGTGGGTAGTCTAGTTTTTTTTATTTCTATGTTGGCCTGGTATGGTTCCCAATCAGAGGCAGCTGTCTATCGTTGTGTCTGATTGGGGATCATATTTAAGCAGCCTTTTCCCAATGTTTTTTTTGTGGGATCTTGTCTATGTATAGTTGCCTGCGAGCACTAGATTAGCGTCACGTTTCATTTGTGCGCTTTATTGTTTTCTGTGTGTTTCACTTCTAATAAAAGATGGAACCATACCACGCTGCATTTTGGTCCGATTTATAAAACAACGATTGTGACACTGAGTTTGCGTGGGCTAAGTTTGCATGGGCTGAGTTTGCGTGGGCTGAGTTTGCATGGGCTGAGTTTGCGTGGGCTGAGTTTGCATGGGTTGAGTTTGTGTAGCCTGTTTTGAGACAGAGATTAGCCACATGCGATTGGTTGAGGCAGTGCAGTAAGGGCTCCTCCCTTACAGAGATATAAAACTGATTCAGATACTGTATCTCCTCCTCACGTTTCATCCTGACCACTGATGCTAACACATCCTCTCTGTCAGCAGCTCCCTCTGCAGCCCTCTTTGGGGCCAAAGTCATGTGTTTTCACTCCCCGCAAACAAGCTACAAACCCCCCCATACCCCCACCCACGCCCCCACGTCAACCCCACTCCATTCTCTCACACTAACCTCATATTAAGCAACACTTGGTTTCTTTGGCTACAAAACATTTCACTTCGATGTTGACCCAAGTCTTAAAAATAAAACTTAAATAATGGGGTAATGACAAAGACATCCAGAATAACATTGGAGGGAATCAGGCATAAGGTAAACAGAGCTGTAATGTTTGGTCCACCGCTGTGATTTTAGGAACTGTCTTAGACACTCTCCGCCTCTCTTGTCCTCGCTTGGCTTTGAGAAACATTGTGATACAGCAATTAGGTCCAAAATACAAGTATTAGTGGTAATATGGTACAAATGTAACGCGTGGTATCAACAGCTGCTTCATAGATACGGCAATAGTAATATACTGCAGCAGCAATAGAAGGTACAGTATTTGTAAAATACAAACTGCAGTGGCATTAGTATGACAGTCAGCAAAACCTGTAGTAGTACCAGTAGTGGTCTTTGGTAGAAATACAGATACTAATTTGCAGAGGTGTGGACTCGAGTCACAAATATGATGACTTGCAACCTGACTTTGACTTTAACACCAATGATTCGTGACTTGACTTGGACTTCAGCCTTTTGACTCGACCTGACTTGATACCCTCCTCAAGCCCAAATATAAAAAATGATGCTGTTAAAAAAAGTGTGCAGCGCATTAACTCTCCATTTAACGGATTACAGTTAGAATCGGACAGCAGCCAATCAAATTGTGCCAGCTGAGAAAAAGTTGTGCGTGGCAGTTCACAAGGAACGTCGGCGAGTGAATTCAGATGGAGCCTTGGAAAGATGATACCCAAAAGTATCATTTTCGCATATAAAGACAACACTGTATCAACAAAAACTGATTGCAACTTGTAAAACATGCGGTTGGGCGATTGTGTACACGCCTACATTGTCCGATTGCGCCCCATAGCGTTCCTCGATAGTTGATCACTATTGGGGGGGGTTCTGTCTCATGGCTACCCATGTATTTCCATGGAAATATAACGTTTATTTGGAAAGTAATAAAGATATAGATATTTTTAAAAGTATTAATGATTTGCGTAAATGTAATATACTAACTATTACTCTTTAAAAAATCTGAAATGGTATTACATTTGGTGAAGAACACATTATGACTTGTTTAGGACTCGAAACTCAAAGTTTAGGATTTGAGACGACTTGATACTTGACAGTCTTGACTTGAGACTTGAGTCAGACTTGCCTGTCTTGACTTGGGACTTGACTTGAGACTTGAGTGCTAAGACTTGAGACTTACTTGTGACTTGTAAAACAATGACTTGGTCCCACCTTTGCTAATTTGTCTAGATCAGCACAGCTCTAGATCCAGCATAGGTATGGCACAGTGGAGGCTACTGAGGGAAGAACGACTCATAATAATGGCTGGAACAAAGTGAAAGGAATGCCATAAAACACATGGGAACCATGAAAACCATGTGCTTGATGTATTTGATACCATACCACTGATTCCGCTCCAGCCATTACCAGGAGCCCGTCCTCCCCAATTAAGGTGCCACCAACATCCTGTGGTATGGCCCCCTTCTCTCTCTCTCTTGCACTGTGTCAAATGTATGTGGCAATAAATGTGTCGTTACCACATAAATCCTATCCACACGGTGTATCCACTCATGCCCTGTGCATGTGGCCCCTGTCAGACAGGCTGTCCCATACACCACTGTAGCTAGCCTGTCAGACAGTAGGACACCGCAGCTATCTGCTTCTTGCCCTGGCTGTAAACTGCACTGGGGACGTAAGCAAATGTCACAAGCCCTAAATATTAATTTCATACTTGGCAGGGGCATTAGTTTTCCTCCTTTAAAAAAAATAATGGTCTCTCTGATTTCTCCAGACACCTGAAACCTCTTGACTTCAGCACTCCATGAAGTAGAGGTCAGTATTGGGGTGGGCCAGTGATGATGTCATATATATAATAGATGTAGACGCCCACCTTAAGAGGTTTGAGTCCCGGAGTTCTCTGGGGTTGTAAATAGTGGGTGACCTCTCGCTCTGTTTCTCTCTCTTTACTCTCCAAACATTGACGTTTCCAGACCGATCTGTGAGTTTAGACAAATCCTCTTCTGTTCCCTGTCATTTTTCTTTCCTCTCAAACTTCAAAGCCAATTGGAAAATGTCTCTCTCTGGAATTGTTAAATAAAGCGTTGGTGATGAATAAATAATCGTTGGTGAACACAATCATGGTATAGATTTTCAGTGCACCAATAGTGAGCCGAATGAATGGCCGTATAATGTATAATGAAAGCTGTTAGTTCAATGAGGGAAAGCATTGACGCTTAGGAAGGCTACAGTGCCTTGCGAAAGTATTCGGCCCCCTTGAACTTTGCGACCTTTTGCCACATTTCAGGCTTCAAACATAAAGATATAAAACTGTATTTTTTTGTGAAGAATCAACAACAAGTGGGACACAATCATGAAGTGGAACGACATTTATTGGATATTTCAAACTTTTTTAACAAATCAAAAACTGAAAAATTGGGCGTGCAAAATTATTCAGCCCCTTTAATTTCAGTGCAGCAAACTCTCTCCAGAAGTTCAGTGAGGATCTCTGAATGATCCAATGTTGACCTAAATGACTAATGATGATAAATACAATCCACCTGTGTGTAATCAAGTCTCCGTATAAATGCACCTGCACTGTGATAGTCTCAGAGGTCCGTTAAAAGCGCAGAGAGCATCATGAAGAACAAGGAACACACCAGGCAGGTCCGAGATACTGTTGTGAAGAAGTTTAAAGCCGGATTTGGATACAAAAAGATTTCCCAAGCTTTAAACATCCCAAGGAGCACTGTGCAAGCGATAATATTGAAATGGAAGGAGTATCAGACCACTGCAAATCTACCAAGACCTGGCCGTCCCTCTAAACTTTCAGCTCATACAAGGAGAAGACTGATCAGAGATGCAGCCAAGAGGCCCATGATCACTCTGGATGAACTGCAGAGATCTACAGCTGAGGTGGGAGACTCTGTCCATAGAACAACAATCAGTTGTATATTGCACAAATCTGGCCTTTATGGAAGAGTGGCAAGAAGAAAGCCATTTCTTAAAGATATCCATAAAAAGTGTCATTTAAAGTTTGCCACAAGCCACCTGGGAGACACACCAAACACACCATGTGGAAGAAGGTGCTCTGGTCAGATGAAACCAAAATTGAACTTTTTGGCAACAATGCAAGACGTTATGTTTGGCGTAAAAGCAACACAGCTCATCACCTTGAACACACCATCCCCACTGTCAAACATGGTGGTGGCAGCATCATGGTTTGGGCATGCTTTTCTTCAGCAGGGACAGGGAAGATGGTTAAAATTGATGGGAAGATGGATGGAGCCAAATACAGGACCATTCTGGAAGAAAACCTGATGGAGTCTGCAAAAGACCTGAGACTGGGACGGAGATTTGTCTTCCAACAAGACAATGATCCAAAACATAAAGCAAAATCTACAGTGGAATGGTTCAAAAATAAACATATCCAGGTGTTAGAATGGCCAAGTCAAAGTCCAGACCTGAATCCAATCGAGAATCTGTGGAAAGAACTGAAAACTGCTGTTCACAAATGCTCTCCATCCAACCTCACTGAGCTCGAGCAAGGAAGAATGGGAAAAAATGTCATTCTCTCGATGTGCAAAACTGATAGAGACATACCCCAAGTGACTTACAGCTGTAATCGCAGCAAAAGGTGGCGCTACAAAGTATTAACTTAAGGGGGCTGAATCATTTTGCACGCCCAATTTTTCAGTTTTTGATTTGTTAAAAAAGTTTGAAATATCCAATAAATGTCGTTCCACTTCATGATTGTGTCCCACTTGTTGTTGATTCTTCACAAAAAATACAGTTTTATATCTTTATGTTTGAAGCCTGAAATGTGGCAAAAGGTCGCAAAGTTCAAGGGGGCCGAATACTTTCGCAAGGCACTGTAAATTAGGAAACTTACCCTATTCTATGCTAATTTATGAACTATGGTCATCTTCCAGTGTCCTGATTGAACTGGCTTATGAAGTGACACTGAGGTACTGAGCTGATTTCCCTTGCAACATCAGTCTAGACGAGGCAACTCTAAGTCATAGATATGATGCAGTGACTGCTAGGAACTGTGTGTGTGTGTGTGTGTGTGTGTGTGTGTGTGTGTGTGTGTGTGTGTGTGTGTGTGTGTGTGTGTGTGTGTGTGTGTGTGTGTGTGTGTGTGTGTGTGTGTGTGTGTGCGCACGTCTCCAGGGCAGGGGAGTAGATGGGAGTTCAATTTAATAATGTTTTTGCCTGGCTGATGATCTGAAGGGTCGGACTTGTGAAACGCACGCGGTCACCAGATTTTTAGGTTCCACAGAAAACAGTTCTTAAGCTCATAGCCTAGTTTCTCTTCCCCTTTTTGTTGCGTTCTAAATCTGAACATCATTCTGAACCTCAACTTCCTAATCTCTCAATTAGTAACTCCTCTTTAAAATACTTGGAACAATTCAGGGCTCATTGGCTGCTTGGTCTGCCACCATGTGCTTGGTTGGCCTCCAGGCCTTTCACCAATAGCTAGAAATGAAAAATAAGATTTCCCAAAAACTTGGACCTTTTAAAACTACTTTGGACTGAGGTGTGTTTGTGGTCTGAACACCTGTGCTGTATGGTTGCCAGGGCAGTAAATGTGTAATATCTGATTTATGTGAAGTAGACAAAAAGCTATGTGCCTTTTATTTGGCCTCTGAGATCTAACCTATTTGGATGATTTAAGTGTATATGCATAAAACAACATAACTTCCTGTTTTCACTGTGGTTTTGCCTCCATGTGTCTTGATGCCTTGAAACACTCCCACAAACACAGTTCCAACCTCACGGTTCACAGTTTAACATCTGAATCAGGGTTTCTCAACTCCGGTCCTCTGTGAGCTGCAGTGTCTGCTGGTTTGATTCATGAATTGATGTCACCGATTGGCCAGTGAGTTCACTGACATTCTGACTTTACTTTTTCCATTTTCAGTTTGGACATGTTTTCTCTCATTGGTGCCTATAGTAAACACAACCCTGGTTTTCCAGATTGAAATCAGTCTCCAATGAAAATTCCTGGAATAACACCAGCTGACACAGTGGCCCTGTGGGACAACACATACGTTCTCCTGTGTGTTACCCCCTGCTGCCTTCATAGTCCATTAGTGTAAAACGAGACGGCTAAGCAGGACTCACTTACACTAAAACACATCGCAGACTTACACATTCAACAAACTAGCAGGCCTCCAACTGAGGGGGAGTGGGAGAGATAAAGAGAGCGAGAAGGAGAGAGTGAGGAGGAGGAGGAAAATGTGAGCTGGAGCATGACAGTTCAGTAGTCCTGCTTACTTTACTGTTTGGGTTAATTACCATGTTGACAGATAGATTACTCAGATCGAGAGAGATAACTATACCAAAAAAAACTGAGCAAATTGGGCTACCGGCCACTAAACAGAGAGTACACACTGGCAGAATACCTGATAACTGTGACCGACCCCAAATGAAGAAAATCCTTGACTATGTACAGACTTAGTGAGCAAAGCCCTGCTATTGAGAGAGGGCACATAGCCGTACGCTGTGTGCCCACTGCCCACAGAATTAGGTGAAAACTGAGCTACACTTCCTAACCTCCTGACAAATGTATGACCATATTAGAGACATATTTCTCACAGATCACACAGACCCGCAAAGAATTTGAAAACAAATCAAACATTGATAAACTCCCATATCTGTGAGGTGAAATACCGCAGTGTGCCGTCACAGCAGCAAGATTTGTGGCCCATTGCCATGAGAAAAGGGCAACCAGTGGAGCACAAACAACATTGTAAATACAACCTATATTTATTTATCTGTTGATTGATTTCCGTTTTCATTCCTCAATGACTTGCACATCGTTACAACATTGTACATAGCCAATAATATTACTTTTGAAATGTCTATTCTTTTAAAACATTTGTGAGTGTAATGTTAAATAATCTTTCCCTTGTTTATTTCACTTTGGTTTATTGTCTATTCCATTTGCTTTGGCAATGTAAACACATTTCTCATGCCAAAAAAGACCTTTGAATTTAATTGAATTTAATTGAGAGAGGGAGGAAGATAGAGAGAGACCACTGTGACTGTCCCAAACTTAAGGAGAACTTTGACAATGTACAGACTCAGTGAGCATTGCCTTGCTATTGAAAAAGACTGTTGGCAGATCTGGCTCTCAAGAGAAGACAGGCTATGTGCACACTGCCCACAAAAGGAGGTGGAAACTGAGCTGCACTTCCTAACCTCCTACCCAATGTATGACCATATTAGACACACATATTTCCCTCAGATTACTCAGATCCACAAAGAATTTGAAAACAAACACAATTTTGATAAACTCCCACATCTACTGGGTGAAATACCACAGTGTGCCATCACAGCAGCTAGATTTGTGACCTGTTGCCACAAGAAAAGGTCAGTGAAGATCAAACACCATTGTAAATACAACCCATATTTATGGTTATTACTTTAACCATTTGTACATCGTTACAGCACGGTATACAGTTGAAGTCAGAAGTTTACATACACCTTAGCCAAATACATTTAAACTCAGTTTTTGACAATTCCTGACATTTAATCCCAGTAAAAATCCCCTGCCTTAGGTCAGTTAGGATCACCACTTCATTTTAAGAATGTGAAATGTTAAAATAATAGTAGAGAGAATGATTTATTTCAGCTATTATTTCTTTCATCACATTCCCAGTGGGTCAGAAGTTTACATACACTCAATTAGTATTTGGTAGCATTGCCTTTAAATTGTTTAACTTGGGTCAAACGTTTTGGGTAGCCTTCCACAAGCTTCCCACAATAAGTTAAGTTGGGTGAATTTTGGCCCATTCCTCCTGACAGAGCTGGTGTAACCGAGTCAGGTTTGTAGGCCTCCTTGCTCACACACACCTTTTCAGTTCTGCCCACAAATGTTCTATGCGATTGAGGTCAGGGCTTTGTGATGGCCACTCCAATACCTTGACTTTGTTGTCCTTAAGCCATTTTGGCACAACTTTGGAAGTATGCTTGGGGTCATTGTCCATTTGGAAGACCCATTTGTGACCAAGCTTTAACTTCCTGACTGATGTCTTGAGATGTTGCTTCAATATATCCACATAATGTCCCTTCTTCATGATGCCATTTATTTTGTGAAGTGCACCAGTCCCTCCTGCAGCAAATCAATCCCACAACATGATGCTGCTACCCCCATGCGTCACGGTTGGGATGGTGTTCTTCGGCTTGCAAGCCTAACCCTTTTTCCTCCAAACATAACAATGGTCATTATGGCCAAACAGATCTATTTTTGTTTCATCAGACCAGAGGACATTTCTCCAAAAAGTACAATCTTTGTCCCCATGTGCAGTTGCAAAATGTAGTCTAGCTTTTTTATGGTGGTTTTGGAGCAGTGGCTTCTTCCATGCTGAGCGGCCTTTCAGGTTATGTCGATATAGGACTCGTTTTACTGTGGATATAGATACTTTTGTAACTGTTTCCTCCAGCATCTTCACAAGGTACTTTGCTGTTGTTCTGTATGTAAACTTCTGACCCACTGGAATTTTGATACAGTGAAATAATACTAATTTGCCTGAACTATCCCTTTAAAGCAGGGTGGTCAAACATTTTTATTTTAATAATCCTTATTTTACCAGGTGTTGACTGAGAACACATTCTCATTTACAACACCAACCTGGGGAAAGTTACAAAACATAGTCAAAATATATGCTTAACATTCAAAATATATAAGCAAGCAAAAAACAAACACAAATGATAGGAAGAAAGTGAGCGAGAGAGATGGGGGGAGAGAGAGAGAGGGACTACAGCAGCTCACAGCTGTACTCAGCCGTTGTGTTAGTGTTTTAGTGTTAGTGTGTGTATGTGGATGTGTGTGTGTGCGTGTGCGTGACAAAGAATGTGTGAGAGACATTAATGCCTAACTCGCACACTAGGCCTATGTGTCTGCGCTGTTTCCTAACCTCTGTGTGTATAGCCTTAGCCTATATATCATCTCATGCTGCACTGTGTGTGTGTGTGTGTGTGTGTGTGTGTGTGTGTGTGTGTGTGTGTGTGTGTGTGTGTGTGTGTGTGTGTGTGTGTGTGTGTGTGTGCGCACCTGGAGTTGCAGTATAATTTTTGTATCCGATTCCTTTTCCTGCACAGGTCACTGCATAGGCCATACACATCACTGCTGGAGAAAACACTAACACATCAAATCACTCATGGAATAGAAACACACACAAACACTAGAATCATTCTACTCACACAGAGGCCTCTGACACTGGCCATGTGATCGCATCAATCACACTAATAGCTTTCTTTGGGTCCACTGTGACTGATACAAAATACAAACAAACTCTATACCCAGAAATGGGCCAACACATTCTTGACTCAGTAGCTGACTCATATCCGAACCTACAAAATGATTACCCCCCCCGCCACATGCACACAAGTATACTCACACATGCACACATGCACACACATACACACACACACACACACACACACACAATGTGGCCTTTAAACATGGAGGTGTGTTTACAGCGGCTTTAATACAGATGGATTTTATTTAGATTTCCCCTCGATTTAGTCTATGAGAGACACAAACAAATCAAAGAGCCCTCTGCCAATGACAGGAGGTCCAAAGTGGTGCGTGAGTGTGTGAGGAGTTTGAGGAGTTCTTGGAGATTGGTAATGACGCCTTATATCCTAACACATCTCTCTGTGTGTGTGTGTGTGTGTGTGTGTGTGTGTGTGTGTGTGTGTGTGTGTGTGTGTGTGTGTGTGTGTGTGTGTGTGTGTGTGTGTGTGTGTGTAAGTAAAGTGCACACATGTGTAGGTGTTTTGACCTAACCTGAGTTCACGCTACCACCTCTTACCCCATCTATCCTCTTTCTATCCTCATCCTCAAGATTACAAAGCTACGATATAAAAGAGAGAGAGAGAGGAACAAAGAGAAGAAGAAGAAGAAGAAGAAAAGACAGTGAAGGGGGGGGGGGGAGAGGTAGAAAACAGGTAGTCTAAGTAGCTTAAGGGCTTTTTGTCTTCATCTATGTGGAATCAAAGCCGGCTCCTGCTATAGGAGGTGTCTCTTCTGGAAGAAACGTTAGTAACTTTCTCCACCACACCACATCACACACACTGCTTCCCACTGGGGAAGTTATGGGCTGCACTAGGGTTGGGCAATATATCAAATGTATTTGATTAATTTGAATTCATGTTTTTGCACGATATTCCAAATGCCTGTATCGCAGATTCAAGTTTTTTGTGTTTTTAGCTTTTATGAGCGTTTATGAGCGAGTGGCAGGTATGCTAGTGGTTAGAGCATTGGGCTAGTAACCAAGAGGTTGCTAGATCGAATCCCTGAGCTGACAAGGTAAAAATCTGTCGTTCTGCCCCTGAACAAGGCAGTTAACCCACTGTTCCTAGACCAGTTAACCCACTGTTCCTAGACCAGTTAACCCACTGTTCCTAGACCAGTTAACCCACTGTTCCTAGACCAGTTAACCCACTGTTCCTAGGCCGTCATTGTAAATAAGAATTTCTTCTTAACTGACTTGCCTAGTTAAATAAAGGTTAAATACATTTTAAAAATACCCTGTTTATGTTTCAAATCCTCACATTTCGAGCAGAGCAGACACTACTAAAACAGATGTTCCAATGAACATTCATTCTGGGAAATTAATGCGCAGTTTGTCGCGCGCATTACGGTATCATTAGCAGCATTTTAGTCAAATAAAGATTGTTATAGTAGCTGTTGAGTCTGTGTTTTATAAATGTGCAATAAGCATAAAACAATTATAGAAGGAATTGGCAACTCTTTCTCATTCTGAGAAATAAGGTAGGCAACGTGATTTGAACATCTGTACAAAGTGGACAGGCCAGCATGCTGATCAAACAGTTGGAGATGGACAGAAGGGTGTGTTCATAACAATTCAACTGTTCTACCTTGTTAGCTGGATTCAGAGCTGGTGAAAATATACCTAGATCCAAGTTGGCTAAACTTGAAATATAAATATTATCTGGCCACTCACTAGAACATGGGCTTGTGCTTGAGAGATTGTTCATGAGACCGGTGTTTATTTTCTATAATGCCTGCTACATTATTAGTGAATGTGCCTTATGCATGGTTCTGGTTACATTTGTGACAAAAATGGCATTTTTATTGACAAACCTGAATGCCAGATGAGTGATTACTGAAAAAAAAAGCAGGTACAACTTAAATTATTAATGATTAGTGGGTCTTATGGTTGTGGAAGGAATATATTCATCAGAGGTATAATTTCTCAAGCTCTAAATTCCTTATATTATTTTGGACTGTTTAAATGCACTGTATTTGACATTTAATTGTACAACAAAGCTTATTTAGAAAAACATTTACAAAATGTAGATATATATCGGGAATCGCCCAGCCCTAGGCTGCACAGGCCCCAACACACACAAACACACACTAACGTCACATACAGTGCCTTGCAAAAGTATTCGGCCCCCTTGAAATTTGCGACCTTTTGCCACATTTCAGGCTTCAAACATAAAGATATAAAACTGTATTTTTTTGTGAAGAATCAACAACAAGTGGGACACAATCATGAAGTGGAACGACATTTATTGGATATTTCAAACTTTTTTAACAAATCAAAAACTGAAAAATTGGGCGTGCAAAATTATTCAGCCCCCTTAAGTTAATACTTTGTAGCGCCACCTTTTGCTGCGATTACAGCTGTAAGTCGCTTGGGGTATGTCTGTATCAGTTTTGCACATCGAGAGACTGGCATTTTTTCCCATTCCTCCTTGCAAAACAGCTCGAGCTCAGTGAGGTTGGATGGAGATCATTTGTGAACAGCAGTTTTCAGTTCTTTCCACAGATACTCGATTGGATTCAGGTCTGGACTTTGACTTGGCCATTCTAACACCTGGATATGTTTATTTTTGAACCATTCCATTGTAGATTTTGCTTTATGTTTTGGATCATTGTCTTGTTGGAAGACAAATCTCCGTCCCAGTCTCAGGTCTTTTGCAGACTCCATCAGGTTTTCTTCCAGAATGGTCCTGTATTTGGCTCCATCCATCTTCCCATCAATTTTAACCATCTTCCCTGTCCCTGCTGAAGAAAATCAGGCCCAAACCATGATGCTGCCACCACCATGTTTGACAGTGGGGATGGTGTGTTCAGAGTGATGAGCTGTGTTGCTTTTACGCCAAACATAACGTTTTGCATTGTTGCCAAAAAGTTGAATTTTGGTTTCATCTGACCAGAGCACCTTCTTCCACATGTTTGGTGTGTCTCCCAGGTGGCTTGTGGCAAACTTTAAACGCCACTTTTTATGGATATCTTTAAGAAATGGCTTTCTTCTTGCCAATCTTCCATAAAGGCCAGATTTGTGCAATATACGACTGATTGTTGTCCTATGGACAGAATCTCCCACATCAGCTGTAGATCTCTGCAGTTCATCCAGATTGATCATGGGCCTCTTGGCTGCATCTCTGATCAGTCTTCTCCTTGTATGAGCTGAAAGTTTAGAGGGACGGCCAGGTCTTGGTAGATTTGCAGTGGTCTGATACTCCTTCCATTTCAATATTATCGCTTGCACAGTGCTCCTTGGGATGTTTAAAGCTTGGGAAATATTTTTGTATCCAAATCCGGCTTTAAACTTCTTCACAACAGTATCTCGGACCTGCCTGGTGTGTTCCTTGTTCTTCATGATGCTCTCTGCGCTTTTAACGGACCTCTGAGACTATCACAGTGCAGGTGCATTTATACGGAGACTTGATTACACACAGGTGGATTGTATTTATCATCATTAGTCATTTAGATCAACATTGGATCTTTCAGAGATCCTCACTGAACTTCTGGAGAGAGTTTTCTGCACTGAAAGTAAAGGGGCTGAATACTTTTGCACGCCCAATTTTTCAGTTTTTGATTTGTTAAAAAAGTTTGAAATATCTGATAAATGTCGTTCCACTTCATGATTGTGTCCCACTTGTTGTTGATTCTTCACAAAAAATACAGTTTTATATCTTTATGTTTGAAGCCTGAAATGTGGCAAAAGGTCGCAAAGTTCAAGGGGGCCGAATACTTTCGCAAGGCACTGTACACATAGCTCGAATACATTCACATACATGCACATATTTAAAAATACTTTCACTGGCAGATGTATGCATGAATGCAATCATATAGCATACTTGCCAATACATACTAGGACAGTGAGTAATGCTGACACTCACATACATAATCACTCATACATGCACACAAGCAAACACACACACAAGTGCACAGAAATAGGATACTTTCAACCCCCCCCCCCCCCCACACACACACACACACACACACACAGCACTCCTAATAGTGATGGGTGAACCTATGTTGACTGGTGAGTGTGTCGGGGGAGACCCTGTCCTGCCAAGCTCAACCTCAGCCTGTCAGACTGATGGAACGAGATGAAACACCAGAGGGGTCAACGGGTCCATGCTGCTCAATAACTGTCTGTCTGTCTGTCTGTCTGTCTGTCTGTCTGTCTGTCTGTCTGTCTGTCTGTCTGTCTGTCTGAATAACACACACAGCACTGTCTCATGGCCATATTAGGCCAGCTATTTTGATATTAAACTAAAATAGAGTCAGGCAGCTGTCTGTCCCATCCTGAGACCACCTGGCCAGCACACTGCATAGGTGACTCTGCCATCAATACAGCCTGGCTGACACGGGACACACACTGGAATGGAGGGCATGTGTATGTGTGTGTGTGTGTGTGTGTGTGTGTGACAAGGGACAGAAATAGCTGGTTGGTGCCAGTGTTGGTCAGGACAGGTCTCATTAATAGTACTGTTCAGCCATTGTGACATTTCTGTGTCCCACATCCTTCAGGCAGGAGCACACTTGCCTAACCTCGCTTGTATACAGCCACAGTCATACTCACCCACACACCAAAACAACAAAACACAAACACAGTTAAACAAGTCAAGGTAACACTTTATTTGGATAGACCATCTGTAGATGCGACTATCAGTAACATTTCAACTAACTCTCCTAACTCTAAACTTAACCTTTAACCTAATCCTAACTCTAACCCTTATTCTAAACCTAACCCTAACTTTAGCGAGCAGTTGCTTATCAACAGATAGTTTGTATGGCCATCTGTAGAGCATCTACAGATGGTCTTTCCGGACTATCCAAATAAAGTTGGACCCAAGTTAAACATTTGATGGCACACTTCATGGGATTCTAAGAAAAGTGAGAAGGATATAAACAACTCCAGTCTCCAAACCCAAAGACATGTCAGTCAGCAAAGAACATTTGTGGCTGTTAAAATCTCGGTGTTCAGGTAAGAAAGTGTGAGCGTTATATCGGAGTGTTGATTCTAGTGAGGTTAACACCAGTTGGATTGAAACTGATGCCACCTGTGGTGAATAAATTAAGTGTTAATCAGGTGGTTGGGGTTGTTACTCGACACGCTACTTGTGTTGAGATCATTTCCGTAAAATCTTTCAGCTTGAAAAAGACATGGAAGGGGTCTCATCTTCCTCCCTAGTGTGCTTTGTTAGAAGTTGCTTTTTAGAATAGTTTGTTTCAATATCTAAGTTTTTGCATGGGCATTGATTGAATAATTGGTCGTATACTACACAAAGATAAATGAACATACATTTTTAGAAATGAAACCAATCTGTAAGTGGATGGACTACATTGAGATAGTTGTTCCAGTTTAGATGGTTTAGGTAGTCTAATTTATCAATCTTCCTACCTTGGCAGTCATTCTATCTGCAGATTGCAGGTGATTTTCAAAGTTCCAGTGGTTGGATATTCTAACTCTGGCTGGATTCCAATAGGAATTATATAACATGTGGAAAGCCAGCATAATATGGCTGGCCAATGTGGCCTGCAAACCAGGAGTTTCAAACCACTATGTTAGGGTAAAACTAGGCTGTCGAAGTATGGTGTTGTAATAATATTTTTATGAAAAAATATTCACTTAGGCAGTTGGATATAGGACTGAAAGCAATAATGATGTTAATTCCCTAACACTGAGAAAGTGTAACAGCTCTAATGTGTTAATGAGTTGGAATTAGGGACATTGGGGTGTTAGTTAATCAACACTTTGAAAAGTGTTAGCTTAACACTATTTTGGTGGGCCACATATACACACTAAGAAAGTGTTACATTTAACACTGCAGTTGTCAAAATTCTGACCTGTGAGGAAGGTAAAGGAGGCAGGCCCAATCACCAGTGAACACTTTGGCCACAGTCAATGTGTTAAACCAGGGATTTACAGTATGTCATTTTCATTTTAAAATGACATTGGAAGCGGCTTAAAGTAGAGACATTAACATTCAGTTCTCTGACAACAGCTCTTGTGGACATTCCTGCAGACAGCATGCCAATTTTACGCTCCCGCAAAACTTGAGACATCTGTGACATTGTGTTGTGTGACAAAACTGCACAATTTAGAGTGGCCTTTTATTGTCCCCAGCACAAGGTGTACCTGTGTAATTATCATGCTGTTTCATCAGCTTCTTGATATACCACACCTGTCAGGTGGATGGATTATCTTGGCAAAGAAGAAATGCTCACTAACAGGGATGTAAACACATTTTGGAGAAATACAGTTTTTGTGCATATGTAACATTTCAGGGCTCTTTTATTTTAGCTCATGAAACATGGGACCAACACCTCATGTGTTGAATTTATATTTTTGTTCAATATATGTACCCATTGATTCTTGAAGAATATTACTTATAAATGCCTCATGAGTACCCAAACTATAAGCTTATTTTACTCCAAAGTGTGTAAACAAAGTAAGTGTTAACACTGTATAGCAAAAAAAAAACATGGTTCAAACTATAATTGTGATGTCATGGATGGTCAGTCCTTGCATTCATAGCACTGAATTTGAGAGTGGTTACATTCCTCCATCCCCATCCCCCTGCTTTATACCGAAACAGTGGTGGGGAGGATGCTTTGTTATTGTTTCAACTGCGGCTGCCACTTCAAGTACCCATCAGTCCAACAGGGGCTTTCTGCAAAGCAATAAGGCAGATTGTAGCTCAGAGAGAGCCTTGTCAACAGAAGGGGCAACAGAATACACAACAGTATCATCTGCATACAAGTGGAGGTTACAGTTTCCTACAGACAAACCACTGTTGTTTACATAGACAGTAAAAAGTACAGGGCCCAAAATCGACCCCTGTGGGACACCCTTAGTAATATCAAGAAAATCTGACTTAACTCCATCAAAAGAAACACATTGTGTCCTGTCTGTCAGGTAGTTTTCAAACCAAATGCAGGCTGCCTGACCCAGGCCAATTTCAGGGAGTCTACGAATTAACAATGAATGGTCAACAGTGTCGAAAGCCTATAAAAGGGCAGCACAATGTTGCCTTTTGTTCATGCAACTTACAATGTTTACCATTTAACACCAAAGAAGTAGCAGAGATAGTGCTGTGACCTGGCAGAAACCAGACTGGTGGACACTGAGAATACATTTTGAACCTAGAAAAGATCTGAGTGTTGATTAAAGATTCAAACATTTTCTCTAGGCAAGACAGTTTAGAGATTGAGCAATAATTATTCATGTCAGAGGGGTCACCACCTTTGTGGAGAGGGAGCACATGGCCCTAGGGGTAGCACCCGAGATAACTGTCAGGTTAAAAATATGTGTCAATGATTTCACAATTAGGGGAGCAGAAAGCTGCAGCAAGGCTCAAGTAAATCAGCCCCAGTGGATTTTTTAAAACATCAATCATAAGTAGAGTGTCTAGCACATCTCAAGTAGAGAGTTGTTGAAATTAAAACAAGAAGTTGAACTCGATGGAGTCACGCCCTGATCTGTTTCACCTGTCCTTGTGATTGTCTCCACCCCCTCCAGGTGTCGCTTATTTTCCCCAGTGTATTTATCCCTGTGTTTCCTGTCTCTCCGTGCCAGTGTATTTATCCCTGTGTTTCCTGTCTCTCTGTGCCAGTTCATCTATGTTTCCAAGTCAACCAGCGGTTTTCCCATTCTCCTGCTTTTTGCATTCTCCTTTTTCTAGTCCTCCCGGTATTGACCCTTGCCTGTTTCTGGACTTTGTGCCTGTCAACCTTCTGGACTCTGATCTGATTTTGACCTTTTTGCCTGTCCACAACCATTCTCTTGCCTACCCCTTTGGATTAATAAACATTGTAAGGCTGTGTCTGCATTTGGGTCTCAGCTTGTGCCTTGATAGATGGACCTTCCATCATGCCAGCTAAAGGCTCTGAGAGGGAAGAGCAGTCGATTGACTGACCAGCCTCTAAACAACCATTTCTTTCAAATAAAAGATCTGCAGAGGTAAAATGTTGATTAAATGCACAACTTACTTAGGCAGGTAGGGAGATTAATTTCCACACTTCAGTGCATTAACTGTTATCTAAAATGTAGACCGATCTCCCACATAGTTTGAGATGTAGCTTTTTTAATTGAGGAAGTGCAGCTATTTCTCAATTGCCTGAAGCTGCAGTGTCAGTTTTTCAACCTTATTCTCCATCAATTATACATTGAAATTACAATGTATTACTGTCCATACAATAGACACCTGAGTTACCTCATTATAGAAATATTAGTTATGCATTATTTGGGGTTTCAGTTTAATTGACATTGCTTTCATTATGCATTAATTCCAAGTTATTTATGGGCAATGGTTGACTCATTGGGTTTACCAAAAAGGTAAACACATGTCTTGTGTATGGGGGGGGGAATTCTGAAACACTACTTTTGGGAATTGGAACAGATTATTAAAAAGTGGACACTACTATTGAATCAAATCATAGTCGATTTGAAGCAGACACAAGAACCCATTCTCTGGTGTGGACCTGATTTCTAAAAAACATTTTCACAATGGGGACAAAACAAAACAAGAGTTGACAATCTCATTTCAGACTAACCAGATGGGAAAATGACATACTGTAAATCCCTGGTTTAACACATTGGCTGTGGCTAAAGTGCTCACTGGTGATTGGGCCTGCCTCCTTTACCTTCCTCACAGGTCAGAATTTTGACAACTGCAGTGTTAAATGTAACACTTTCTTAGTGTGTATATGTGGCCCACCAAAATAGTGTTAAGCTAACACTTTTCAAAGTGTTGATTAACTAACACCCCAATGTCCCTAATTCCAACTCTTTAACACATTAGAGCTGTTACACTTTCTCAGTGTTTTTTTATTTTTTCTTTATTTAACCAGGCAAGTCAGTTAAGAACAAATTCTTATTTTCAATGACGGCCTGGGAACAGTGGGTTAACTGCCTGTTCAGGGGCAGAACGACAGATTTGTACCTTGTCAGCTCGGGGGTTTGAACTCACAACCTTCCGGTTACTAGTTCAACGCTCTAACCACTAGGCTACCCTGCCGCCCCGTGTTAGGGAATTAACATCTTTGGTGTTAAGTGAGTAGCTCACTTTTGGGTGTTTTAACACTGTAGGGTATAAAACCTTATTTGCATATTGATTTCCCAGGGTGTCTTTCGAGTTAATTTTAGAGGTACCTGTACCACCCATGACTGTGTTTGCTAGTAGATGCTTCCAATGTCATTTTAGAGAATTTGGCAGTCCGTCCAACTGGCCTCACAACCACAGACCATGTGTAACCACGCCAGCCCTCCTTGACTGCAGTTCTGGTTCGTAACCGACTTCAGTGGGCAAATGCTCACCTTTGATGGCCACTGGCACGCTGGAGAAGGCTGCTAATCATGGATGAAGCCTGGTTTCAATTGTACTGGGCAGATGGCAGACAGCCTGTATTTCATCATGTGGGCGAGTGGTTTGCTGATGTCAACTTTGTGAACAGAGTGTCCCATGGTGGAAGTGGGGTTGTGGTATGTGCAGGCATAAGCTACGGACAATGAACACAATTAGATTATATCGATGGCAACTTGAATGCACAGAGATACCGTGATGAGATCCTGAGACCCATTGTCATGCCATTCATCCACCACCATCACCTCATGTTTCAGCATGAAAATGCACGGCCCATTGTTGCAAAGATCTGTACACAATTCCTTGTAGCTGAAAATGTCCCAGTTCTTCCATGGCCTGCATACTCACCAGACCTGTCACCCATTGAGCATGATACGGTACGACAGCGTGTTCCAGTTCCCGTCAATATCCAGCAACTTCACACAGCCATTGAAGAGTGGGACAACATTCCACAGGCCACAATCAACAGCCTGATCAACTCTATGTGAAGGAGATGTGTCACGCTGCATGAGGCAAATGGTGGTCACACAGATACTGACTGGTTTTCTGATCCAGATTAGGGCCTAGTGAATTTATTTCCTATTAACTTATTTCCTTATATGAACTGTAACTCAGTAAAATCTTTGAAACTGTTGCATGTTGATTTATATTTTTGTTCAGTGTGTGGATGTAGCAGCTGCTGATTGCCCATTTTAATGCAGGCAAAACTACGTACAGTGGGGAGAACAAGCATTAGATACACTGCCGATTTTGCAGGTTTTCCTACTTACAAAGCATGTAGAGGTCTGTAATTTTTATCATAGGTACACTTCAACTGTGAGAGACGGAATCTAAAACAAAAATCCAGAAAATCACATTGTATGATTTTTAAGTAATTAATTTGCATTTTATTGCATGACATAAGTATTTGATCACCTACCAACCAGTAAGAATTCCGGCTCTCACAGACCTGTTAGTTTTTCTTTAAGAAGCCCTCCTGTTCTCCACTCATTACCTGTATTAACTGCACCTGTTTGAACTCGTTACCTGTATAAAAGACACCTGTCCACACAGTCAATCAAACAGACTCCAACCTCTCCACAATGGCCAAGACCAGAGAGCTGTGTAAGGACATCAGGGATAAAATTGTAGACCTGCACAAGGCTGGGATGGGCTACAGGACAATAGGCAAGCAGCTTGGTGAGAAGGCAACAACTGTTGGCGCAATTATTAGAAAATGGAAGAAGTTCAAGATGACGGTCAATCACCCTCGGTCTGGGGCTCCATGCAAGATCTCACCTCGTGGGGCGTCAATGATCATGAGGAAGGTGAGGGATCACCCCAGAACTACACGGCAGGACCTGGTCAATGACCTGAAGAGAGCTGGGACCACAGTCTCAAAGAAAACCATTAGTAACACACTACGCCGTCATGGATTAATATCCTGCAGCGCACGCAAGGTCCCCCTGCTCAAGCCAGTGCATGTCCAGGCCCATCTGAAGTTTGCCAATGACCATCTGGATGATCCAGAGGAGGAATGGGAGAAGGTCATGTGGTCTGATGAGACAAAAATAGAGCTTTTTGGTCTAAACTCCACTCGCCATGTTTTTAGGAAGAAGAAGGATGAGTACAACCCCAAGAACACCATCCCAACAGTGAAGCATGGAGGTGGAAACACCATTCTTTGGGGATGCTTTTCTGCAAAGGGGAGGATGGATGGGGCCATGTATCGCGAGATCTTGGCCAACAACCTCCTTCCCTCAGTAAGAGCATTGAAGATGGGTCGTGGCTGGGTCTTCCAGCATGACAACGACCCGAAACACACAGCCAGGGCAACTGAGGAGTGGCTCCGTAAAAAGCATCTCAAGGTCCTGGAGTGGCCTAGCCAGTCTCCAGACCTGAACCCAATAGAACATTTTTGGAGGGGGCTGAAAGTCCGTATTGCCCAGCGACAGCCCCGAAACCTGAAGGATCTGGAGAAGGTCTGTATGGAGGAGTGGGCCAAAATCCCTGCTGCAGTGTGTGCAAACCTGGTCAAGAACTACAGGAAACGTATGATCTCTGTAATTGCAAACAAAGGTTTCTGTACCAAATATTAAGTTCTGCTTTTCTGATGTATCAAGTACTTATGTCATGCAATAAAATGTTAATTAATTACTTTAAAATCATACAATGTGATTTTCTGGATTTTTGTTTTAGATTCCGTCTCTCACAGTTGAAGTGTATTTGTGATAAAGATTACAGACCTCTACATGCTTTTTAAGTAGGAAAATCGGCAGTGTATCAAATACTCCCCACTGTATATGTTATTTTCCAAATATCTTAAAAATGTATCTGATGATTTATGCATTTGTACATTGGATGGTGCCCACATTGATCGTGTTTCTGCTTATAAATATCTGGATTGACGAGAAGATATCTTTCAGGAAGCATATTGAAGGGATAGTTAAGAAACAAACATTTTATAGGAATAGGCCATGCCTTTCATTAAATAGTAGAAATCAAATCATACCGTCGACATTCATACCGGTTATATATTATGGTGACCTTTATATAAGGGGTGGGCAACTTTGATGGGGGTGGGGCTACAAAAAAACGGAACTCATGAGTGGCCGCAGTGGCTTCTGGGTCTGCGTACCCACATCCAACCCCCTGCAATTCTACTCATTTTACCATGGGACAGAGATAAAAATGTGCAGTTTTATAGCTAATTTCCTGCAATTCTACACATTTTTCCATATGGTAGAGGCAAATGTTTGCAGTTTTTAATATGATAACTGATGATCAATGGGCTCCACCCCTGTCGGTAATTTGACAATTTGACCATGAGACTCCCAGTTGCCCACCCCTGGTTTATATGAATGCAGCTGCCACTGTATTGAAGCAATTGGACGCAGTTTATCATAAAGCACTTCGCTTTATTACGGGCGACAGGTTCAGAACACATCATTGGTTTTAATTTATTTATAATCAAATGATTACGTAGTACCTGTCTTGACTGCTTCAAACCGGAAGAAGCTAATTAAGCTAGCTAATGTTAGCTCGGCTAATTGAGGCTGCAGTGCATGGCTTTCTCATCCTGCAGTTACAAATAGCAACAACTCCGTTCAGAATATTAAGTAGCAGCCTACCTGTTGGCTTATGGTAGTTGTAGCCTATTGTTCTCTTTTAACTTTTAACTCTGTCATTTTAATTCCATCCTCCATTGATTACACTCTCATCTTCCATTGACTACACTCTCGTCGCAACAGCATTATAAATCTCTCTCTCTCTCTCTCTCTCTCTCTCTCTCTCTCTCTCTCTCCCTCTCCCTCTCCCTCTCCCGCTCCCTCTCCCGCATTGGATCTTGGGTATTCGGGTACAGGTGGAGCTGTGAATACCTCTACTCTGATCTGCACTTTAGCCAATGAACCATGTGTGAAAACAACCTAAAACATGCCAGTCTGTTCACACACACAACACACACACACACACACTCCCTTTGCTCTGTTTTGTGATCACCAAACGTCTGTAGCCGTCTTAGGTCAAGACACATCTCTGTGAGTTGACATGTGGATGCGTGTTCAGACCTGCCTGTTTTTTCTTTCTTTCTGTACACAAACAACATCTCACTGTCATCACATCCTTCCTCATCCTGAGCAGGGGACCTCTGAGAGTGGAGTGTCTGTTTTGGCCTGAAAGGAGGCCCCATCACTTCTACAGGAGTGCAGGTCTCCGAGGATGTGTTGTATACTCTTACAGAGGTTGACAGTTTCCTGTTATCCAGACTTACGCTAAGTAACCACAAGACCAAGAGCCAGGTTCTCCACCAAATGGCCTCATTGTGTAGGCCTAATAATACAGCCCCTCATGAAGAGAACGCTGTGAGTGTTACTTTAGTACAACGGATCAAATTTCACATGTAAATGGTTAGCCACAAAACGTTAGTCCAGCTGAAGTTAAAGGTGCTTCTTGCTTCCTAGCAGACGTGGCACTTAGTTTTAACCCTCCCTTCATGTGACATTAGGTTCCAATTGCACCCTGACTGACAAAGCAGAACATTCCCCCGAATGTTAATTTACGACTGGTAGTCAATCTCTCACTCTAGAAACCCACTGTGCTGCATCTGTGTGTGTATCTGCAAGTGTCTTCTTACAGGTTATCACTTTCGCCTCCATTTCCCAGCTGTAATTCAAGCCAGTCTAATAATGGCTTTTAAAGGCCTCTGACCAAGTAATAAGCAGATGTAATCTCAGTCTTAAAATCATCTCAGGTGGGCTTTCTGTTTCTACCACCTAAACCTCACCTGAAGGTCTTGTTCCACCCCTTATCTGTGCATCACCTGATATTCCTGGCTCCTCCCTTCTACCATGAACCTCACCTAAGAATTGTGTCCCTGCTCGCATTTGTAGATGTTGTCCCCATCATCGTCTCACATCATCCTCACTAAGACTCTACCGCTCACCAGTTAAGTACCTCATCAGACCTACCCTAAAAGGCTCTGCCCCTTAACACATTCCCTCCCCTAACCTATCCCTTACCTGAGAGTCCTGTCTCTCCAACGCAATCCTCACCCTCAAACCTACAACACCTGAGAACCCAAACCCTGAATCTCACCTGGAAGTGCACTTTCCTCCAAACTCCTCACCTGTAACCCACTAGGAAGGGCAGGTGCCTGTAAATCCCTGTGGGTTCTGTCTCAGCCCCCCCCCCCCCCCCCCTCCACCTCCTCCTTCTCCTCCATACCTCTTAGTCTCACCTGTAACCCACTAGGAAGGGCAGGTGCCTGCAAATCCCTGTGGGTTCTGTCTCAGCCCCCCCCCCCCATCCTCCTCCTCCATACCTCTTAGTCTCACCTGTACCATACTTGGAAGACAGCTACCTCTACATTTCTCCCCTGACAGGTCAGGTGTAGTCTCCAAGGAGGATTAACGGCAGAAATGATTTAACAAATTGACCTGCCGCCAGCCATGGCTCCTGGGAAGCCAGAATTCAACCCTTGTTTTGGTTTTAGTCATGATATTCAGCCTGTAGGTTCCCTGTGGAATAAATGCTGACACTGTGTGAAGAAAATGTATTGCAGGTCAATGGACTCAGCACATTTCACCTTGGATGCGGAGTGACTATTCTTCGCCAACACTTTATTAAGCGCAGTTCGTTTTTCTACACCTCAAAATGTCTGGGAAGTTGAACAGCCTCCCCTTCTTAACCCTCTCCAGATGTGTAGGTCAGTAGAAGAGTGAAGAGAATAGCGGGGGTGAACACACCATTAGAGAGGAGAGGAGAGATGTGAAGCCATAGTAAAAAGAGAGGGAGACAGAAAGAGCAGTGGGAGGAGGAGAGAACAAAGGATGAGTAAGGAGGGGAAGGAGGTTGTCACGCCCTGCAGGGGTGAGGTACAGTAGGAGGGCCGGAGATTAGAGAGACGGGGGTCTCCACTGTCTGGAGGGTGGTGGAACCACAGGGACTGAGAGCTGTAGGAGCATCTAAGAGGAAATAATAATGTAGTAGTAATAGTAGTGTAGACAGAGACCCTTAACGCTTTGGAAAACCGTCTAGACAAGCGATACATCGGGTTAAACAACCTGTGACCCCCCGAATGAAGAAAACCAATGTTTCTAATCATGTCCCAGACTTAATACACATGCCATAAGGAATTTGCTGCAAACCACAAATACTGGAAGTAAATTAACAAAAATGTAAAGAATATGTTCTAGATATTGAGTCAGAGTTGTCTCGGGCTGAGCTGCAATTCCTCACAACTCTGTTTTCCCACAACACAAACACACAAGCCTGCCCAATGGAATACCATACAGATACAATACAGATCTATATGTACAGATCAGATACAGAGATCAGATACAGATATAATTTAAAAACAAACACAACAACAACAATGCCTGAATGTCAGCCTGTTCTCAGTCTATTTAGAAACCATCATTTTTCATTTATCAGCCCTGTTCCGGCGTGGTTTGTTGTTGTTGATACTAGGATCTCCGACTCTGTGTGGGTGGCTTATGCATCTGTTGGGTTCTGGGTTTCCTGAGATGTGTTGACTAACAGACGGAACAGTCAGCATCGAACAGTCCGCATCGAACAGTCAGCGCTCTCAAACTCAATACCTCCACCAGCTTAGGGTCATTCATCCACACGTTTAACTGCCCTGAGAACTCTGAGAAGGAATGAATGGCATGGACAAGACAATGAGATGAGAGGGAAGAGCCTTTGAAGAAACCTGTTCATATATGTCACGGTCAATAGTTTTCTGCCAAAACAAACTGGAAGCCTGAGCAACACTGACAAACTTGACAAAAGTCCCAAAAATCCTGGAAAATCCTCGTTACAAGGCCAGGGAGAGAAATGAAACAGTTTTTCTCTTGAATTGTGTGAGACAGCGGAGAAAGTTATGTGGCTTCCTTTTCGCCTTGCTTCCTGGCTTTAGCAACCACAGATGAGAGTGTTGGCATCCCCTGACGTGTTACTCAGGATTACAAACAGAAACATCATGGGAAAGTGGGGACACAATTAGGAAAATGTAAGAAAACTGGGAATCAATAGACTTACAAGAGAAAAAATATGTCTCCCTTAAGTGCGTAATAATTTTTTGTGGTCTGCTTGTCTGGGCGTAGAGATTGAAATATCTGTATCACGGCAGGCAAGAGCTAGTTGTTGGCCTAATGTAGTTTTCATGTCCCTGAATGACTCAGTATTAATGAAGATATATGAGTTTGCTAATGCTTCTTGGCACTGCCATCGGGAAATCACTTATGACATTATCTTCGCTTTGTCACTACCGTTATACTGCCGCACACAATAGAGGCTTTCCAGCATCAGCCTGAGAACTACTAGCATCAACAGATTGCATGTTAAACAAGGTTTTTTGGCATACACACTCCGTCTGGAAGGTGTGCCAGTCTGCAGTGTAATGTTTCATATTTTTTTTGGTTTGAGGCATACTTAGCTCTGAAAGGAGGTACTGAAAAGAGTTTAGAAAAGGTCCCTCCCTTGTGCCAAGTGCTTTGCAGAGACATGAAGACCATGAAATAAAGTTGTACTCCATCCAATATTTGTGCAAAGACGTCAGTTGGTTTAACGAAGCATTAAAAAAAGTGTTGGCTTGGGCAAAGCTTGTTAGTGAGAAATGTCAAAACGATCCGTGACATTGCAAGTTAAGACACCTCTTTGGGATAGGGGGCAGCATTTTCACTTTTGGATAAATAGCGTGCCCAATTTCAACTTCCTGCTACTTATGCCAATAATATAAGATATGCATATTATTAGGAGATTTGGATAGAAAACACTCTGAAGTTTCTAAAACTGTTTGAATCATGTCTGTGAGTATAACAGAACTTATGTAGCAGGCAAAACCCAGAGGACTAACCATTCAGAATTATTTATTTTTTAGGTCACTGTCTGTTCAATGATTTCTCATAGGGAAACAATATTTATTAGGCACTTGTTTGCAGTTCCTACCACTTACACTGGATGTCACCAGTATTTGGAAAATGGCTGAGGTTATTCCTTTGTGAAATGAAGAAGTACGGCCATCTTGAAAAAGTGTAACACTTTTGAGAGTTGCGCAAGACTAGAAAAGTAGCATTAGTTTCCTCTCGTCCTCTATTGAAAACAGATAGACCCGTCTTCAATTTGATCGATTATTAACGTTTAAAAATACCTAAAGTTGTATTACAAAAGTATTTTGAAATGTTTTGGCAAAGTTTACAGGTAACTTTTGAGATATTTTGTAGTGACTTTACGCAAATTGGAAGCAGTTTTTTTCTGGATCAAACATTCCAAATAAATGGACATTTTGGATATATATGGACGGAATTAATCGAAGAAAAGGACCATTTGTGATGTTTATGGGATATATTGGAGTGCCAACAAAGGTAAGGCATGATTTACATTTTATTTTTGCGTTTTGTGTAGCGCCTGCAGGGTTGAAATACGCTACTCTCTTTGTTTACTGTTGTGCTATCATCAGATAGTAGCATCTTATGCTTTCGCCGAAAAGCCTTTTTCAAATCTGACATGTTGGCTGGATTCACAACGAGTGTAGCTTTAATTTAGTATCTTACATGTGTGATTTAATGAAAGTTTGATTTTTATATAATTTTATTTGAATTTTCTGCTCTGCATTTTCCCTGGTTTTTGGCCAAGTGAGACGCGACTGTCCCCCTATCCTAGAGAGATTATTAAGACATATTGTACCACAACCTTAAGGCTAAAATGACTGCATACATATACAACCTGTTTTTGTGGGAGAAAAAATTAAACACAATACACGGTCATTGCATGAGACAAGCATGAAGTTGGTAGATAATAAATATGGTTTCTGCTGCTCGCCAGACATGCAATGGTATCCTTTACATTTTAATAAGCATGTACAACATAATATAAACTGATGGTCAACAAAACTCTCCACTAAACAGCTGGAGGGGGCCTGAGACCATTAATCCGAAACTATTATCTTTAGTCATCTCAAAAAGTAATATTATTCTTCATGGCTTTTTTTTACAGGTGACCACCCGGGCATTTTGAAGGAGAGGTAATTGAATTTCCAGCAGGCCCGCGTAAAATGCAGCTCACTCTGCTTGGTGCAGATCCTCCCGGATCCCTAAGCAGGATGTAAAGATCACAGGCCTGTGTGGACGCTCTGCTGGGACCACAGGATGGGGTACCCCTGAAAACAAAGAGGCCCTGTTCTGTATACCCACCCAGGGGTCCATACAACCTCCCAAAACCTCTATGTATGTATGTAAACTTCCCATATGTGCATGTCTTAATAAGTCAATAGGGACTCAATATAGGATATTGCTATTTTCTTTGTCATTCAGCACATGGATGGGAATCAGCCATATCTTGCAAGTGAGGTAAGATAATTATGCCCCTGTGTAAGACAAAAGATAACTCTGGCCCCAATCCTTTCAGTAGTTGGATGCATTTATCCTCTGAGATGATATTAATGTGTATTCCTTTGAAAAAAACTTTAACAGGTCAACTGGCCAATATCCTTTTACTATATAAAAACATGAAGCAAAAGTTATTAATTACAGCACTGGGTATAACTAACAATAACTCCATTGTGAAAGATACACCCTTAGGCTCCATGGTTTGAGTGGTAATTGGTTTGATTGCATTCTGGCCAAAGTCCCGGGTAAATGTTCAGGGATTGCCTATATATGTTTGGGTTAGGGGTTGATTCTGGCCTGTCCTATAGAATTAACGCCTGGACAGACACTTCCCAAAAGTGAGACCAATGAACAGCAAGGGGATTGTAGGAGACTGGAGGTTTACTGCAGGGCCAGCTGCAGCTGTGACGCTATGGAGGAGTGGGAATCACAACCTACTATGGGGACGCACTAATGCAACAGAGAGTCTGATTCAGGACCCAAAGGCAGATGTTTATAACTGGATGCTAAGGTTGATCAATTCCTCTCTTCGTACACAATGGATGTGTAAAAGTGACTTTACAAAACGTACCAAGCGGAACACCTACTGTAGATAACAATTCTAGGGAGAGTAAACGTTTTTGTAATGTTACTTGTAATGTTTCCCTAATGTTTGACTGTACCGTTTCCTGTTAGTTAGGGGAACATTAACGTGTTCCCTTCATGTCAAGCATAACTTATCTAGAACAATGTTCTCAGAATATACAACAATATACAACGCATTGTATAGGATGTTGCAAGAACATTCATGTGTCCAGTTTACAAAGGGTTAGGAAATGATCCCACCAAGGTTCCAACAAACATACACAGGACATGGTTGCCATGTTCTCACACTATTAGATAATAATGTTCTAGACACATTTCACGGGAATATTGCAAGAACTTCTCTGTGTATCAGTTGTCAAGATGTCGCTTAATGGTCCCAAAGAAATGGTTCCCCCTCCCAAAACGGTTTCATCACACCTTGTTACTGTTGCCAAGCCCATCAAGGTGAACTGCTGATCCATTCAACACTCTTGTTGTCAAGGTTAGGGATACTCAAACACAACACTTCTGACATACAGTGTTATCAACTTACGTATTTGACACACGATAACATTGTGCATGTTAATTTATACAGTAATTGTTATTCAACCAGCTGGTAAGCATGGCCCAGGTGGTAAACATGGCCCAGGTGGTAAACATGGCCCAGGTGGTAAACATGGCCCAGGTGGTAAACATGGCCCAGGTGGTAAACATGGCCCAGGTGGTAATGTTGCTTCTGATAGAAACATACCCGAAACATGGTTTCCATATTCTCAGAATATCACAAATGTGTATATTTGAAGAGTTTCATTCCAAAACACTATATATCAATTTTCAAAAATGTTGGTCAATCAGATGTTATTGTTTAAAGAACTTATGAAAGAGATTGATGTGCTTTTTCACTATCTAATCATGGCATGGGGTTCTGGTATTTGCTTGAAATCTATCACTTGATGGTTTCATTTCAGAGAGACAAATAATCATGTTTTCTTGTAAAAAAAAAAAAAAAGCTGTATATCTGCCTCAATCTCAGAGAAACAAGTAGTACTGCTCGGTCAAATGTAACAAATCACAATATTTGTAATAATAAAGAACTGCACAATGTGTGAACATTCCATTCCAGATGAACAATGACTATGTACAGTGCATTCAGAAAGTATTCAGAGCCCTTGAATTTTCCTCATTTTGTTACATAACAGCATTATTCTAAAATTGATTACATTCCCCCCCCCTCATCAATCTACAAACAATACCCCATAATGACAAAGCAAAAACTGTTTTTTAGATCTTTTTGCAGATAAAAAAAAAAAAAAAAAAAATATCACATTTACATGTGTATTCATTGGCTGCGATTACAGCCTTGAGTCTTCTTGGGTATGAAAGAATGGTTTCTCCCATTCTTCTTATCAGATCCTCTCCAGCTCTGTCAGGTTGGATGGGGAGCTTCGCTGCACAGCTATTTTCAGGTCTCTCCAGAGATTCAGAGACTTGTCCCGAAGCCACTCCTGCGCTGTCTTGGCTGTGTGCTTAGGGTCATTGTCCAGTTGTAAGGTGAACCTTCGCCCCAGTCTGAGGTCCTGAGCGCTCTGGAGCAGGTTTTCATCAAGGATCTTTCTGTACTTTGCTTTGTTCATCTTTCCCTCGATCCTGACTAGGCTCCCAGTCCCTGTCGATGAAAAACATCCCCACAGCATGATGCTGCCACCGCCATGCTTTACAGTAGGGATGGTATTGGCCAGGTGATGAGCGGTGCCTGGTTCACCTCCAGATGTGATGGTTGGCATTCAGGCCAAAGAGTTCAATCTTGGTTTCATCAGACCAGAGAATCTTGTTTCTCATGGTCTGAGAGTCCTCAGGTGCCTTTTGGCAAACTCCACGCAGGCTGTCGTGCCTTTTACTGAGGAGTGGCGTCCATCTGGTCACTCTACCATAAAGGCCTTCTGTAAGGTTCTCCCATCTCCACAGATGAACTCTGGAGCTCTGTCAGAGTTACCAGCTCAGTTTGGAAGAAGTGGTTCCACACTTCTTCCATTTACAGTAGGAATGATGGAGTCCACTGTGTTCTTGGGGACCTTCAATGCTGCAGAAATGTTTTGGTACCCTTCCCCAGATCTGTACCTTGACACAATCCTATCTCAGAGCTTTACAGACAAATCCTTTGACCTTATGGCTTGGTTTTTGCTCTGACATGTACTGTCAACTGTGAGACCTTATATAGACAGGTGTATGCCTTTCAAATCATGTCCAATCAATTCAATTTACCACAGGTGAACTCCAATCAAGTTGTAGAAACATTTCAAAGATGGTCAATGGAAACATCATTTACCTGAGCTCAATTTCGAGGGTCTGAATACTTATGTAAATAGGGTATTTTATTTTCTTATTTGTAATGAATTTGCATACATTTCTAAAAACCTGTTTTCACTTTGTCATTATAGGGTATTGTGTGTAGATTGATGAGGAAATAAATACACGTAATCCATTTTGGAATAAGTAATAAGGGGTCCGAATTCTTTCTAAATGCAAATTGTTTGTCCTTGGTTGCAACACTCACTACCGAGTTCCAAACTGCCTCTGGAAGCAACGTCAGCACAAGAACTGTACATCAGAAGCTTCATTAAATGGGTTTCCATGGCCGAGCAGGCATACACAAGCCTAAGATAACCATGCACAATCTGGGTTTGGTGGAGGCCAGGAGAACTCTACCTGCACCAATGCACATTGCCAACTGTAATATTTGGTGGAGGAGGAATAATGATCTGGGGCTGTTTTTCATGGTTCAGGCTAGGCCCCTTAGTTCCAGTGAAGGGAAATCTTAATGCTACAGCATACAATGACATTCTAGGCGATTCTGTGCTTCCAACTTTGTGGCAACAGTTTGGGGAAGGCCCTTTCCTGTTTCAGCATGACAATGCCCCTATGCACAAAGCAAGCCAGGCCTAATCACACAACATCAGTGCCCGACATCACTAATACTCTTGTGGCTAAATGGAAGGAAGACCCCGCAGCAATGTTCCAACATCTAGTGGAAAGCCTTCCCAGAAGAGTAGAGGCTATTATAGCAGCAAAGGGGGGACCAACTCCATATAAATGCCCATCATTGTGAAATGAGATGTTTGACGAGCAGGTTCCAGAAGTTCCAGAAATTAGTGAAAGAGGAGAAATTGCACATTGTTATAATAAACCAAGATGCATAAATAACATGTCCAAGTGTTCTAACGAAATGTGTGATAAATGTTTTGATAAAAAATTTGGACACACCTACTCATTCCGGGGTTTTTATTTATTAAAAAATATATATATTCTACATTGTAGAATAATAGTGAAGACAAACTATGAAATAACACATATGGAATCATGTACAAACCCCAAAAAAGTGTTAAACTAATTTTATATTTGAGATTCTTCAAAGTTACCACCCTTTCCCTTGATGACAGCGTTGCACACTCTAGTCACCTGGAATGCATTTCAATTAACAGGTGTGCTTTGTTAAAAGGTAGGAGTGGTATGCAAAAGATAGCCCTATTTGGTAAAAGACCAAGTCCATATTATGTCACGAACAGGTTAACATGCCCCACCAGACATTAGACAACTATACAGAAAGCCCTTCAAATCCTGAAATAATAAGTAAATAAAATCATTGATGAGAATAGTCAGATTAACTGATAACTGACGTGGTGGCGTAGCAGGGAGATCCGAATATTGTGAACCATGAGGTTGTGAGTTCTAATCTCAGGCGAGGACATGCTGAATAGTTATTACTGTCTACGTGCCTAATGTAAATATGTCAATTGAAAACACTATGTGTGAGTGTCCTTAACCTTGCCAACAGACAAAGAGCTGTGAATGGATCAGTAGTTCACCAATCAGGGCCTTGATTGCTTTGGAAAGTTCCCATGAAATGTGTCTAGAACATTCATATTTTAAGTTCTGAGAACATGGTAACCACTCTGAGTAAGTTTTATTTGACATTGTGGGAATGGTCTTTTGAAAACATTCCTTGCACATCACAGGAACATTTCTATGAAAACTTGACTCCAGATCACAATAAAGTACAGCTGGAAGGCATGACAGAAATCAACTGATACCGTAGGGAAGTGATCCCCATTTTTCAAATAAGAAGGATCACACAAATTGGCGAGGTTAAGGTTGGTATTTGTTTTCTCACCCTAGTTATATTAAGAGAGGATCAGGTACAGACGTGTGAGGGAATATAGGTGATTGGTAGTTTAGACAAAAAAAAAAGAAACAATTCCTGACTTGAAATTGCTTCAGAGCCTTCTGTTATTGGATGGAGTAGCAGTAGAGGCTTAAATGGTCCGGTCCTATTCTATTACCAGTGGCATGCAAACTCTATACCTCCCTTCACTGAACACCACTACCTTAGGGTATGCAGATATTACTTCGGGGTTAAAGCTCTTAGCAAGCTGACAGGTAATACTGTCTGCGCCTATTGAGACTGGAAGGACTCTGGTATCTGGATATTAACTGTGATGTACAAGGCCCAAGTGTAGGAGTTTAACATGATTTTCTGGACGATGACAGAGCTATGTCTCTGTCAGTGGGTGCGCCAATGGTGCTAAAGATCTGTCTGCTTTACATTATGGCACCTCCCAAGGCTTCCTTCCCCATGCTGCTTATTTGACACACAGACCCATAATCAGAGCCATATTTCAGCTGCAGGGAGGTCGGGTGGGGTCTGGTCAGATGTAGGAGGACCAGTGAATGATTCGGCTGTCACATTGTGGCGAGAGATAATTCTGTACTGTATCAAAGGTGTCCTCTGGAGTATTCCACGTCTTTAGCAGGCTCACCTTCATAAAGCACCCCATTTTGAAAGCAACTGTCTCTCAAAGGCATGGTAAGAAGGTATATCTTAGCTCGTTGTCGTTTAAGGGGTCGCCTTAACCTAACTCTGACATATCTTGGGATCTTGTCTCCTTTAGCCTTCTTCCAACTTGTCAGTGTATGGTCTCTTGTTGCATGATGCAGAGGGTTTCACATTTGCCATGAAGAAATACATGTACAGCACATAGGTTCTCGCAGAGATCTTCTTCAGACCAAAACATCTGGAGATTTCCTGAAGATCAGTTGTAGATTAGATACAGCAGAATGCTTTTTGTGGCTCGCTGGACTGCAGTGGCTCTGAGGGTTTCTGACAGCTCCAAACAGTTGTCTCCTTTGTATGTGTGATGCCTTTCCCACTGTGTGTTCCCTGGGCGATGATCTGATAGGATCCAGCTGCAGCTATGGATCCTCTTTTTTCAGTCAACTGCTCCCCAAACCTTGAACATGCAGAACTCTAGATCGAGTCAAACTGGCCATTCAGCCCATCCAGGCTACGTGTTTAGCAATATCTGGGGAACAGTACATTTAAAAAGAAACCATCACCACGTATAGTCTGCTTTTGATGTTTCCACGGGTTACATTTTATTGCAGGTTTGTAATTCCAGAATGAATAGCTACATTTTCATTTTTGCAACAGTTCTTTACCCCAAGGTCAGGCGCATGTTCTTCATAGACAAATCTTTAAGAGTGCATTCACTACAGCCTGTGTTTCGTTGACATTTCCCATCCTGATGCTTATATGGGAGATCACACTGTTAAGTAGGGGTTCTGTGTTAAGAGTAGACACATTTGAGGACTGATGCTGAGTGGGTGGATGATTATGGGTGCAGACCAAGCAATCCCCCCTTTCCACAAACACACAGGCTCTCCAACAGCTGTGAGGTCACAGACAATAAAGCATCGAGGGCACCCTGATCTCATATATGGGAGCAGTAGAAAAGTCTTCAATGTGTTTTAGGGTTGTATTTCCCCTACAGTACATGAAACATACAGTTGAAGTTGGAAGTTTACATACACCTTAGCCAAATACATTTAAACTCAGTTTTTCACAATTCCTGACATTTAATCCTAGTAAATATTCCCTGTCTTAGATCAGTTAGGATCACCACTTTATTTTAAGAATGTGAAATGTCAGAATAATAGTAGAAAGGATTATTTATTTCATCACATTCCCAGTGGGTCAGAAGTTTACATACACTCAATTAGTATTTGGTAGCATTGCCTTTAAATTGTTTAACTTGGGTCAAACGTTTCAGGTAGCCTTCCACAAGCTTCCCACAATAAGTTGGGTGAATTTTGGCCCATTCCTCCTGACAGAGCTGGTGTAACTGAGTTAGGTTTGTAGACCTCCTTGCTCACACACACTTTTTCAGTTCTGCCCACAAATTTTCTATAGGATTGAGGTCAGGGCTTTGTGATGGCCACTCCAATACCTTGACTTTGTTGTCCTTAAGCCATTTTCCACAACTCTGGAAGTATGCTTGGGCTCATTGTTCATTTGGAAGACCCATTTGCGAACAAGCTTTAACATCCTGACTGATGTCTTGCGATGTTGCTTTTATATATCCTCATAATTTTCCTGCCTCATTATGTCATCTATTTTGTGAAATGCACCAGTCATCTCTAGGAGACAGAACGCATCTCCTTCCTGAGCAGTATGTTTATACTTGCGTACTATTGTTTGTACAGATGAACGTGGTACCTTCAGGCATTTGGAAATTGCTCTCAAGGATGAACCCGACTTGTGCAATTCTACCATTTTTTTCCGAGGACTTGGCTGATTTCTTTTGATTTCCCCATAATGTCAAGCAAAGAGGCACTGAGTTTGAAGGTAGACTTTGAAATACATCCACAGGTACACCTCCAATTGGCTCAAATTATGTCAATTAGCATATCAGAAGCTTCTAAAGCCATGACACCATTTTCTATAATTTTCCAAGTTGTTTTGCATCATATATTGCTTTTTTGTTGTTCATTTTAGTTTTAATATAATCTTTGTTCATTTTGTATATATAAGTACAGTGGGGCAAAAAAAGTATTTAGTCAGCCACCAATTGTGCAAGTTCTCCCACTTAAAAAGATGAGAGAGGCCTGTAATTTTCATCATAGGTACACTATGGTACACAAACAAAATCCAGAAAATCACATTGTATTTGCAAATTATGGTGGAAAATAAGTATTTGGTCAATAACAAATGTTTATCTCAATACTTTGTTATATACCCTTTGTTGGCAATGACAGAGGTCAAACGTTTTCTGTAAGTCTTCACAAGGTTTTCACACACTGTTGCTGGTATTTTGGCCCATTCCTCCATGCAGATCTCCTCTAGAGCAGTGATGTTTTGGGGCTGTTGCTGGGCAACATGGACTTTCAACTCCCTCCAAAGATTTTCTATGGGGTTGAGATCTGGAGACTGGCTAGGCCACTCCAGGACCTTGAAATGCTTCTTACGAAGCCACTCCTTCATTGCCCGGGCGGTGTGTTTGGGATCATTGTCATGCTGAAAGACCCAGCCACGTTTAATCTTCAATGCCCTTGCTGATGGAAGGAGGTTTTCACTCAAAATCTCACGATACATGGCCCCATTCATTCTTTCCTTTACACGGATCAGTCGTCCTGGTCCCTTTGCAGAAAAACAGCCCCAAAGCATGATGTTTCCACCCCCATGCTTCAAAGTAGGTATGGTGTTTTTTGGATGCAACTCGGCATTCTTTGTCCTCCTAACACGACGAATTGAGTTTTTACCAAAAAGTTATATTTTGGTTTCATCTGACCATATTACATTCTCCCAATCTTCTTCTGGATCATCCAAATGTTCTCTAGCAAACTTCAGACGGGCCTGGACATGTACTGGCTTAAGCAGGGGGACACGTCTGTCACTGCAGGATTTGAGTCCCTGGCGGCGTAGTGTGTTACTGATGGTAGGCTTTGTTACTTTGGTCCCAGCTCTCTGCAGGTCATTCACCAGGTCCCCCCCGTGTGGTTCTGGGATTTTTGCTCACTGTTCTTGTGATCATTTTGACCTCACAGGGTGAGATCTTGCGTGGAGCCCCAGATCGAGGGAGATTATCAGTGGTCTTGTATGTCTTCCATTTCCTAATAATTGCTTCCACAGTTGATTTCTTCAAACCAAGCTGCTTACCTATTGCAGATTCAGTCGTCCAGCCTGGTGCAGGTCTACAATTTTGTTTCTGTTGTCCTTTGACAGCTCTTTGGTCTTGGCCATAGTGGAGTTTGGAATGTGACTGTTTGAGGTTGTGGACAGGTGTCTTTTATACTGATAACAAGTTCAAACAGGTGCCATTAATACAGGTAACGAGTGGAGGACAGAGGAGCCTCTTTAAGAAGAAGTTACAGGTCTGTGAGAGCCAGAAATCTTGCTTGTTTGTAGGTGACCAAATACTTATTTTCCACCATAATTTGCAAATAAATTCATAAAAAATCCTACAATGTGATTTTCTGGATTTTCTTTTCTCATTTTGTCTGTCATAGTTGAAGTGTACCTATGAGGAAAATTACAGGCCTTTCTCATCTTTTTAAGTGGGAGAACTTGCACAATTGGTGGCTGACTAAATACTTTTTTTGCTGTATCTACAGTGTCTTGCGAAAGTATTCGGCCCCCTTGAACTTTACAACCTTTTGCCACATTTCAGGCTTCAAACATAAAGATATAAAACTGTATTTTTTTGTGAAGAATCAACAACAAGTGGGACACAATCATGAAGTGGAACGACATTTATTGGATATTTCAAACTTTTTTAACAAATCAAAAACTGAAAAATTGGGCGTGCAAAATTATTCAGCCCCCTTAATACTTTGTAGCGCCACCTTTTGCTGCGATTACAGCTGTAAGTCGCTTGGGGTATGTCTCTATCAGTTTTGCACATCGAGAGACTGACATTTTTTCCCATTCCTCCTTGCAAAACAGCTCGAGCTCAGTGAGGTTGGATGGAGAGCATTTGTGAACAGCAGTTTTCAGTTCTTTCCAAAGATTCTCGATTGGATTCAGGTCTAGACTTTGACTTGGCCATTCTAACACCTGGATATGTTTATTTTTGAACCATTCCATTGTAGGTTTTGCTTTATGTTTTGGATCATTGTCTTGTTGGAAGACAAATCTCCGTCCCAGTCTCAGGTCTTTTGCAGACTCCATCAGGTTTTCTTCCAGAATGGTCCTGTATTTGGCTCCATCCATCTTCCCATCAATTTTAACCATCTTCCCTGTCCCTGTTAAAGAAAAGCAGGCCCAAACCATGATGCTGCCATCACCATGTTTGACAGTGGGGATGGTGTGTTCAGCTGTGTTGCTTTTACGCCAAACATAACGTTTTGCATTGTTGCCAAAAAGTTGAATTTTGGTTTCATCTGACCAGAGCACCTTCTTCCACATGTTTGGTGTGTCTCCCAGGTGGCTTGTGGCAAACTTTAAACAACACTTTTTATGGATATCTTTAAGAAATGGCTTTCTTCTTGCCACTCTTCCATAAAGGCCAGATTTGTGCAATATACGACTGATTGTTGTCCTATGGACAGAGTCTCCCACCTCAGCTGTAGATCTCTGCAGTTCATCCAGAGTGATCATGGGCCTCTTGGCTGCATCTCTGATCAGTCTTCTCCTTGTATGAGCTGAAAGTTTAGAGGGACGGACAGGTCTTGGTAGATTTGCAGTGGTCTGATACTCCTTCCATTTCAATATTATCGCTTGCACAGTGCTCCTTGGGATGTTTAAAGCTTGGGAAATATTTTTGTATCCAAATCCGGCTTTAAACTTCTTCACAACAGTATCTCGGACCTGCCTGGTGTGTTCCTTGTTCTTCATGATGCTCTCTGCGCTTTTAACGGACCTCTGAGACTATCACAGTGCAGGTGCATTTATACGGAGACTTGATTACACACAGGTGGATTGTATTTATCATCATTAGTCATTTAGGTCAACATTGGATCATTCAGAGATCCTCACTGAACTTCTGGAGAGAGTTTGCTGCACTGAAAGTAAAGGGGCTGAATAATTTTGCACGCCCAATTTTTCAGTTTTTGATTTGTTAAAAAAGTTTGAAATATCCAATAAATGTCGTTCCACTTCATGATTGTGTCCCACTTGTTGTTGATTCTTCACAACAAAATACAGTTTTATATCTTTATGTTTGAAGCCTGAAATGTGGCAAAAGGTCGCAAAGTTCAAGGGGGCCGAATACTTTCGCAAGGCACTGTATTTTCAGTCAATTAATCAAATTCGTGACTGACAATTTTATTTATACACATTGTATAATAGAAGGCACACATTTCAAAAATACATTGAGTTGTCATTAGACATAATCACTTCAATGTTTAGAATTTAGAATATTATTTGGCAGACAAATACTGATAATAAAAAGTCCTCTAAATATTTCCCTTGTTTATGTTTTGCTTGTATAAAGTTGTTTATTATTTTTCTATTTATTGATACTCATTTAAATGATATTTTCTTTGTCTTTTTGTGGTCCCCTCTTCCTGAGTAGAAGAGACAGGATGTTTCTTACCACGTTATGACAGACGGGTACCTTCGATGGAGCTGGAAATGTCTAGGGGCAGAGGAAGGTAGCCACCAGGGAGGTGGGAGGCAGCCGGAGTACTGGTAAGGTTTGGTGGGTCGTGATCATTAGCCTCCATTTGAGTGGACCATTCTGCTGCCGGACCTGTGTCACCAGGGAGGGGAGAGTCTTGGGATGGCTCTTCACTGGAGGAATCAAAACTGCCATTACTCTCCTCGTCACTCTTGTTCTCTGCTGTGCTGGGTAAATGTGCAACAGCAAGCTAGCTAGCTAAATTGCCATACATTTTTAATGCTTTTCGACCTGTCCCCAGATGTATATAGTTGGTTCAGAGTTTGTTTTGATATTTAAACCTGTGTATCCTGATCGTGTCTGGGGTGGGGGTACAAAATCAAAATGGTCAGCATGTTAGACCGCTGCGCCACTTGGGAGGCCCAATCCACAGTTTTTAATGCTTATCAATTGCCTTGCACGAAGTATCAAAATACTAGAATACTATTTAAACAGGACTCTTATTAAAGAATTACATTTAAATGTTTATTTTATTATTTGATCACAGAAACAATGAGAAAATATGGAAAAATAAATAAATAAATGAATGTTAATTATATAAAGCAGCCCGTGTAATCATCTGCCAGAGAGTAGCCACAATCATCCCAAGCCCCAAGTAATACATTTGGGCCAGAAAACACACCGGAATCGGCCCGAGCTCAATCCTTGCATCCTAGACATAACTAATACTGCCGAAGGTGGCCCAGACTCAGGCCACATGACCACATGACGTCGGCCAAGTCGGACTCTCAGCCGAGTGCCCCGACTCTCAGCCGGAATCGGCCCAGATCCACTGTGCTAGCTGGGATGGTACTCCTTAGCGGTAAGGCCAAATTCAATCAAATAATACAAAATAAAAATATATATACCTACAGGGATCCTAAAATTCACAGCTAAGTGATCCTTGGTATGACCATCTTAAAACAATTCCATATGTTAGCTTAGTAGAAACCCAGCCCCTTGCCCTTAGACTAGGGGAAAAAAATACGCATCTCTAAAAATCTAAAAATCAGACTAACCTCTGCCTGGGGCCTCCAAATCACTAAGTCCACCCCTGCCTATAGCCTATGGTAGAAAGAGTATATGGACTTTTGACAATGTCATGAGACAGACACTTTTACATCACTCTCCTTTCTCCAATCAAATAGCATAGCCTAACCTAAATGGCGCCCAATTATATAAAATAAAATGTGCCTCTATGAATATGGCATGTTAAGAAACATCATATCCTACAAACAGGACAGGTCAGAGTAAAATGGACAATATGGAATGGAAAATCAGGCTACTCACAACTACTGTCCAGGAGTTTCACCATGTGGGAAAATAACAATACTTCTGTATTTCCCGTTGTGTAAACACATGGATTCACTCCTGATGATGTTGAGTAGGTGGTATTCAGAGCTTAATAGTCAGAATTATTAGCCACAGGAATAATAAAGCCAATGCTGTTTTACAAACAGCAGGCCTACCACGTGGATGGGCATCACAGGAGGCTGCTGAGGGGAGGACGTCTCATAATAATGGCTGGAACAAGCCAAATGGAATGGAATCAAGCACATGGAAACCATGTGTTTGATGTATTTGATATCATTCCACTCATTCCGCTATAGCCATTACCATGAGCCCGTCCTCCCCAATGAAGGTGCCTCTATCCTCCTGTGATGGGCATTCATAAAATTCCATTGTGGGCCGACACTGTAGGCGTCGTGTACGTTGTGTACTGTATATAAAAATGTAAAAAATTGGACTGGACCATCCTTGATTTCAACATCTACAGACCGGGTCCAAATCTGAACCAAACAGAGACGTCTATGTTTTGTACAGACTTGGTCCGGTCTGGATTGGCCTTGATTTCAAAGTCCACAGACATCCGGTTCGGACCGGCCTTAACTTGGCCCAAACATTTAAAAGGACCAAATCTGAACCAAATCATAGACATCTATGTTTCACAAGTTTGGACAACACAGTACAGCAGAGTACAGTACATTACAGTACAGTAAAGTACAGTACACTGGAGCACAGTACAGTAAAGTATAGTTCAGTACAGTAGAAGAGTACAGCACAATAGAGTAATGTATAAAGTACTGTATTGTACCATACTTTACTCTAATGTACTCTCTAAACGTGTTTTCAACTTTTGTTCAGAACCTGAAAAAATCCCGTAAAATATGTATTTTAAGCGTCCGTGAAATGCATATTTTCACCTTTCTATCAGAACCTAAAATTAACCTAACCTCAAAGTCTGGAAAAAAGACATCATTAAAGACGTCTTCAACATAATTTTGCTTACTGGGAGTATTCTAGTTCCGTGGGGGTATACGAGGAGGGCAGCAATTTTTTTTGGTCTTGTATTGGTCGGCAGAAGGGCCAAGACCGGGCCTGGTTTAAAGGTTCATGGATGCCTGCCAGGTGGATGTGAGTGGGTGGGGGTCCAGATCTCCTCCTTTAGTTTTTTCCTGTCTTTTGGTCAGAGTAAATTTCTCCAAATTAGTCTGATGCTTCAGATCAGAAGCTCTTGACTGACTGCAGTTCACTGTGCTGCTCCCCACTCAACAAATACCCAAGGCAAGAAGAGAGGGAAAAAAAACACAGAAATAAGTGTTTTTATTGTCCTTAGTCAAGGAAAACTCTTTGGACATGGTGGTGAAGAAAGACAGTCTCAAGTTGTTTTTATGAATGACCCCCAACTGGGAGAAGAACAGAGCTGGGGACAAAGATCACGTCGGAGGAATGATCTTCACTGAGAACTATTCAGAGAGGATGTCTAAAAACCCGAAGAACAATAACCCACATGGACAAAAAATGTGAATTCTTCACTTTCTTCAGGAAGTATTGTAGACTTGAGAGAGAAAGAGTAATTTATCCCCTGTTTATATTTCAAAGCCGAAAGGGGCTAATGCAGTTCACTGATAATAGCAACAATCTTTTATAAATACTGTATGTTGTCATCTTATCTTTTAACTTAGGAACCTGTCAGTGAGGCATGGCTCATTCCTCTGCATGGTTTCCAGAGCTGTTCTGTAAACTCCCTAGACTCTGATTACTTTAAAGGTTTGTATATATTTCTATGAGGGCTATACTTAATCTGGACCATGAAAAATAAAGACCACATCTGCTTTTATCAAAGGTATGGCTATAAATGCAAGTGACCTCAGTAATATCCAGTTGAGTTTCTTTCCACACTGTCTGCTATGTTTGGCCTTGCTCCAGTCCTGCAGACCTGGTTATGTAGAAAATCTCAACAGGGATAAAGACAGTGTGATAGTAACCTAACGTAGTAGGCATTGAAAGGCACCTGAACGAAGTCTCCTCTTCCAATTTTCAGGGGAGAAAGTTAAGTTGAAATGGCTGTATCCTGAAAATGTTTTTCTTTCCATTTTGGTGATTTGTGTGTGTATTGTTTTCCATAGTTAGATATACTGCACGGTTGGAGCTAGAAACAGAAGCATTTTGCTGCACCTGCGATAACATCAGCAAAAGATGTGTACGCGACCAATAAAATTAGATTTGATTTGACTCCATGGAGAGTGGTCTGATGGTGTCCATTGAGTGAAACAGCAACTGAGATTCACCACTTCCCCCTGCTGGGCTGAACGTATTACACACCTGTTCATAACACCTACTGTACTGTACCTTGAGAAAGTTTTCACACCCCTTGAGTTTTTCCACATTTGGTTGTGTTACAGCCTGAATATAAAATGGATTCAACTGAGATGTTGTGTCACTGGCCTACACACAATACACCATAATGTCCAATTGGAATGGTGTTTTTCGCCATTTTTACAAATTAATTAAAAATGAAAAGCTGAAATGTCTTCAGTCAATAATTATTCAATCCCGTTGTTGAAGCCTAAATAAGTTCAGGAGTAAAAATTGTCTTAACAAGTCACAAAATAAGTTGCATGGACTCACTCTGTGTGCAATAATAGTGTTTAACATGATTTTTGAATAACTACCTCATCTATGTACCCCTCACATTCAATTATATGTAAGGTCCCTCAGTCAAGCAGTGAATTTCAAACACAGTTTCAATCACAAGGCCAGATAAGTTTTCCAATGCTTAGCAAAGAAGGGCACTTTTTGGTAGATGGCAAAACAAAGCAGACATTGAATAAGCCTTTGAGCAGTTAACAAGTTATTAATTACACTTTGGATGGTGTATTAATATACCGAGTCACTACAAAGATACAGGTGTCCTTCCTAACTCAGTTACCGGAGAGGAATGAACCGGCTTAGGGATTTCACCATAAGGCCAATGGTGACTTTAAAGTTTTAATGGCTGTGATAGAAGAAAACTGAGGATGGATCAACAATGTCATTGAATTTTTTTTTTTTTTTTTAACCTTTATTTAACTAGGCAAGTCAGTTAAGAACTATTTTTATTTACAATGACAGCCTAGTGGGGAACAGTGGGTTAACTGCCTTGTTCAGGGGTAAAACAGCAGATTTTTTACCATGTCAGCTTGGGATTCAACCCAGCAACTTTTCGGTTACTGGTCCAATACTCTAAACACTAGGCTACCTGCACCCCAACAACAACATTGCAGTTACTACACAATACTAACCTAAAATGACACAGTGAAAAGAAGAAAGCCTGTATAGAATAAAACAATTCCAAAACATGCATCATGTTTGCAATATGGCACTAAAGTAAAATTGCTAATAAATATCCTGAATACAAAGCGTTGTTTGTGGTAAATCCAACGCAACACATCACTGAGTACCAATCTTCATATTTTCAAGCGTGGTGGTGGCTGCATCATGTTATGGTTGGGTATGCTTGTCATCGACAGGGACTAGGGAGTTTTTCAGGATAAAAAGAAACAGAATAGAGCTAAGCACAGGCAAAATCCTAGGTTCAGTCTGCTTTCCAACAGACACTGGGAGACACATTTACCTTGCAGCATGACCATAACCTAAAACACAAGGCCAAGTATACACTGGAGTTGCTTACCAAGATGACACTGAATGTTCCTGAGTGAGTGGCCTAGTTAGAGTTTTTACTTAAATCAGCGTGAAAATCTATGGCAAGACTTGAAAATTGCAAAAAATTACAATCAAATCCATTTTAAATCCACCTTGAAAACACAACAAAATGTGGACAAAGTCAAGGGATGTGAATACGTTCTGAAGGCACTGTATGTGTAGGGCACCTCCCGAAGTGACTCTTCTTATCAACCTCATCCAAGAATTTCCTCTGTGTTGTTGTAGGAATTCACCATTCTCTGTGTTGACCTTGCTAACCCCCATTATCCCACCTCTGAGAAGCAGAGGTGACATCATGTAGGTCTGATACCTGATTGGAGGTTAACTTCACAGTAATACTATTGGTCAACAATTCATATTTTGAATCCAAGCAACTCAGATGCTTATACGAGGGTATTGGATTCATTGTTCTTCCTGTGATTTGTTCCTGACCTGCTGTGTTGAGACATTATTTCCTTCTCTCTCCACCCCATGGACTTTTGGACAGGGCTTTTCAGGCTATGTTTTCTCTGCTTGTTAATGCTTTGTAAATTAAGCTTTATGCCTTGAATGTGAATCCAATCATTTTACAAAGTAATTAAATACACTTGTATTTAAAATTCCATTCTCGGACATTTCTTCATTGTCTATTAGTGTAATTCAACCATAGGCATGTGAGGTATATTCAGAACGTTTTCATACCCCTTGACATTTTACACATTGTGTTACGTTAAAGTCTTATTCTAAAATTGCTTAAATGTTTTTTTCTCTCCATAAATCTACACACAATACCCCATAATGACAAAGCAAAAACAGGTTTTTAGAAATTTGGGCAAAAATATTACAAATAAAGAACTGAAATATACATTCACACAAGTATTCAGACCCTTTACTCAGTACTTTGTTGAAGCACCTTTGGCAGCGATTACAGTATTGAATCTTCTTGGATATGACGCTACAGGCTTGGCACACTTGTATTTTTTTGTTTATTTTTTATTTCACCTTTATTTAACCAGGTAGGCAAGTTGAGAACAAGTTCTCATTTACAATTGCGACCTGGCCAAGATAAAGCAAAGCAGTTCGACACATACAACAACACAGAGTTACACATGGAGTAAAACAAACATACAGTAGAAAAATGAGTCTATATACAATGTGAGCAAATGAGGTGAGATAAGAGAGGTACAGACAACAAACAAAAAAAGGCCATGGTGGCGAAGTAAATACAATATAGCAAGTAAAAAATAAATATAAAATAAAAAATAAACAGTGGAATGGTAGATTTGCAGTGGAAGAATGTGCAAAGTAGAGATAATAAATTAATACAGTAGGGGGAGAGGTAGTTGTTTGGGCTAAATTATAGATGGGCTATGTACAGGTGCAGTAATCTGTGAGCTGCTCTGACAGCTGGTGCTTGAAGCTAGTGAGGGGGATAAGTGTTTCCAGTTCCAATTTTTGCAGTTCGTTCCAGTCATTGGCAGCAGAGAACTGGAAGGGGATTTTCCCCCATTCTTCTCTGCAGATCCTGTCTAAAGCTCTGTCAAGTTGGATGGGGAGCATTGCTGCACAGCTATTTTCAGATCTCTCAAGAAATGTTCTGGGCTCTGGGCTTTGGCTGAGCCACTCAAGGACATTGAGAGACTCCTCGTTGTCTTGGCTGTGTGCTTAGGGTCGTTGTCCAGTTGAAAGGTGACACTTCACCCCAGTCTGAGGTCCTGAGCGTTCTGGAGCAGGTTTTAATCAAGGATCTCTCTGTACTTTTCTCCATTCATCTTTGCCTAAATCCTGACTAGTCTCCTCGTACCTGCCGCTGAAAAATATCCCCACAGCATGATGCTGCCACCACTTTGCTTCATCGTAGGGATGGTGCCAGGTTTCCTCCAGATGTGACGCTTGGCATTCAGGTCAAAGACTTCATTCTTGGTTTCATCAGACCAGAGAATCTTGTTTCTCATGGTTTGAGAGTCTTTAGGTGCCTTTTGGCAAACTCCAAGCGGGCTGTCATGTGCCTTTTACTAAGGAGTGCCTTCCGTCTGGCCACTCTACAATAAAGACCTGATTGGTGGTGTGCTGCAGAGATGGTTGTCCTTCTGGAAGGCTCTCCCATCTCCACAGAGGAACTCTAAAGCTCGGTCAGAGTGACCATCTGGTTCTTGGTCACCTTCCTCACCAAGGCCCTTCTCCCCCAATTGCTCAGTTTAGCCGGACGGCCAGCTCTAGGAAGAGTCTTCGTGGTTCCAAACTTCTTCCATTTAAGAATGATGGAGGCCACTGCGTTCTTGGGGACTTTCAATGATGCAGACATTTTATGGTACCCTTCCCCAGATCTGTGCCGCGACACAATCCTATCTTGGAGCTCTACGGACAATCCCTTCAACCTCATGGCTTGTTTTTTGCACTGGCATACACTGTCAACTGTGAGACCTTAGATAGACCGCTGTGTGCCTTTCCATATCATGTCCAATCAATTGAATTTACCACAGGTGGACTCCAATCAAGTTGTAGAAACATCTCAAGGATGATCAATGGAAACAGGATGCACCTGTGCTCAATATCGAGTCTCATAGCAAAGGGTCTGAATACTTATGTAAATAAGGTATCTGTTTTTATGTTTAATACATTTGCTAAAATTCTAAAAACCTGTTTTCACTTTGTCATTATGGGGTAGTGTGTGTAGATTTCTGAGGATTTTTATTTAAAAATCAAGGGGTCTGAATACTTTCAAGAAGGCACTGTATAATCTAATGTATATTAACATATCAAATATTACTGCCCACTACATATGTAGTAAGTACCCTTGCACGAGCATTGGCGGGTGCAAGCTATCATGGCTTTTAGGAACAGGAGCCTATCTCCTGTTTCTGTAGCGTGAGCCAGCTTGATGCACAAGTACACCCCCTGGAGGGTCACAAGTGTATCGCTGGGCCTTACCTCCATTCTGTCTCCTTAATGCTGAATGCCAAGCAGAGATGTACCGGATCCCATTTTTACAGTCTTTGGTATGACTCGGCCCGGGGATCCAACTCGCAACCTTTCATTTTCAGAGTGGGCACTCTAACCACAAGGCCACAAAGTTGGTATAGCACCTATTAGACTTCTGCTCAGTTAGGCCCATGAGAGGCACTTGGAGTGCAATTGTTAAGTTTCCCAAGGCAGTGAGCAGAGACCTTTGTCAAACTGAAAATGTCACTCATGACTCATGTCTCGACGGTCTTCCTCCATATTGACAATCCACTCCCACCTCCACATTCTGACCACTCAGAGGATTCTTGAGACTCATAGGACTCTAAAGGGTCAACCCAATACATACAGTGCCTTGCGAAAGTATTCAGCCCCCTTGAACTTTGCGACCTTTTGCCACATTTGAGGCTTCAAACATAAAGATATAAAACAGTTTTTTTTGTGAAGAATCAACAACAAGTGGGACACAATCATGAAGTGGAACGACATTTATTGGATATGTCAAACTTTTTTAACAAATCAAAAACTGAAAAATTGGGCGTGCAAAATTATTCAGCCCCTTTACTTTCAGTGCAGCAAACTCTCTCCAGAAGTTCAGTGAGGATCTCTGAATGATCCAATGTTGACCTAAATGACTAATGATGATAAATACAATCCACCTGTGTGTAATCAAGTCTCCGTATAAATACACCTGCACTGTGATAGTCTCAGAGGTCCGTTAAAAGCGCAGAGAGCATCATGAAGAACAAGCAACACACCAGGCAGGTCCGAGATACTGTTGTGAAGAATATTAAAGCCGGATTTGGATACAAAAAGATTTCCCAAGCTTTAAACATCCCAAGGAGCACTGTGCAAGCGATAATATTGAAATGGAAGGAGTATCAGACCACTGCAAATCTACCAAGACCTGGCCGTCCCTCTAAACTTTCAGCTCATACAAGGAGAAGACTGATCAGAGATGCAGCCAAGAGGCCCATGATCACTCTGGATGAACTGCAGAGATCTACAGCTGAGGTGGGAGACTCTGTCCATAGAACAACAATCAGTTGTATATTGCACAAATCTGGCCTTTATGGAAGAGTGGCAAGAAGAAAGCCATTTCTTAAAGATATCCATAAAAAGTGTCATTTAAAGTTTGCCACAAGCCACCTGGGAGACACACCAAACATGTGGAAGAAGGTGCTCTGGTCAGATGAAACCAAAATTGAACTTTTTGGCAACAATGCAAGACGTTATGTTTGGCGTAAAAGCAACACAGCTCATCACCTTGAACACACCATCCCCACTGTCAAACATGGTGGTGGCAGCATCATGGTTTGGGCCTGCTTTTCTTCAGCAGGGACAGGGAAGATGGTTAAAATTGATGGGAAGATGGATGGAGCCAAATACAGGACCATTCTGGAAGAAAACTTGATGGAGTCTGCAAAAGACCTGAGACTGGGACGGAGATTTGTCTTCCAACAAGACAATGATCCAAAACATAAAGCAAAATCTACAATGGAATGGTTCAAAAATAAACATATCCAGGTGTTAGAATGGCCAAGTCAAAGTCCAGACCTGAATCCAATCGAGAATCTGTGGAAAGAACTGAAAACTGCTGTTCACAAATGCTCTCCATCCAACCTCACTGAGCTTGAGCTGTTTTGCAAGGAGGAATGGGAAAAATTTTCAGTCTCTCGATGTGCAAAACTGATAGAGACATACCCCAAGCGACTTACAGCTGTAATCGCAGCAAAAGGTGGCGCTACAAAGTATTAACTTAAGGGGGCTGAATAATTTTGCACGCCCAATTTTTCAGTTTTTGATTTGTTCAAAAAGTTTGAAATATCCAATAAATGTCGTTCCACTTCATGATTGTGTCCCACTTGTTGTTGATTCTTCACAAAAAATACAGTTTTATATCTTTATGTTTGAAGCCTGAAATGTGGCAAAAGGTCGCAAAGTTCAAGGGGGCCGAATACTTTCGCAAGGCACTGTAAGGGTAGAATAGCTCATGCTTCATCGAGCAAGACTCTGGCATATTTGCTATAGTGCAGGCTAAAAGCAAGTAATCTTGGCTATCCCCGCTGTGCTGAGAAAGATTAAAGTGCCAGTTCCTGTATGTTTAATGGTGCTGGTCAGCGCTGAGGTCACATGACCACCTGTTAGCCACCTGTGGGTAGCTTTCACCACTGAGGAGAACTGTGTCAGGAAACCATCTAGTCTGTGTGAGAATGCCGCTCTGGGGCACCTCTGCAACGCACAAAGAGGAAGTGAACAGCAAAGGGACAACAGCAGTGGTGGGAATCTAATCTGGGTAGTGCTTCACAGATCTGCACAGCATGAGAAACCCTGACATCATACCAGAGACCTCTTGCAACTTAATTGAATCATCGGTTATGTTTGTTGTCCCTGAAACCATTTGGTGAAGATGTAGTGACGGTCCTGTGCCAGGTCGATGTGACCTTTGGTGAAGCTTGATTGTTATTCCTTCCTGGCCAGCCCTCCTACTGAAATCTAATCAAGTCTCAGCAGAGGCACGAACTTAAACTAAATACACAGCAAAAATAGACACAAGAACATTTGGATACACAAGCACTTCGGTTCAGCCAATATGGAAACGTTTTATCATTGTATACCTCAGGCTCTTAATAATATTTTCCTTTTTACAAAAATTGGTCTTCTCACTGGCCACCTCCCGGGGGTGACCCTTTTAAAAAGGTCAGACAAACACAACTCAACCAAAGAATAATACTGACCTCAGGAGATACTCCAGAAGCTTCAAACTAAAACAAAAACGCACCCCCGCTGCAGGAAGAGTTGAAAAGTTTTCAAACATTTAAATGAGAGCTCTCAGGAGCCTATAGCGTCATTGTATCACAGGCGATGTGTCCTGCATGGGATTTACATTAATGGACCCAGGAGCCGGCTGCTGGTGGCACGCAAAGCACAAAGTTTGTGTTTGTGTGTGAGATCATTTGTATTTCTGTGAGTAGTATGTCTGTGTGTGTGTGTGTGTGTGTGTGTGTGTGTGTGTGTGTGTGTGTGTGTGTGTGTGTGTGTGTGTGTGTGTGTGTGTGTGTGTGTGTGAGAAACAAAGGCGACATTGGAGTACGTGAGGATAGAAGCTGGCGCTCTGGGAGAGCCAAGCGGAGGGGGAAGGAGAGGATAAGCACCTCTCCAAAGAGCATTGATTTTTCACAGGCCCCTTCATTTGGCAGACAAGGGTATGGGAGGGGTGCTTGGCTGGGCAGAGAGAGCGGGAGAAAGACAGTGAAAGGGGGGATACCCTTGTTGGTGCTCAGATGGGTGAAGTTTCACGTCGCTGGCACATCAAGGCACCGCCTGGCATCACATCAAAAGATGAGCGATGAACACACACTGTGGATATTGTGAATGTCATCATTCAGTCATGTCTCTCTCTTTCAGGCTAGACTTGGAGGTGACTGACAGGACAGAGTCTGAGAGGACTGCTGTTCTAGTAAATCTTTGTCTGTGTGCTTTGCTAGTTTTATTTCACACTTAATATTACAGAAAGGGGCCTTTTTGCAAAGCCCCTTTTCTCCAAATAGGCTAATTGTGTCCAGTTGACTTCATTGGATGCAACAGTCCTTACAAGTTACTCACCCTGGAAAGCCTCTTAGTGACAGCTACACCTTAATTGCCCATCAATTTGGAGAAATCCAGGCATTCCACCGCATGGGAATGAAATTAACTAGCTTTGCCGTGCTTCAAGAACGAGATAGGATCATGAGCATTGAAGAATTGGTTCAATTTTAACATAGACATGGACCTAGTAATTTATTCCTGGAGTCATGCCAATCTCTTATATTTTGGGGTTCTTCCTTGGGGTAACAGCCAATAGATCATCCCCATTGGCAAAACATTGATTGCAAAACAAACTATTATGCTATTTCTTCCCACAATGACATTAAGTAGTGATGGGTGGATCACGAAACAGGGTTGCGTGTGGCGTCATTCTCTCTATTTTGGTTCCTCTGACCATTTCATGTTGTGCTTAGCAGTTTTTCCAGAGGAGCAGGGTTAGGAAGGTAAAATTTCCACACAGCCATAACTTCCCACCATGACATTAAGCCAGGGAAGGGCAACCAGTACCCCCTTTTGAAGCCCCCCCACCCCAAAATGTGTAAAACAGCAAATTTTCATCTCCACCCCATAGCAAAATGAGCAGAATTGCATGAAATGAGTTAGAGAATGTTTTGCAATTTTCTCCAGCCCATGGCAAAATGTGTAGAATTGCATGAAATTAACTCTAAAATGTAAATAAATGTATCTCTGCTGTCAAGAGAGGGGCCACTAAAATGTTTTGCTCGCAGTGTGTGCCGGGGGGGGGGTTATGGATGTGGGTACACAGACCAGAGAGAAACTGCGGCCCCTCACGGTGAGTTCAGATTTTTTTGTGGCCCCCACCCCCATCAAAGTTGCCCATTAAAGCAACATTGCCTGTGTCCCCCAGTGCTCACTATGAAAATGTCAGAGCAGCTCTTTTCATCCGAGCGAAATCCTATATGATTTACTCCCTGTTCCTCTGCCGAGGCGCCTGTTTGTATAGCACTGTGTTTCATTTGAATATCAAAGCCCACGAGAAGGTGCCCAGACACTTTAAATGCCATTTTTTGGGGGTGTCTTTCAAGAACTTTAACTGATTGAGGGTCCACGACGAAAGGAGAGGGTCACCAAAACAATCCCTGCTTTGTCATTACAGGTCCATAGTAATCTCTGTCTTTCAACCTTCCACACCATTGATGAGACGATTACCGGAAAATGTACATTTGCATCTCAGTATACAGCTCTTTTAAGTTTTTTTTTTTTTTTTGAATAGCAGACCACTAGAGTTTGTGCAACAAGCTGTGAGTGTTAACATGCCTCTGACGCCCCCTTGTCACATTCCAGCACATTCAGTCTCCATACTGTTCTTCCTGTCAAAGTGTACATGGTGACTATGGGAAATACTGAGGAGAGAGACACACTGGGGCCTCTGGTGACAGTTGTCACAATGCAAAAAGACAAATGGGTGAAACAAGTATTGTAAATCATTCAGGAAACAAAACATCAAATGCTCTGTTTGACAAATGGGTGACTTGTCCTTGTTGAAACCTTTATTTCAAGGAGTATGCTAAATTCCAATGCTGTGTTCCAATGCTCTAGCTCAATCCAATATCAGTGAAAATCCAGGAATTCATCCAGACAGGTTTTGTCATCTCAATCAATGCATTAAATGAATCATAATAATTGACTGGATTTATATAGGGCCTTTCCACCTAGAGTAGGTGCTCAAAGTGCTTTACATAGTAAGGGGGGAAACTCACTTCTTCTACCACCAATGTGTAGCACCCACTTGGGTGATGCACGGCAACCATTTTGTGCCAAAATGCTCATCACACATCAGCTATCATGGTTAAAACTGATATATGTCAATTGGGAATCAGGGGGATGATTAGGTGGCCATGATTGAATGGTGACAGGACACAGGGGTAAAACACCCTTACTTTCACAACCAGTGCCATGAGATCTTTACACCCACTTAACGTCTCATCCGAAAGACGGCATTCTACACGGGCAAATTCCCTTTCACTGCCTTGGGCATTAAGATCTCCTTAGACCAGAGGGAAGAGTGCATCTGGTCTCCCATGTAGGGACTGACCAGGACCAACCCTGCTTAATTTCAGAGACAAGCCAGCAGTAGGATGCAGGGTGCTATGCTGCTGACTTTATCTCCACTAAAATGGAGAAAGGCATTGCCATTGTCCTGGAATTTCTTTCTTTCCTCTATTTGTGCTATGTTGACCTCTCTCTGAGACAGATCCTGAAAATGAGGTACACCTGTAAATCATGTGAGATCACCCTATATTTTCAAAGGGGCTCCGGGCCATATCAATGGTTTCCTTTTCACAAATTCCCAAATGAATAATTCTACTGAAGGTGTCAAAAATCAAAGGGATGGTAAAACCAAGGGGCAGGGGTGTAGAGGCCAAGAATATTATTATTGGATTTATGCATTTGTACTTGCACAGAAGAGGTGACCAGCCCATCCCTCCCCTTCCACTGGGAAAAGACTTGAGTAAATCAGCAGTCTATGCAATTTTATGTAGTTAGTTGTTAAACTAAGTTGGCTGAGAGCATTGAGTTCATTCAGACCCCTGACAACAAAATACCTCTAGCCTATAAGCAGATCTTACCACAATGAATGGTTTCTTTCATGCCAGTGACAGAACCCATCTAAATCCTGAATGAAAAAAAAAAAAACATAACAGTTCTGTTCTATGGTCTTTATTCTTCTTTAATTAATCTCTGTGCGGTTTCTGTGACGTTTATCATCAACCTGCTTTTATGCTCTCTGTCCTCTGCTTATGTAGGAGGAGGCAGAGGCATGCAATGGTCTGATAACACTATCAAGCATCAGCTGAGTCTCTTTATCTGGCTGTCTGGGCTTAACAAATCCACCTCTATCTTTATTTTTTTTTTGTAACAAAGTCAGGACATGTTCCTGCATTGTCTTTCTCAATACCTCATCGTTTCATCTGACAATGAGCTAGAGCATAGCAACAATATCTACATCCCTATCTTTGCCGACACGATGTAAATCTTAACAACAGCAACGGGAGAAACCAAATGCGTTGAGAACTTTGTGGTCCAATAGACATGTTATATGTTCGTATACATTACAGAACTATACCTTGCAACGGCACATGCTGAGAAATCTGGACTTACATCCTCACATGGGTACAAATCCCAGCGTGCATGTGCTGCACACATCTGGAAATGCTGTGTTTCCTTTACATGACCGATCGTAAATTCCGAGGGACGTGAAGTTGGGCAGGAAGTCTTAGCTCATGCTGAAAGAGTAGCATGAATTGAGTACATGCAAGACCCTGTCCCACTTCACGCCTGTGTATGGCATTTCATCAGAAGTTATATATGCCTTCAAGAGGTATCTGCGTGTATAACTTAGAAATAAAAGTGTAGTCCACTAAAAAAAAATAGTCCACTTGAAAAAAAGATTTGGCAAAGTCAGCTGTGCTTACTGAATAGTAAAATGCCATGACAAAGTTCCAACATAAACTGAAATATTGCGGTGCGGTGGTAGAGGTGTTTTTTCCCTGCCTGGTCTTAAATAGATCAATTAAATAAATAAAAAATGGCTATCACTGAGCAAATATTCGTGGTCACCGATTCGATTTCAAGGTATCATCACAGAGTAGCCTATTCAGGCCTCAGAAATAGGCCAACGAACTGTTGCCATTCAGAGGAACCTAGCGTTACTGCTATGACATCACTCCCTTGCTCCTACAAACATACAGTACTGTTAATACCCTGCCTCAGCTAATGGGGATTCATGATAAATAGAAAATACATACAGAAAACCTATTTCTCTTCTATTTTCTCTTATCCAATCCAGAAGATAACATGGGCCTCCTGTACAACACATGGTGAAATGGAGCTACAGCGGAGTTATTGTGACAAGACACCCGCTTCTACTTGTTTCATTCTTAAATGTCTGAGGACAAAAAAACTATCTGTGCCCTTTAGCCCAGTCTCTGGTGTTTCCTGCATCAACATTAGTATCTAGTCTAATCATGCAGTACATGGACCTTTTATCATTCATATCAGTTTAAGGTAGGTCAACGTCAGAAAAACAGCAAATACCTCCCCTTTGTACGTCCCCTATTGAATACCCATTGCTCATGCACTAGGTTGATTCTACTGCCATTAGGCTAAATTTAACTAGGCCAACAAGGTCCACTAACAGATGTGCTCAAATGTGTTGGTACCCTTACAGCTCATTGAAATAATGCTTCATTCCTCCTGAAAAGTTTTGAAATTGAAAGCTATTTCATCATGTATACTTGCATGCCTTTGGTATGTCATGGAATAAAGCAAAGAACCTGTGAAAAGAGATGAATTATTGCTTCTTCTACAAAGATATTCCAAAATGGCATGGACACATTTGTTGGTACCCCTTAGAAAAGAAATAACTGGATTATAGTGTTATTTCAAACAAATGTGTTTATTTAATTAGTATCACACATGTCTCCAATCTTGTAATCAGTCATCCAGCCAGTTTAAATGGAGTAAAGTAGTCACTGTGCTGTTTGGTATCATTGTGTGAACCACACTGAACATGGACCAGAGTAAAGTAGTCACTGTGCTGTTTGGTATCATTGTGGTCACCACACTGAACATGGACCAGAGTAAAGTAGTCACTGTGCTGTTTGGTATCATTGTGGTCACCACACTGAACATGGACCAGAGTAAAGTAGTCACTGTGCTGTTTGGTATCATTGTGTGCACCACACTGAACATGGACCAGAGTAAAGTAGTCACTGAGCTGTTTGGTATCATTGTGTGAACCACACTGAACATGGACCAGAGTAAAGTAGTCACTGTGCTGTTTGGTATCATTGTGTGCACCACACTGAACATGGACCAGAGTAAAGTAGTCACTGAGCTGTTTGGTATCATTGTGTGCACCACACTGAACATGGACCAGAGTAAAGTAGTCACTGAGCTGTTTGGTATCATTGTGTGAACCACACTGAACATGGACCAGAGTAAAGTAGTCACTGTGCTGTTTGGTATCATTGTGTGCACCACACTGAACATGGACCAGAGTAAAGTAGTCACTGAGCTGTTTGGTATCATTGTGTGCACCACACTGAACATGGACCAGAGTAAAGTAGTCACTGTGCTGTTTGGTATCATTGTGTGCACCACACTGAACATGGACCAGAGTAAAGTAGTCACTGAGCTGTTTGGTATCATTGTGGTCACCACACTGAACATGGACCAGAGTAAAGTAGTCACTGTGCTGTTTGGTATCATTGTGGTCACCACACTGAACATGGACCAGAGTAAAGTAGTCACTGTGCTGTTTGGTATCATTGTGTGCACCACACTGAACATGGACCAGAGTAAAGTAGTCACTGTGCTGTTTGGTATCATTGTGGTCACCACACTGAACATGGACCAGAGTAAAGTAGTCACTGTGCTGTTTGGTATCATTGTGTGAACCACACTGAACATGGACCAGAGTAAAGTAGTCACTGTGCTGTTTGGTATCATTGTGTGAACCACACTGAACATGGACCAGAGTAAAGTAGTCACTGAGCTGTTTGGTATCATTGTGTGAACCACACTGAACATGGACCAGAGTAAAGTAGTCACTGAGCTGTTTGGTATCATTGTGTGCACCACACTGAACATGGACCAGAGTAAAGTAGTCACTGTGCTGTTTGGTATCATTGTGTGAACCACACTGAACATGGACCAGAGTAAAGTAGTCACTGTGCTGTTTGGTATCATTGTGTGCACCACACTGAACATGGACCAGAGTAAAGTAGTCACTGTGCTGTTTGGTATCATTGTGTGAACCACACTGAACATGGACCAGAGTAAAGTAGTCACTGTGCTGTTTGGTATCATTGTGGTCACCACACTGAACATGGACCAGAGTAAAGTAGTCACTGTGCTGTTTGGTATCATTGTGGTCACCACACTGAACATGGACCAGAGTAAAGTAGTCACTGAGCTGTTTGGTATCATTGTGGTCACCACACTGAACATGGACCAGAGTAAAGTAGTCACTGTGCTGTTTGGTATCATTGTGGTCACCACACTGAACATGGACCAGAGTAAAGTAGTCACTGTGCTGTTTGGTATCATTGTGTGCACCACACTGAACATGGACCAGAGTAAAGTAGTCACTGTGCTGTTTGGTATCATTGTGTGAACCACACTGAACATGGACCAGAGTAAAGTAGTCACTGTGCTGTTTGGTATCATTGTGTGCACCACATTGAACATGGACCAGAGAAAGCAAAGGAGAGATTTGTCTGAGGAGATCAGAAAGAAAATAATAGACAAGCATGGTAAAGGTAAAGGCTACAAGACCATCTCCAAGCAGCTTGATGTTACTGTGACAACAGTTACAAATATTATTAAGAAGTTTAAGGTCCATGGAACTGTAGCCAACCTCCCTGGGCAAGGCAGCAAGAGGAAAATCAACCACAGATTGAACAGAACGATAGTGTGAATGGTAGAAAAAGAACCAAGGATAACTGCCAAAGAGATGCAAGCTGAACTCCAGGGTGAAGGTACGTCAGTTTCTGAACGCACCATCAGTCGCTTTTTGAGCAAAAGTGGGCTCCATGGAAGAAGACCCCGGAGGACTACTTTTGAAAGAAAAACAAAGCCAGACTGGAATTTGCTAAGACGCATATTGATAAGCCACAATCTTTCTGGAAGAATGTCCTTCGGACAGATGAGTCAAAATTTGATATTTTTGTCAGGTCACATCAGCTCTGTGTTCAGAGACAAAAAAATGAAGCTTTCAAAGAAAGAACACCATACCTACAGTGAAACATGGAGGCGGCTCGGTTATGTTTTGAGGCTGCGCCTGGCACAGGGTGCCTTGAATCTGTGCAGGGCACAATGAAATCAAGACCATCAAGGCATTCTGGAGTGAAACGTACTGCCCAGTGTCAGAAAGCTCTATGGAAAGGGCTGAAACTTGCAGTCTGGAGAAGACACCCATCAAACCTGAGACAGCTGGAGCAGTTTGCTCAGGAATAGTGGGCCAAACTACCTGTTAACAGGTGCAGAAGTCTCATTGAGAGCTACAGAAAACATTTGATTGCAGTGAATGCCTCTAAAGGTTGTGCAACAAAATAATAGGTTACGTGTCCCATCATTTTTGCCCATGCCATTTTCATGTTTGTTCTTTACAATATAATGTTGAATAAAAAAATCAAGGTCTGATTTCAATTAAATATGGAATAAACAATGGTGGATGCCAATTACTTTTATCAGTTTCAAGTTATTTCAGAGAAAGTTGTGCATTCTTCGTTTTTTTGTGGATGGGTACTAACAAATTTGAGCACGTCTGTACAAGCTCCACTTAAGAACCAACCATCATCCAGGTATATCAAAGAGCTTGGAAATATGTTATGAGGATTCTGCTGCCTAGACACTGATCACAACAATCACTAAACCAGGTGCTTCTATAAGGAACGGTGTGTGTCGGGGCGAGACTAGACGCAAATACTTTCAGAATAAACCAGGTTTGAGCATTGACACCCGGATGACAAAGAGAAACCACACCCTCGCTCTATTCAAAACAACAATATTGATTTAATATTCTAAGGGAAGAGGAAAGGGAGTCACAAAAAAAGGTTATTGATTAAAAAGGATTGCCAGCAGTCCAGTAGGCTAGTTCAGTTCCTCCGTTGCTGTTGGGGTGTTTAAGCAGAGCGGCCCACCGTAGTCTGCTTCACGTACTGCACACATTCAGTTGAGCTCAGTTCATTTAGTAGCTCAGTAGCTGCTCAGCGGCAGTATCTACAGTAGCATCAACAGTTGCGTGGATAGCTCACGGGCAGCTCAGGGTTTCTAGCGATCCAGTTGCGGCCCAGCACAGACCTTGCCACATACACCCGATATCAGACAGCATTCCAATAATTATACAATAGGGCACACAACCATGAGGAAAAGGATAGCGGACCAACCTTAACAGAAACACCTGGTGTCAGACATTGTTACCAGAGAACTGACTGGAGATCATTATGTAGGAAGGGAAGAGAGAGAGAGAGAGAGAGGGAGGGGTGTAATCAGCACTGTACACACCTTAAATCAATCGTGAAACACAGCAAACTATGGTGACGTGCGCAAAATCAATCGTTAAGTGCAGAATTCTCAAGCGTGAAAATAATTCAAAATGTGAAAACAGTCAAGTGAAGGAAGTAAAATATGTGCTCAGTCAAACCACACTAGTGACAGGAGTAATAACGTTGAGCAGGTTTGTAGAACCCTGTTACATCCTTCCCCGCTGAAAGGTCAGTGTCCCCAATGGCCATAACATAACCCAACCTAAGTCTCTGTTTCTTATGGGGTGAACTCCCTTGGTGGTCCTTGTAGATCTCTTGGTTCATGAAGGTTACATTGGCCATTTTCAGCCCTGCCACAGCGGTCCCCATCTTCAGATTGGAGTCCCATGGCCACCCATCTCCCACCTGCAGTCTCTCCGTGGCACGATGGCACCCATCTCCCGCTCGTGGTTTCTCTGCATCACCATGGCACCCATCTCCAGCTTCCGGCTCAGCACCTGTAGGGACCCAAAACCCAATCCAGGAGACAGCAACAGGGGCTATAATTGTATCTCTCAATGGCGTGTTAGTCAGAGGGTGGCTGGGTGCTTTGTTTAGTCTAAAAGGGAGAGCAACTTCACTAGGGGGTTGTGCTGGTCTCTCTACTGGGAGAAATGAACAAGATTACGGTGCAAAACCATCTCCCATGACTTTTTCTGGTCTGACCACATAGACCGGCAGTTCTGGGTCAGATTGTTTTACTACCACATGAGGGAGCTGCTCCAAATTGTCTGCAAGCTTACCCCGGCCCCTTGCTCTAATGTCTCTCACGAGTGTCTACTCCCCAGGCAGTAGAGGGGATTCTTCAGCAGGTGTACAGTACATCCTGTAGTGTTGTGCAACGTGTTGTTGTATATCTCAATAATTACCTGCAAGAAATGCCAGCGCCGTCTTTCCGTCTTTCCACTCCAAGCGTCCCCAGCAAACCTATGATCATTCTATTAAATCTTTCACACCCGCCGTTCCCTGATGGATGATAAGGAGTAGTGTGACTTTTGGTTATTCCATACAATACACATAGATTCTTTATAAACTGATATTCAAAATGTCCAATAAGCGCCAGGGAGCACCAAAAGGCTGAATTACCTTCTGCCACAGTGCATTTGCAGTAGTAGTCTCCGTCTGGTCCCTAGTAGGGGTGGCCCAAGTATATTTAGTGAAATGGTCTACCATTACCAGCACATTGTGATGAGGGTCTCTGGATGACCTATGCTCAGGTAGTCTATAGACATTAGTTCAAGAGGGGCTGACATTTTGATTGGCACTGAAGGTGCTTGTTTCAGACAAACTGGGGCTTTCGTAAGACACAAGGCTGACAAGTGGCACACCAATTTGGAATGTCTCTGGCTAGGTTTGGCCAATAGAATCTGGCATGGATTAGCGCTGTGGCCTTTTCTGCCTCCCAGTATCCTGCCCTCCCATGATACAGTTCCCAGCTGTCTCTCACCAGTAGGGACAACCAGCTGGACAATCTCTACCTCTTTGAGGTCCTGGAATGTCCGACACAACACACCCTCTTTCCATGTAAGATGATTCCATTCCCGGAGCACATCTAGGGCCTCTTTCGACTCTTGTTCCTGTCTGTCAGGTGGCTGCCCTCATCCTCTCCCAGAAGTCACAGCCCACTGGGCACAGACGTCAGTTCAATGTCTATTCCACGTTGGTTCAGCGTAATTTAATTGAAATGATGTGGAAACAATGTTGATTCAACCACTGTGTGTCCAGTGGGAGTGTTTAAGAATTCTTTATGGAAACCTTGCCTGACCTGTGTTAACACAGCACACATTTAGACATCTACTTTTAATGGAAAGGTTTTTGAATGTACATGTAAACTAGGCCTACCATATAACAACCATTTCAGTTTTGTAACTATCTCATATTTTCATTTAAAACTCTTAAAGTACTATACCATGTTTCAGTAATAGGAATGGATCTCTGATGGAGATCATGTAAAAGTGTAGCCTTAATGATCATGCCATTTTTCTCTTATAAGTATGAGAAGATAGAAAGCACAGTGCGGTTCTTGAAGGCTCTTCCTCTGAGCCAGTTATCTCTGGTATGAGTGGCTTGCCGTGTCCTTCTTCTGCATCCTGGTCTTCTGATGGCTTGTTTGTCCTCCACCCCACCCCCACACACAGGGCCTTTACCACTTTGGGTGGTATCTCCTGGAATGCCGGGTCTCAGTCCTCCAGCTGGTTTGGGACTGTGTTTTCTGGATGGAAACCTTGAATCAATGCTTTCTGCAACGATTCTGTAACAACAGAAGCTGGAAGACAAGAAGCAAGTACAGGGTGTGTATTTAATAATTAATAGCAATGAAACAAAACAAGACCAGCGTCTGGACAGGAGAAACATAACAACATCAATGCAGACACAGGAATGAAACAGAGGAAGTGACAGATATAGGGGAGGCAATCAATGACATGATGGAGTCCAGGTGAGTCTGACGAAGAGCAGGTGCGCTTAACAATTGTGACAGGTGTGTGTAATGCTGAGATGCCTGGTGACCTCGAGCGCCAGAGAGGGGGAGCGGGAGCAGACGTGACAGTTTTCACTTCTTGGTACATTTTGGGAGGGATTTGTCTGTGGCGCTCTCTGGCTGGGGCTATATCTCCAGTGGAGATCACATGCTGCACTTGTTACATCCATGCCCTCTACTTCTCATCATGTCTCCCTAACCTGCCGCCACTCCCCCAGTAGTCTCTCTCCCTCTGTGGGTGTATGTGATTGTGTGAGTAGAGACAGGTGTGCTGGAGGCTGAGCGTATCCCCACCAGCTGCAACCTGTTCCATAATCAAGACCTCTACAAATACTCAGCCCCACCACTTCCACGCTGCCAGATCGTAGCCTCTGCGCAGTCATTTCAAGCCGTTTGTTCCTGCTTAGATCTTGTTATCCTGTTGTGCCAGTTTTTCCCTAGCCTGACGCTGCTTTTCTCTCTGCTACAGTTCAGTACGCTCTGACTCTGGTTCCTTTCTCCAGTCCCTCGTCTCGTCAGTCCTGCTTCCCTGCCCTGGACCCCCGCTCTACTGCTTCCTTGGATTCCACTTCGGACCTGGTCACCCTGACCCTACTCCCCTTGCCCCCGCCTCAGTTCCTGGTTCCCTGCTACCCGCCTGAGTTTCCCCTGGCCTGCAACCCCATCTCCCCCCTGATTTTCAATAAATACCTTAGTTACCTTATTCCTGTCTCCTCGTCTGAGTCTGCACTTGGGTTCACCTGCTCTGCCCCGCCTAACAGCACTATGGTTGTCTTCCATAATCTTTACCATGGGCAGCAAATGAAGCCTGGTGCTTTTGTAACAGTGCTTGCAGTTTCATTCTCTGTTAAGGGGAAATGTCTACACCTGTCAGGTCAACTAGTATAGGCTGTTCTGTAGTCGGTTGTTGTATAGGCTGTCTGTTGTTGGTTGTTATACATGTGCTAAACTGTCTTGCAAAGCCTGTTCCCCCACCCTGGATATACTCACATCATTCTCCTGTATGACGTCTGCAGGGTTCACTATGAAGGCCATGGCAAGTTTTTGGTGTCGACGTAGGGCAGTCTCCGATGTTCCTCAGTCGGATAGGCAGCCTTCCCTGCTGGACTCTGAACACAGCTTGGGTGATGAGCAACTCATTCTCAATGATTGGCTCCACTAGACACTGGTAGTTCTTGCCCTCTTCTCCCGCTCTGGTCCGACCCCACACCAGGATTTCACTTTTAACCTGGAGTCTTCAGAGGATAGCAATTAATGGTACGTACATACCCTGTAATCCCATTGGTGACTGCAAACTTTGGTGCACACCTTCGTGGTCTTTACCACACCTACTGCTAGACAAGTCCACTAGAAAGGCACAGTCAAATTGTCTTTTGTCAAGGTGTCCAGGCAGTTTTTTATTATGTTTGTTCCCACTAGGCCATCTGTATTGGCTAAACAATGGTCTTGGACAACCACAATACCACAGTCCGGAATGAGAACATCACCCATTTTCACATCCAACAGTACATACCACAAATATGAAATGTTCAATCCATTAGCTGCTTTTAGGGATAACCATTCTGAGGGGTCTTCCAGTAATGTGCTGGCCAAAGTGTTTCTGAAAAAAACGTCATTGTAACTTGTGATCCTGTGTCCATTAGACAACAGATAGGTAGCCCTTAAAAGGTCAACTGGGCAAAAAAAAACAAAAAGTGTCTTTAAACTGTAACTGATCAATGCACTATCATACAAATTACTGATTGGCTGAGGGAAATTGATGATAAAAAGATTGTGGGGGCTGTTATGTTAGACTTCCGAGCGGCTTTTGACATTATCGATTATAGTCCGCTGCTGGAAAAACGTATGTGTTATGGCTTTACACCACCTGCTATAATGTGGATAAAGATGTACCTGTCTAACAGAACACAGAGGGTGTTTTTAACAGAAGCCTCTCCAACATAATCCAGGTAGAATCAGGAATTACCCAGGGCAGCTGTCGAGGCCCCTTACTTTTTTCAATCTTTACTAACGACATCTTGAGTAAAGCCAGTGTTTATGTATGCGGATGACTCAACACTATACATGTCAGCTACTACAGTGACTGAAATGACGGCAACAATTAACAAAGAGCTGCAGTTAGTTTCAGAACGGGTGGCAAGATTGCAGTGCTTGAGGTGTCCCTACAGAGCCGGATTCAATCCCAGGATGGCGGCTCACAATTGGCCCAACGTTATCCGGATTAGGCGAGGGTTTGGCCCGGGAGGCTTTCCTTGGCTCATTGGGCTCTAGTAACTCCTTGTGGTGGGCCGGGCACCTGCAAGCTGACTTTGGTCTTAAATTGAAAAGTGTTTCTTCCAACACATTGGTGCAGCTGGCTTCCGGGTTAAGCCGGCGGGTGTTAAAGTGCGCGGTTTAGCGGGTCATGTAGCTAAGCCTTCAACACCATAGTACCCTCCAAGATCATCATTAAGCTCAGGACCCTGGGTCTGAACCCCGCCCTGTGCAACTGGGTCCTGGACTTCCGGACGGGCCACCCCCAGGTGGTGAAGTTAGGAAACAACATCTCCACTTCACTGATTCTCAACACAGTGGACACACAAGGCGTACTCAGCCCCCTCCTTGTACTCCTTGTTCACCCATGACTGTGTGGCCATGCACGCTTCCAACTCAATCATCAACTTTGCAGACAACACAACAGTAGTAGGCCTGATTGCCAACAATGATGAGACAGGGAGGAGGCGAGGGCATTGGTGGAGTGGTGACAGGAAAATAACCTATCCCTCAATGTCAACAAAACGAAGGAGCTGATCGTGCACTTCAGGAAACAGCGGAGGGAACGCCCCCTATCCACATCGACGGGACCGCAGTGGAGAAGGTGGAAAGCTTCAAGTTCCTCGGCATACACATCTCCGACAATCTGAAATGGTCCACCCACACAAACAGTGTGGTGAAGAAGGCGCTTGGCTGTATAACTTTTTGAGGGTCTTGGCACCCATGTCAAATATTTTCAGTCTCCTGAGGAGGAAAGATGTTATCGTGCCCTCTTCACAACTTTCATGGTGTGTTTGGACCATGATAGCTTGTTGGTGATGTGGACACCAAGGGACTTAACTCTCGACCCGCTCCACTACAGCCCCATCGATGTGAATGGGGGAGTGTTCGGCCCTCTTTTTCCTGTAGTCAACGATCAGCTCCTATGTATTCCTCACATTGAGAGAGAGGTTGTTGTCCTGGCACCACACTGCCAGGTCTCTGACCTTCTCCCTATAGGCTGTCTCATCATTGTCGGTGATCAGGCCTACCACCGTTGTATAATTAGCAAACTTAATGATGGTGTTGGAGTCATGCTTGGCCACGCAGTCATGAGTGAACAGGGAGTACAGGAGGGGACTAAACACACACTCCTGAGGGGCCCCCGTGTTGAGGATCAGCGTGGCAGATGTGTTTTTGCCTACCCTTACCACCTGGGGGCGGCCTATCAGGAAGTCCAAGATCCAGTTGCAGAGGAAGGTGTTTAGTACCAGGGTCCTTAGCTTAGTAACGAGCTTTGTGGGCACAATGGTGTTGAACACTGAGCTGCAGTCAATGAACAGCATTCTCACATAGGTGTTCCTTTTGTCCAGCTGGGAAAGGGCAGTGTGGAGAGCGATTGAGATTGCGTCACCTGTGGATCTGTTGGGGCGGTATGTGAATTGGAGTGGGTCTAGGGTTTCTGGGATGATGTTGTTAATGTGAGCCATGACCAGCCTTACAAAGCCCTTAATGGCTACCGAGTGTTACAGGCGGAAGTCATTTAGGCAGGTTACCTTCGCTTTCTTGGGCGCAGGGGCTATGGTGGTCTGCTTGAAACATGTAGGTGTTACAGACTCGGTCAGGGAGAGGTTGAAAATGCTCTGAGTACACGTCCTGGTAATCCGTCTGGACATGCAGCCTTGTGAATGTCGACCTGTTTAAAGGTCTTGCTCACATCGGCTACGGAAAGCGTGATCACACAGACATCCTGAACAGCTGATTCTATCATGCATGATTCAATGTTGCTTGTCTCGAAGCGAGCATAAAAGGCATTTAGCCCGTCTGGTAGGCTCGCGTCACTGGGCAGCTCGCAGCTGGGATTTCCTTTGTAGTCCGTAATAGTTTGAAAGCCCTGCCACATCCGACGAGCGTCAGAGTTGGTGTAGTAGGATTCAATCTTAGTCCTGTATTGAGGCTTTGCCTTTGATCGCCTGAAGGCATAGCGGGATTTCTTATAAAAGTCCGTATTAGTGTCCAGCTCCTTGAAAGCAGCAGCTCTAGCCTTTAGCTCTGTGCGGGTGTTACCGGCAATCCATGGCTTCTGGTTGTGATATATACAGTTGAAGTCGGAAGTTAACATACACTTAGGTAGGAGTCGTTAAAACTTGTTTTTCAACCACTCCACAAATGTCTTGTTAACAAACTATATTTTAAGCAAGTCGGATAGGACATCTACTTCGTGCATAAAACAAGTAATTGTTCTAACAATTGTTTACAGACAGATTATTTCACTTACAATTCACTGTATCACAATTCCAGCGGGTCAGAAGTTACTATACACTAAGTTGACTGTGCCTTTAAACAGCTTGGAAAATTACAGAAAATTATGTCATGGCTTTAGAAGCTTCTGATACGCTAATTGACATAATTTGAGTTAATTGGAGGTGTACCTGTGGATGTATTTCAAGGCCTAAGTTCAAACTCAGTGCCTCTTTGCTTGACATCATTGGAAAATCAAAAGAAATCAGCCAAGACCTCAGAAAAAACATTGTAGACCTCCACAAGTCTGGTTCATCCTTAGGAGCAATTTCCAAACACCTGACGGTACCACGTTCATCTGTAAAAACAATAGTACACAAGTATAAACACCATGGGACCACGCAGCCATCATACCGCTCAGGAAGGAGACGCGTTCCGTCTCCTAGCGATGAACGTACTTTGGTGCGAAAAGTGCAAATCAATCCTAGAACAACAAAAGTCAAGGTATTGGCGTGGCCATCACAAAGCCCCTGAAAATGTATGTGCAGAACTGAAAAAGTGTGTGCGAGCAAGGAGGCCTACAAACCTGACTCAATTACACCAGCTCTGTCAGGAGGAATGGGCCAAAAGTCACCCAACTTATTGTGGGAAGCTTGTGGAAGGCTACCTGAAACATTTTACCCAAGTTAAACAATTTAAAGGCAATTCTACCAAACACTAAACTTCTGACTCATTGGGAATATGATGAAAGAAATAAAAGCTGAAATAAATCACTCTCTACTATTATTCTGACATTTCACATTCTTAAAATAAAGTGGTGATCCTAACTGACCTACGACAGGGAATCAATTTTTACTACGATTAAATGTCAGGAATTGTGAAAAACTGAGTTTAATGTATTTGGCTAAAGTGTATGTAAACTTCCGACTTCAAATGTGGGGATGACGTTGTCAATGCACTTATTGATGAAGCCCGTGACTGAGGTGGTATACTCCTCTATGCCATTGAATGAATAACGGAACATATTCCAGTCTGTGCTAGCAAAACAGTCCTATAGCGTCATCTGGCCACTTCCGTATTGAGTGAGTCACTGGTACTTCCTGCTTTAGTTTTAGCTTGTTAGCAGGAATCAGGAGATATAATTATGGTCAGATTTTTCAAATGGAGGACGAGGGAGAGCTTTGTACATGTCTCTGTGTGAGGATTAAAGGTGGTCTAGAGTTTTTTTTTTCATCTGGTTACACGTGACATGCTGGTAGAAATGAGGTAAAACGGATTTAAGTTTGCCTGCACTAGGAGTGCCGCTTCTAGATGAGCATTTTATTGTACGCTTATGGCCATATACAGCTCGTTGAGTGTGGTCTTAGTGCCATTGTCAGTTTGTGGTGGTAAATAGATAGCTACGAAAAATATGGATAAACTCTCTTGGTAGGTAGTGTGGTCTACAGCTTATCATGAGAGGCGAGCAACACCTCGAGACTACCTTAAAATTAGACATCGCATACCAGCTGTTATTGACAAATAGACACACACCACCAAACCTCGTCTTACCGGACATAAGTGTTCTGTCCTGCCGATGCACGGAAAACCCAGCCAACTGTATATTATCTGTGTCATTGTTCAGCCATGATTCGGTGAAACATAAGATATTACAGTTTCTAATGTCCTGTTGGTAGGATAGTCTCGAACTGAGCTCATCCAATTTATTCTCTAGTGATTGCACGTTGACCAATAGAACAGATGGTAGAGGCGGGTTACCCACTCGCCGACGTGGATTTGGGCTTTGTCTGGGAGTAACATTATATCCTTTGCGTCAGACTGATTAAAGAAAAAATCTTTGTCCAGTTCGAGTTTAGTAATTACTGTTCTGATACCCGGAAGAGACGGTAGCATCAAGATTATGTACAAATTAAGTTACAAACAATGTGAAAAAACACAAAATAGCACAATTGGTTAGGAGCCCATAAAACGGCAGCCATCCTCTCCGGCGCCATTCTTAGATATTTGGGACAAATAATTTACTAAACCCTGAACCTCAACTAAATATTGTAATGAATAATGTGGAAATTGAGCAAGTTGAGGTGACTAAACTGCTTGGAGTAACCCTGGATTTTAAACTTTTATTATTTTTTTACCCTTTTTTTCTGCCAAATTTTGTGATATCCAATTGGTAGTTACAATCTAGTCCCATCGCTGCAACTCCAGTACGGACTTGGGAGAAGCGAAGGTCGAGAGCCAAGCGTCCTCCGAAACACAACCCCGTCAAGCTGCACTGCTTCTTGACACACTGCACTCTTAACCCGGAAGCCAACCGCACCAATGTGTCGGAGGAAACACAGTACATCTGGTGACCAAACTCCATGGGACCAACACGTTTATATTTTTGTTCAGTTATAAAGTTGGGAACGTTTTGTTTTCATCCCTTACAGTACCTGGCAGCAATACAAGTTTTTGGGTGTAGGCTGCCAATAAACCTTCAAAGAAAAAGCAGGAAGAAGAGAAGGTCACAATTCCAAGATGGCAGCGCGCTGTGTGCTGGGGTCTATTTGGACCTCTCTATCTGGTGTTAAAAGTGTGGCCAGCAGCAGCAATATGAGTGTCTTTCAGAGTATAACCAATTACCCTCAACTCTCGGTTTTTGGGATTATTCAAAGTAGAGGAATTCGACAAGGTGAGATTCTCCTTGAATCCTGTTGTAGCCATACGACAGCTCGCGCTGCTAGCAGTAGTGCATTCATTCGGTAAGCTTTGCCCTTCGATAAGGGTTATTTTAGGCGTTAAAGATAGTTGTGGTAGTTGATTATAATAATAAAATCATTTGAACGACCACGTTGTAGTTTAATTTCTTTTTTAAAACTCACTAGAAGCACAAGCTAAATTAGCTTGCCGGTGTTATGCCGAAAATCCCCCCTCGCGAGAACGCGCACACTCGATTCCCTCATTGTTTCGACTTGCTTGCTAGGTAAGATTTCTGCTTTTCACTCCGTTGTCAGTTTACCTTTAGGATTTCGGCAGGCAAGAAAATGGCCTTGCCGAAACACCACACCCACTTTCTATTTTCCTTACTTTTGTGGCTAGAGTCAAATACTTTCTGAGGCACACATCATAGTCAACTTTCTATAGAACAAACTTCATGTCAGGATAGGCAACCGAAATTAATAATTCATGTATGTGTGTTATATTAAACATAGGGAGTAAAATGTAGGCAAGCAATAAACATTCAGAACAACTACTAGTCGAATAAGACATGGGAGAGATCACGAATTCTGGCAAAGAGATGTATTTAGACTAATACACTTGAAACAGCCAAACTGCAGACATTACTAGTGCCTCCCCCGCGATTACACCGCCATACTAAAATTAAACTCAGCCTAACGTGATCATTGACAGCTGCCTTGAAGGACACACATAAAACATACTCTCTGCTACTAAGATCAGTGAAATGTAGGCTAAACTGACAACGGAGTGAAGAATTTGCAATTAATAATTTATGTATGCGCGTTCACGCGAAGGGAGGTGGGGTGATTTTCGGCACAACACCTGTTTGTTATGAAACGGAGGCCTGGAATTGTACTAACTGTGACTGCCTATTTTGTTTGTTTTCAGTCGTGGAAAAGAAAGAAGGCAAAACAACAATAGTAAGTGATAAGCTATCATACCTGTTGGTTCTTCATTGCACACTACTCATTTTGTGGTTTCTGTGGTGATGTGTTGCGTTTCTCTAGCTATGTCAATGTATTGGTTTTAACTTAATAGTACTAGTCAATATGGTGTCCACACATTTCAAGATATTTAAGACCATCTCTATACCATGTTAGCTATCAACACTTGTCTAGCTAGTAAATGTCTACAGTAGATTGGAAGTATTTGTGCGGTGCTTATTTAGTTATTGACTGTCATTGCCTTCTTTCTCAGATTGAAGGGTTAACACAGGATACTCCAACCGGACCACAGCCACCCAACCCCACAGCCCAGTGCCCCATCTACCGATGGAACCTGCAGAACAAATACAACTACACAGTAAGTGTTTTCATTGACACCTGACTGAATACTTAGCTACTGCCTCTCGACTGCTCCACAGAAATAATACGGTGGCCATGATCAGTGCTGGTCCACACACTCACATCTCCTATGTGTCTCACGCATTTTATATCAGTATGTGTGCCTGTGTTTCTGTCTAGCAATATGTGTGCCTGTTCTGTGAGCTCAGACCTACAGTAATTCCCTGTGTTTTGTCTTTGTCAGGATGTCCTGTTGCTCAGTCAGTTCATCAGGTCTGATGGAGGAATGCTGCCTCGTAGAGTCACTGGTCTCTGTGCCCAAGAGCACCGCAAGATCGCCATCTGTGTGCAAATGGCGCATAGAGCAGGTACGATACTCTGTGTGTCAGCTCTGGATACTCTACTATTGTGACATGTATTTTCTTCAAGATGGTAAACGTACTCTATTCCAGGTCTTCTCCCCGATCACAAACCACCTCTCCCAGAGGGACACGTACCAAAGAAGCCCAAGCCCCAGCTCAACAGGTAACTAGTGCGTGTGTTTTTGACTCCTGAAGTGTCTCCGAATGTACCTTCTCACACCTGTATTGTTTCTTGTTAGACCTCTCATAACATTACCTTTAACATTAACACTTGTACGTCGTCTTTCGCTAACCTTCTGTTGTCTCTGGCCAACTCACACCTGTGTCGTTTTATCACAGATACCTGACTCGCTGGTCCATTGATTCGGTGAAGCCCATCTATAGGGCAGGGCTGAAGTGGTGTAAAAATCGCATCTCTGTCGGCCACCCAGCTCTCAGAAACAATGTACAATACGGCAAGAAAATCCTCTACCTGAAACATTGACGACATGGGGGCATGTCAACCCACAGCAGTAGGAGTCGGTGTGGGCGGGACATAGAATTGCTGCACCCCATCTATCGGATGTCTATCCCCATGGAACTCCTGCCTCATTTGGGACTCGTCCATTGACTTTGAAAACTAGCCTTTTGAACAGCTGAGGGAGCATTTGTATTTGTCCAACCTATTTAGTGGCTGTTACCCATTGGAACAAGTCATTCGGCGCAATACCCAGAAACAACACCCATTCTGTCATTCGGCCTTTGAAGATGCCCTGAAAATGAACTCTGGAAAAACTAAATTTATCCCAAGAGCAATTGGGCCAGTGGAACAGCTGTTTCAATGTAGGTGGTATGTTGACATTGTGTACTTCAAGACAGATGTGCAAATAAAACAGATCTGCTTACTCTCCCTCCACTAGCTGTATACTGTGTGTGATTGCATGAGTAAGCATTTACTGGGCCTATTAGCAGAAGTAGCCAAGTGCATGTAGAAGTAAACTGAATGATTTTTGTTTCTGTTTATTTACATTAAATAACAGGAAAGAAACATCTCTTGCATAAATATCTCAGTTCTGGCTGCTTTCAGTGCGGGTGGAGATGAAACACTGCTTTTCTCAGATGAGTGGTTGATGTTTTTTTTTTTTTTCCAGTGTTTTACTGGCTCTTTTAAAACATGAAGGGCAGGTCCAGGTTCTTTGAGACTGTCGCCAATGTAGATGAATCTGTGCTAGGGTGTCAAGGGTTCTTCAAAGGTGGTCAGGCACAGCCACAGCATGCTGCTGATCACACAGTACTGCTGTGCTCAAACTGCTAGATCCACAACCCTACACACACACTGCTGGTTTGAAAGTCTTTATAACCCCCATCTGCTGCTCCTCAAATGACTCTTCATAAATCGGGACCACGTACAGGTCTCACATTACTCCCATTACTGATTCCGCTATTCCCAATGGGGGGAATCAAGTTCCAAGATACGCAGGTGTAAATGGAACGTATTCCTTTTTCTCACTGCACATTCTGACCTCAAACTTAAGCATGAGGAAACCAGTACCAGGCAGCTATTTGTTTGGGGTGGAGATCACAGAAATGGAGGTGTGGCAGAGGTCTGTCTACTGATATACTTATTCTGACCTTAACTTAATTCTACCATCTTTACACGTGAAGAAATTATGAATAAGGTCAAGTGAACCTGTCTGTTCCAAGTGGAAAAACATCTACTTTCTCTTTTTAGATATAAATAACAGCCTTCTCCATGCACTGTAATTTATACATTGATAAGAGCTAGGTATATGAGCAATCTGGTTGGATAAAACTATTGTAAATACAGTGCCTTCAGAAAGTATTCACACCCCTTTTTCCACATTTTGTTGTGTTACAGCCTGAATTTCACATTTATATTTTGTGTCACTGGCCTATCCACAATACCCCATAATGTCAAAGTGGAGTTAAAAATGTTTTGAAATTAATCAAAAATGAAAAGTTTAAATATCTTGAGTCAGTAAGTATTCAACCCTTTGTTATGGCAAGCCTAAATAAGTTCAAGTGTAAAGATGTGCTTAACAAGTCACATAAGTTGCATGGACTCACTGTGTGAAATAATAGTATTTTAACATTTTTTTAAGGACTACCTTATCTCTACCCCACACATACAATTATCTGTAAGGTCCCTCAGTTGAGCAGTGCTGTATCACATCCATCCGTGATTGGGAGTCCCAAAAGGTGGCACACAATTGCCCCAGCGTCGTCCGGGGTAGGCTGTCATTATAAAGAAGAAGTTGTTCTTAACTGACTTGCCTAGTTAAATAAAGGTTAAATTTACATTTCAAATGGACTCGATCACAAAACCAGGGAGGTTTTCCAATGCCTCGCAAAGTGCTATTGGTAGATGTGTAAAAAAAAACACGGATATTGAATATCCAATTGAGTATGGTGAAGTTATTACACTTTGGATGGTCTATCAATACACCTAGTCACTACAAAGATAAATGCGCCCTTCCTAACTCAGTTGTTGGAGAGGAAGGAAACCTCTCAGGGATTTCACCATGAAGCCAATGGTGACTTTAAAAGACTTGCAGAGTTTAATGGCTGTGATAGGAGAAAACTGAGGATGGATCAACAACATTGTAGTTACTCCACAATACTAACCTAAATTACAGAGTAAAAATAAGGAAGCCTGTGCATAATGAAAATATTACAAAACATGCATCCTGCTTGCAATATGGCACTAAAGTAAAACTGCAAAAAATGTGGCAAAGAAATTAACTTTGTCCTGAATATGAAGGACTCTATTTTAACAAACCTAATGCAATGGTAAGTCTAAGAAGCACAGGCATACTGTTGGTTCAGGGGTGTGTCAGAAATATTTGAGCTATTTTCAGTATCACAATTATCGGCGCACTTGCTGGTGTTGGCGCAAAAGGGCTGGGTTTTGATGAATTAACAAGTTGTGGGTGGGTCGAGGCCTGGCCCCTCACTTGTCAATCAGAACGTGCTCCATGGCAAAATATGTGATTGCTTCAAGTTGTCCACATTGTTCTAAGTAATTGCAGGGCTTCAATAGCATTCACACTGATATAGGGGAAAGTCTTACTGTAAATTGGATTATTAAAACGGCCCAAAAAGTGACAGAATCATTTATATTAAATTCTTAACACTCGCTATTATACTGCTCCCAAATAGGCCTATGTTTTACGAACATAACCGGAACCATCTTACACATCAGATCGCATTGACATTATCTCCAGAAGTTGCAGTGCATGCGCGCCACAGACGTAGTGAACATAAATCCAGGAAGTTCAATCATTCTAATAAGATTGGTTATAATAAAATTCAACGATCTGTTTTTAAAAAACGACAACAATAAATACATGTAATACTGTAAAATCCACAGGATTAAAAAAAAAGCCACATATTGCTTTTGAACCAGCCTTTGTTAAGGGAGGGCTTGGGTTTTGAACAAATGAAACGTAAAACAAGCAATTATTACAGGTTACAGATAACTTCTAAATACGAGGTTCAGTTGTTTTCACCAAGGTTCTCATCTCTCGTTTAATGATGGGCATGGACACGTAGCCTACATCATGGAAGGGGTTTTACACACGTTCAAAACGGGATCTGCATGGCTAAAATAATGTAGGGCCTGCCTACAATTCATAGATAAAAAGGGAATGTCAGCTCACTGTTTTACTCTGCTCAAACTTCATATTTTAATAAAGCTTTGGTGAGTAAGATTAATTTCCAAGTGGAGGAGCCAAAGCCTTTGTTGACTGTCTTGACTATGCGATTGCATTGGCCAGGACAAGAAAAAAGCCTTAATTGAGAGGAGGGGAGGCTATGCTTTATTTGTAACCTAGATGCGAAGTACACAGGCACCAAAAGCACATTAGGCTTCTCTTGGATAGGCTGTTTCCACTGTCAAAATGCATGCCATAACCAACTGCGTTACCGATAAAACCAGCTTTTGGTTGGTCTTAAATATCCTAATTAGCACTTTGGATCATGTTTTTAAGGACACACGACAAATATTTCCATCCCTCCCATCTGAGCACAAGCAAGCTGATATAAGACAGGTAAATTGCCAAACCTGGCGTTAGGGCTTGAAAATGCCGGTGCTCCAGTTTTTGCATGATGAAATTGCAAACTAACGTGCGTTTGACACTAGCACCACCTTAACGCTCACCAGAAATGGAGCCCTAAGCGTTATGTTTGGGGCAAATCCAACACAACAGATCACTGAGTTTTTTTTAGGGTAAAAAGAAACGGAATAGAGCTAAGCACAGGCAAAATCCTTGAGGAAAACCTGGTTCAGTCTGCTTTCCAACAGACACTGGGAGACAAATGCACCTTTCAGCAAGACAGTAACCTAAAACATAAGACCAAATATACACTGGAGTTACTTACCGAGATGACATTTCATTTTCCTGAGTGGTCTAGTTACAGTTTTAACTTAAATTGTCTTGAAAATCTATGGCAAGACTTGAAAATGGCTGTCTAGCAATGGTCAACAACCAACTTGACAGGGCTTGAAGAATTTAAAAAAGAATAATGTGCAAATATTGTACAATCCAGGTGTGCCAAGCTCTTAGAGACTTACCTAGAAAGTTTCACAGCTGTAATATGTGGTTCGAACATGTATTCACTCAGGGGTGTAAATACTTACTTTAATGAGTCATTTCTGTACTTCATTCTCAATAAATTTGCAAACATTTCTAAAAACACGTTTTATTTGGTCATTAAGGAGGTATTGTGTGTAGATGGGTGTGAGAAAACCCCCGATTTAATCTATTTTTAATTCAGGCTCTAACATAACAAAATGTGGAATAAGTCAAGGGGTATAAATACATTCTGAAGGCACTAAATAGGCTACATTACTATTGTTTTAGGTCTATTTTACCTTATGATCGCTGGAGAAGAACGGGAAACCAGTTATATGGCATGAATCTGAAAGGCATGTCATAACATGACAGGTATTTATGCCCCTTTACCACAGTGAAGTATGAAATGCTGTGTCATTATACCAAAGTGTAATTGTATGGCCTACTTGCAAGGATCCAATTTGGAGATGCAAACCAAATGGGATGACAAGGCAGACTGACACCAAATGTAACCTTTGTGCTCTCTAGATTTTTTGCCCTGACTGTTAATTTGTAGGGTATATGTTCAATATTATTAGCCACTATTGTTAGCGACTGTAAGTAATAAGCATATACAGCATATTTAACTACCAATTTAGTGTTTGTTCCCATCAATTGGTAGTGGTGCTGTGGGATTATTTAAGATACTCTTTGAAGATGGGCAGGGACTCTGCTGTCCTAGCTTCAGGGGGAAGCTGATTCCACCATTGGGGTGCCAGCACAGAGAAGAGCTTGGACCTGGCTGAGCGGGAGCTGCCCTACCGTAAGGGTGGAGGGCCAAGAGACTAGGGGTGGCAGAACGGAGTACTCAGGTTGGGATGTAGGGTTTGAGCATAGCCTGAGGGTAGGGAGAGGCAGTTTCTCTTGCTGCTCCGTAGGCAAGTGCCATGGTCTTGTAGTGGATGTGAGCATCGACTGGAAGCCAGTGGAGTGTGCAGAGGAGCGGGGTGACATGGGAGAACTTGGGATGGTTGAACACCATGTGGGCTACAGCGTTTTGGATAAATTGCAGGAGCTCCCCGCTTGTGCCAACAGCGAGCTGCAGTAGTCCAGACGGGAGATCACAACTGCCTGGATTAGGACCTGTGCCGCTTCCTGTGTCAGGTATGGTTGTACTCTACATATGTTGTAATGTAAAGCATGAACCTGCTCTGTGCCAGAGCTACAGTGCCTTGCGAAAGTATTCGGCCCCCTTGAACTTTGCGACCTTTTGCCACATTTCAGGCTTCAAACATAAAGATATAAAACTGTATTTTTTTGTGAAGAATCAACAACAAGTGGGACACAATCATGAAGTGGAACGACATTTATTGGATATTTCAAACTTTTTTAACAAATCAAAAACTGAAAAATTGGGCGTGCAAAATTATTCAGCCCCTTTACTTTCAGTGTAGCAAACTCTCTCCCAGAAGTTCAGTGAGGATCTCTGAATGATCCAATGTTGACCTAAATGACTAATGATGATAAATACAATCTACCTGTGTGTAATCAAGTCTCCGTATAAATGCACCTGCACTGTGATAGTCTCAGAGGTCCGTTAAAAGCGCAGAGAGCATCATGAAGAACAAGGACCACACCAGGCAGGTCCGAGATACTGTTGTGAAGAAGTTTAAAGCCGGATTTGGATACAAAAAGATTTCCCAAGCTTTAAACATCCCAAGGAGCACTGTGCAAGCGATAATATTGAAATGGAAGGAGTATCAGACCACTGCAAATCTACCAAGACCTGGCCGTCCCTCTAAACTTTCAGCTCATACATGGAGAAGACTGATCAGAGATGCAGCCAAGAGGCCCATGATCACTCTGGATGAACTGCAGAGATCTACAGCTGAGGTGGGAGACTCTGTCCATAGGACAACAATCAGTCGTATATTGCACAAATCTGTCCTTTATGGAAGAGTGGCAAGAAGAAAGCCATTTCTTAAAGATATCCATAAAAAGTGTCGTTTAAAGTTTGCCACAAGCCACCTGGGAGACACACCAAACATGTGGAAGAAGGTGCTCTGGTCAGATGAAACCAACATTGAACTTTTTGGCAACAATGCAAAACGTTATGTTTGGCGTAAAAGCAACACAGCTGAACACACCATCCCCACTGTCAAACATGGTGGTGGCAGCATCATGGTTTGGGCCTGCTTTTCTTCAGCAGGGACAGGGAAGATGGTTAAAATTGATGGGAAGATGGATGGAGCCAAATACAGGACCATTCTGGAAGAAAACCTGATGGAGTCTGCAAAAGACCTGAGACTGGGACGGAGATTTGTCTTCCAACAAGACAATGATCCAAAACATAAAGCAAAATCTACAATGGTTCAAAAATAAACATATCCAGGTGTTAGAATGGCCAAGTCAAAGTCCAGACCTGAATCCAATCGAGAATCTGTTGAAAGAACTGAAAACTGCTGTTCACAAATGCTCTCCATCCAACCTCACTGAGCTCGAGCTGTTTTGCAAGGAGGAATGGGAAAAAATGTCAGTCTCTCGATGTGCAAAACTGATAGAGACATACCCCAAGCGACTTACAGCTGTAATCGCAGCAAAAGGTGGCGCTACAAAGTACTAACTTAAGGGGGCTGAATAATTTTGCACGCCCAATTTTTCAGTTTTTGATTTGTTAAAAAAGTTTGAAATATCCAATAAATGTCGTTCCACTTCATGATTGTGTCCCACTTGTTGTTGATTCTTCACAAAAAAATACAGTTTTATATCTTTATGTTTGAAGCCTGAAATGTGGCAAAAGGTCGCAAAGTTCAAGGGGGCCGAATACTTTCGCAAGGCACTGTATCTATGAACAGCTGTTCCAGTAAATTGGGTCTGTTATTCTGTTGATAATATACTTATCATGTATTGCAGCTCCATGCCCAACATAAACTCTCCAGCCAGGTTGATGTGATTTCATCAATTCAGTTTGAGTCAAGGGCCAAAAATTCTTATTGATTACAACTTTTTTCAGAGAAACCGCTCTGCGATGGTGTCTACTTTCCACCGGAACTCACATAGGTGGTTTCAAACTCAGCGTGTGGATGTCCCATACTCGAGGCATAGGGAGGAACCTGGTAGGAGGACAGGCATGGCTGGTGTATTAGCATAAATGTGGAGTCGATTACAGAAACTTGCCACATACTTCCAGGCAAGTCTAGTGGATCTATTTGGTGAGGGGGGAGCTTTACTCAGGAATCCCAGAGGAAAGCACCTGTCATTGGGTGGAGATCTACCACGTTGTCCCTAGAGACTGTCATCAGCATGGGTCTCACTCTCTCCCATTCTGCAAAGCTGGAGGTCTGGCCAATAACGAGTTCTCAGTGAGGGCGATGCTGTCACGTGGCACAGATGTCAGTTCAATGTCTAGTTTTGATTTACATTTGGTTGAGTTGTCAATAAACATGAATTCAATGTGAAATCCATCCCCCCCCCCCCCCCCAAAAAAAAATACAATTTAATTGTATTTAGGTTAAAAGTTGATTGAAAAAATACAAAATGCCTTTGTTGATTACTTTTTGCAGGTTTCCACGTTGATTCAATGTCGTCACATAGATTTTTGGGGGTTGAAATGATGTGGTAACAACGTTGATTAAACCATTTTTTCCCCGGTGGGGTGTAATGAACAGTAAGCTGATTTGGAAAAACTATACACACTTGCAGTGGCGACCCGTCATTTCAGGGCAGGTGGGGCAGATAAAATATATATTTTGTTGTTATTGCCTGTTTTGCATGTTATTTTTGCATTAATATGTGTCACATGTCAGTTTGCAAACAATGTAAAAAAATAATAATAATAATAATAATTGAGTTAATAAAGCCGCATACAAATATGGTCTATTTTTTGCTTTCATGAGTAAGGCTCCAAAATGCAGGCGTTTCAGCCTAGCTCGGTGCTTTCTGTGGTGGTGGGGCAGCCAGCGGAAAATTGGGAGCGTAGTGGTTGGTAATGTTCTCTAGTTGTGCCGTGATTGGCTCAGTGTTCTGTCACTCATGGGGACACTACGTCGCCGCAAAATCTACGGGGAGAAGCAAAAAAATTCAAGCCCCTTGGGTGCTGCCATAGAGTTACATTAGAAGCGCCCATCCAAGAAGGCTCAAGGTCATTGGTCATAGATAAAATGACTTCAAATCATGTTATATCTACTGTAGCTTTGATTGGACTGATCATGTCAACATCATACTTTCAAAATCTTAGCTAGCAAGCTAGAAGTCATCATCATGAATCAAGTTGACAATCTACTGGCAAATACTTTTCAATCCTTGTCATATGAAGAGAAATTATGAAGAGAAATTATAGATAAAATGAATCAGTGCTCATCAGCCATAAACATTACACAACAGTGGTTTGGTTTGGAAGGAATCAGTGTCTAACTGCAAGCATTGCAAAGCAATCACTAGTCTGCTACTCAGTGGAGTAGATGTGTGGTCCAAGTCTGGGTTTAAGGGTCTCTTTTCTAAGTTTAAAAGGTAAACATTCAACATTGGCCATGCTGTCAATCCAGCAAGACATCTGCCGCTCTCAAAACACCTGGAAACTCAGAACTGGGAAATCTCAGACTTCAGTGAGTTCAAGAAAACTGGGAACTCGGACAAAAACGAGCTCCGACTGGGAAAATATGTTTTGAACGGTCATCCAACTCGAAATTCCAATTCGGGAACTCTGGCCTTTTTCTAGAGCTCCGACCTGAAGATCACTAATGTCATGACTCAACCTTGTTTTTTTTTTAAAGGCTGTAAATGAGGTTGAATTAACTATTTTTCTTCCAGACATGGCTTCGCTCATAGCCAGATGTAACAGTGGTAAGGTGTTGGTACCGCTGTTGGGACAGCTTTCTGTAGGCCCTAACAGTTTGTGGGCACCGTTTGTCACTGTTATAGTCCAATTAATGTATTGTTTAGTGTTGTGTAGTGGCTTTGCTGGCATGCAGATTTACATGCTAAAATCACCACCGCGCACACACACACACACACACACACACACACACACACACACACACACACACACACACACACACACACACACACACACACACACACACACACACACACACACACACACACACACACACACACACACACACACACACACACACACACATTTACACACCACAGAGACACTCATCCCTGTTAAATGAACAGCTGTGAGATGATTTAGACAAAGGGTCAGGACACTATCACTTGTCCATAACAATCATTCTGTTGAGCATGCAACAAACACATTTTGATACATGTTCAGACTAACTACATCCAGATATACTGTATTACATTTATCCCTGGCCCTCTGTTTTGGCTTCTGGTTGAATCATGTTGGCTTCCCTTGTGAAAAATATGGTGACTGTATATAATATTGTCTGAAATGTATCATTCTAAAACTCAAGGCTAGACTAACAGTGGGTGGTGTGCCCAAGGCTTGGCCTGAAATATAACTATCTAAAGGAAAAGGCTGTCATCTTTCTGTCAATTCCATCCCAGATTGAGCACTGAAGACCAGTTTGAATACTACCCAGGGAATTACTTAACCATGTTCTAGAATGTATATTCCATCTGGTGAAGATCCACAATCAGCAGAGCAAGGCTTCCATTGACCATTTTGCAGACTCATGAGTTTATCCATTCAGCCTTGCTCACGTCCTCGCTACTGACCCACGACTGGAACTGCTGTCAGCAGATAGACCTACAGCTGTCTTATACGATGTGTTAGCCAAAACAGCCAGCTTTACAGAGCAGAACAATAAAATATGGAGTCAAGATCCAGAAGAGGATGCCTGGATAGTTTCCTCACAGAAAGACTGGGCTCTCAACTGCCAACCCAAATCATTGTCAGCGCCAATAACAAGGCTGGTTTAGTATAATAGTGCATGGCCACCAGAGCATGTCCAACAGAAGTAACCTCATGTTCATATTACATTTTGTCTCCCACAAAGACTCTTTGAAGGGCTTTTCAAGGAACTCAAGGAACTGGATCTATTTGTAAAGACAGACAATTTATTGGAAGGAAACTCCTCCCATGGGGGGAAAGTTAGACCGACTGTACCTGTTAGAATGGCCCTGGTAGAGAAGTGGTGTAGTGAGAGATTTGGCACTCTGTTACCTTTGGGATGTCCTAACTCAGAGGGTCCACAAAGTTGATGGAGGGATCGAGGTCAGCCAAGTCCAGGATGGATTTTTTCTTCAGGTTTTTCGGCTCAGTGAAGTGCAGGAAGCACCTGAGTTTATCCATCTCTGAGGAGGACAGACCTGCAGGATAGACAGAACACACACAAAATCACTCATTCCCTCACTCAGTCACTGACAGCATGATATGATTCTGTCCATGTATGAGAGTGAAAACACAGTACAACATACAGTATGTGTACACTACAGATGCACAATGTGCAGTGTGTAATATATGATGGTCTGGATTCTGGTTCCAACTTCCAACACACTCTGGGCTAAAAACCACACAGCTGAGTCATCATCTCCAGGCAAAAACACACACAGCTGTGTCCCATCTCCCAAAAGACTGAGCATATTCTCAACTGGTACCCACCACACTCTACGTGGAGCCACCCGTTTCATTAACTACTTTGAACAATAGCGCTACCCTCTGCACCAGACCATGGGGACTCTTAATGGAGGCAGGACCACAGACACCTCCTTATCAATGGTGTGGACAGTGGTGGGCAGCCTATTCTCCTCATTCACCTTGATCTGCAACCCAAACCAAACAACAACCATTACCAAACATCTGTCACAACATCCATTACTCATCACTCTGCAATAATACCACACACAGTCACCACTGTCATCTGCATCAAGTCACTGCACATTCATCACTTATTAATAAGCAAAACACCATTAGCCTAGTTCAACATTCAAACAACATAATTTGTCACATACTTCTCCTCACCATGACGTCCTCCTCCATAGCCTCGCCCCCCTCCCCTTGTCTCTGTGTGCTCATACTTATGTGAGGAGTCTCCCACGTAGCGACCTTTTGCTGCAGAAGAAACCTCCGCTAGCATTGCCTCAGCGCGGCAGGGGGAAGCCGGTGCCAGTCCACACAGTTGAAACTGGAGGGGGGAGAGGATACAAACACATGTGTACAACAGGGCACACAGAGAAAGTAGAGAGAGAGATATATAGATCAAGAGAGAACATCTGAAAAGGAGAAGGGATCACAACCCCAAAGCCACAAGAGTGACTTGATAAAAGCAAGCTGGTTATAAATATTGTAGTGAGAGAGGTTCTAAACTATTTCCTTTGCACCCCTTACATGAAAAGGCTATTTTTATGACTCATCTCGTCATCTGAGACCCCTTGTGCAATGAAATAGTCACCCTGTATGCCCAGAATGTATAGATAGTTCCTCAGGTTGACCAGGGAAGTCTGCAGGGCAGCTTTTTGCTCACTGCTCAAAGTTAAACCGTTGCCAGAAACGAGGCCCAGAGAGTAGAATAACGTCTTGGATTCCATTGCATATATACAGTCTGTATCACTGAAAAGTAAATACTTTTATTTCTATAAAATAAAGAAGGGGACAGCTGCTAAGCAGGCCCATTTGCCAATGTAAACAAATCTCCTTAGTTACGTTTAGTCACAGCAACTGCTGGTTGCTCCCCCAAAAGGAGGCCGCGTTCCAGACCGCGTACAAAGCAGTCGCCATAGAGATCCTAATTCCTAACCCTTTAAAGTTCAACAATGGTCTGAAAATCGCAGCCGTTGTGGTCAGGGAGAAACCTAAACCAGTCCAATTGGAATGAATAGCAGGTGATTATTTCCTGATTTTACTTATTCAGAAAATAAAAGTAAGGCATGTGATATATGAGAAATTGTGTAATAGAAATATTGTCAACATAAAATACTGTCAAACAATTATAAATACAGTTTATAAGGGTTTTATACCAATTTTCTGTATAAATATTCTCTAAAATATATGTAAACAGACCACAAATGTATACATTTTTGTTTCCTTTGAAAGCTGTGAGTGTTATTATATGATACCATATCAGTACTTGTTGCATTTAAAACTTGTCTAAGTCCTATCATCAACTGACTTCAGACAGTGTATGGCTGTGGATTGACTGTATTGTTTGAATGGAATGTTGACATATTCATACAGGAAACGTCACATATTCGTTTAACCAGTTATTCGAAGGTTACATGCAGTACATTAGTCTTGGCGCTATGCTCTGCTCCTTCACGGGTAGCTCACTGCCATAGCATACATCATGTAAAATGTAATAATAACAGGCAGAGAACATGGTATGCCAATCCCCCTGACCGAACAAAGCAGAGCCCAAGCAGATGGAGGCTGGGTTGGGTGGTGAAAAAGCAGAAAACAGACATGCATAGTGAGTAACGCATGTACCCAGTTCCACGAGGGGGCTAAAGGAGGCTTAGCCCCCCCAATTCAAGCTTGCCCTCTCAGTTTTAGTTTTTTGTCCCTATATAAAAATAGAAAAACATTTAAAATGATTGAGTGACAGGTTGGCGGCCCAAAACAATCGGTATCTCCGCTGCCCTGTGTCAGCACAATGGACAGAGCGCGCTGCGGTGTGTGTAGGGGGCTATGGAAAGCCACTGGGGCGGTTAGGTATTACTCCTTTTGGTTTCCATAAAAAGCGGGAAAAAAACACTTGTTGTCTCTGTGGTAGGCGAAGTGAATAACGTGATATGAGTCCGACTGTAACATTAGATGTTGATTTATATGGGCAGGTTCAAGATTACCAGGCTCTGGTGAGGAAGCAGGGCTGGATGCCAAACTATCCTGCTCCTCTACTGTTCCTGTGGGGGGCACTCTGCAGAAATGTCTGCCCTATGATGGGGTGTGTGAGGTGTGTTCATCCCGACATTGACTGACACTGAATTGATTATGACAGAGCTTTTTGCCGGATACTGGGGAGGGGAGGGTGTGCTCTGACCCTTTCCCCAGGCTTGGATAAAAAAGGGGAAGGGTGTGTGGCGAAGATAGGCACTTCTCTCTCCGCTATTGCTCACTGACTCCCACCTATTTGTGCGCGCTCTTTGTTTCACTGTGCCAATTGTTTGTCAATGTTTATCAATGCCCCGTGAAATACATATTCATCAATGAAGTTACTGTTAATCACAAAATATCCCCCCATTCATTTAGAATGTTGGATTCTGTAAATGTTGATAATTCATTCAATATAATATACATTCATAGCATTCTCATTCTCCAACTGGAGAATTGTTTCATGAGCTCACAAACTGCACATTACTTGTGATAAAGAACTTTTTGGTTTATTTAATTGCATTTACCAGTTTAGGCCTACTGTCTGTCTGAGATCTCATGAAAGGAGGATTTGGGACCGGAAAGAGAGCAGAGTGGATGCAACAGAAAGGAGGAAGAGAAGTAGGCTCACATGTCCCCATCACTTCCATTCAGTGTTAGCTTGTGGTGACTAAAGTTAGCTGAAGTTTGTATTGACTACTTAAAGAGAACTGAACCATGGATTACAGTTTCTCCTGGTACATAGACTACTTTCAGTGTGATGAACCATCTAATATCAAGTTGTAAAATAGTGAACTACTCCTTTAAGGCCCAGTAGGTAAAACGGTTCTCATAAATCCTGCTTTGTGTTCTCTACCCATTCTGTCCTGGCTGGCTATTCCCATGCCTTCCGCCAGGGCACCAGAACCTTACTGTTTCCCAGGCTCTGTTTGTTTAGTGTAATTGCCTCCGGAGGGAATCAGGTGCAACTGCCTCAGTGGAGACTGGAGACTACAGCGCCCTCACTCATCCTCCTACCTTCCTACCTACCTCCCTCCCTCCCTCCCTTGTCCTCCCCATGGCCCTGACTGCAGCCAGAGAACACAAAGAGACCGAGTGGGGTGACTTTTCCTGTGTATACACACTTCTCACAAACAAATACACAAACATATACACAGGTGCAGCTCATGTTTACTTTCTGCATACTCTACATGCGCATGAGCATGTACTCGCACACAGTCATACTGAAACACACTAATGCTCAAACACTTTCAACATATGTCTCCCTATTACACCCACAGAAGGCTTTGTCACCCCCCACCGCCCTGATGTTGGAGTTGGTAGGCTGTGGTCCCACTCCTCTGGGTACTTCACCTCCCAGGCGACCAGCGTTGCCAAGGAACTAATCCTGAGGGACAAAAGGTGGGAACGGGGTGGAATACGATGCCTCCATAGCAGGGATCATCAACTAGATTAAGCTGCAGGCTGATTTTTGGTCACAGGGCCGTAACATAATTACAATTATAATTTTTTAGACTGCAATTTGACTGCCCAAACAGATATAATATTTGACTAAAACATCACAATTTCAAACCTTGCTTACCTTTGTATACGATCACGTATATCTATCTATTATGTGTGGGAATAGTTTAGAACAGATTTCCAAATTTAAAATCACTTGAAGCTGATTTGTTGGTGTTTTTACAGTATTTTATGAACAACCATGAAAAAAAACTCTCTGAAAACTTGGAGGGCCAAATAAAATCAGAGAGAAACCTTGCTCTACAGCATCTGATTGGTTGGCGTTGGGCCACGCAATCGTCTGATTAGCTGGAACAAACTCACAGGGTCAGAGGTCAGATCCATCGATCATGGCAGTGACATGGAGTAAGAGTGACCCCCATGGAACTAAAAACATGATTTCTACCAATTATGTGTTTAAACCCTGGATGACTGACAGGGGGGCTGTATTGAAACCACCACGCAGCCATCTTGGTACTCCTCCAGTGTAAAAAAAAAAAGATTTTGGAAGCTATAGAAATGCATTTATTAATGTCTACATTCGTTTTTGACACATTTATTATATTACAGACACCTTAATGCATACTTTGAAATTATATTAAGTGAGATAAAAATGAAAGTGAAAAAATGAACAAATATATAGAAAGATTTTCCTTAAAGTTCTTTTTTGAGAGTACTGTTACTATCCACCTACAACAACAAACATACTTAAATACATGTACTTCTGTCTTTGAAATACTGTAGAATTTCATTAATTCCTTTGGAGGACTGCTCCTACTGGGGAGTGACAATATGGCCAAACAGTGGCTTCATAGCCTCTTAATGGCTAATACATCGCACTGGCAATGCAGAGTTTATATACAGTACCAGTCCAATGTTTGGACACATCTACTCATTCAAGGGTTTATCTTTATTTTTTACTATTTTCTACATTGTAGAATAATAGTGAAGACATCAAAACTATGAAATAACACATATGGAATCATGTAGTAACCTGATGCAGCACTCCATCACTCTCCTTCTTGGTCAGATAGCCCTTACACAGCCTGGAGGTGTGTTAAGTCATTGTCCTTTTGAAAAACAAATGATATTAGTCACACTAAACACAAGCCAGGTGGGATGGCGTAACACTGCAGAATGCTGTGGTAGCCATGCTGGTTATGTCACGCCCTGACCATAGAGAGCCATTGTTTCTCTATGGTGTAGTAGGTCAGGGCGTGACTAGGAGGTGATCTAGTATATCTATGTCTATGTATGTATGTTCTTTTTCTATGTTGGTGTTTTGTATGATTCCCAATTAGAGGCAGCTGGTATCATTGTCTCTAATTGGGGATCAAATTTAAGTAGTTCTTTTTCCCACCTGTGTTTGTGGGATCTTGTTTATGTGTAGTTGCCTGTGAGCACTCATCGTCGTCACGTTTCGGTCATTCGTTATTGTTTTTGTGCGTTTCCGTTAATAAACATGTGGAAACCATATCGCGCTGCACCTTTTGGTCCGATAATTCTTACAACGATCGTGACAGGTTAAATTGAATTCTAAATAAATCACTGACCGTGTCAGAACAAATTTCCACCGGTCTAATGTCCATTGCTCGTGTTTCTTGGCCAAAGCAAATCTTTTCTTCTTATTGGTGTCCTTTATTAGTGGTTTCTTTGCAGCAATTCAACCATGAAGGCCTGATTCACAGTCTCCTCTGAGCAGTTAATGTTGAGATGTGTCTGTTACTTGAACTCTCTCAGCATTTATTTGGGATGCAAATTCTGAGGCTGCAGTTAACTCTAATGAACTTAACCTCTGCAGCAGAGGTAACTGTGGGTCTTCCTTTCCTGTGGCAGTCCTCATGAGAGTCAGTTTCATCATAGCGCTTGATGGTTTATGTGACTGCACTTGAAGAAACTTTCAAAGTTCTTGAGATGTTCTGCATTGACTGACCTTCATGTCTTAAAGTAATGATGGACTGTCGTTTCTTTTTGCTTATTTGAGCTGTTCTTGCCATAATATGGACTTTTACCAAATATGGTTATCTTCTGTATACCACCCCTACCTTGTCACAACACAACTGATTGACTCAAACTCATTAATTAAGAAGGACATTCCAAAAATGTACTTTTAACAAGGTACAGCTGTTAATTTAAATGCATTCCAGGTGAGAAGCATGTTGAGATAATGCCAAGAGTTTGCAAAACTGTCATCAGGGCAAAGGCTGGCTACTTTTAAGAATCTCAAATATAAAATATATTTTGATTTGTTTAACACTTTTTTGGTTACTACTTTATTCCATTTGTATTATTTCATAGTTTTGATGTCTTTACTATTCTACAATGTAGAACATAGTAAAAATAAAGAAAAACCCTGGAATGAGTAGGTGTGTCCGGACTTTTGACTGGTACTGTACATAATTGGTTTATACCCATTCAACACATCTCACACACACACACACACACACACACACACACACACACACACACACACACACACACACACACACACACACACACACACACACACACACACACACACACACACACACACACACACACACACTCACACACACACTCACACCACCCCTTCATCTTGCGATAGGCCATGGGTAAGTTATTTGCACTGAGCTGAGAGTAGACAGAAAGATCAAGAAAAGAGAAAGCGGGAGAGAGATGACTTAATAAAGAAGTGTCTGTGGTGTAATGGAGCGCTGAGACACAATGCCAAGAATGTGGTGAGAGCCCTGGGTTCGATGGGTTTCTCACACACACACGTTCATAGTGTGTGAATGTACACACACATCTTTGCACATACGTGGATAAACATACTCCTTGCAGCAGTGAAGTCTGGATTAGCAGTGGATAAATGTCTTGATCCAGACTAGGACTGGATCCCAGTCTCAACTGAGCCGCTATCCCCTTTACATGGTGAATGATTCTGCCTTGCCCAACACCTACATATTCAACACAGCAATGGGCTGTGTCACAATCACAGTACTCTAAATCTATGGCTTCATTTCCAAAGGGATTGTGTGTTGGTGTAGCGGTCTTTTGACTCAGTGCATTGGTCCATATCCCACTTCATTATGATAGGCTAATTTATTGAAACTGTCACACATTTTCTCACACCCCTCCACTGCAGCCCAAACCCAATTTTGTCAGAACAGATCCACTGTGTTTGCAGTCTGACCGCTGGTCAGGTCAGGGTCAGGCTTCACTGTGAGGTTTGAACTGCTTCTCGACTGCTGGGTCTGGAGTAGGCAGGTTCCCAGGCTCCTTTGCTCTTAACTCCAGCTTAATTATGCTCTACTGAGCTGGCAACAAACTGGTGCTCTTCCCACTGCTCACCAGCAGTGCTGGCTATCTCTCACACACTCACACACACACACACACACACACACACACACACACACACACACACACACACACACACTGAGTATACCAAACACCTTCCTAATATTGAGTTGCACCGTTTTGCCCTCAGAACAACCTAATTTCGTCAGGGCATGGACTCTACAAGGTGTCGAAGGTGTTCCACAGGGACACTGGCCCATGTTGACTCCAATGCTTCCCACATTTGTGTCAAGTTATCAAGTTCTTCCACACCGATCTCGACTAACCATTTCTGTATGGACCTCGCTTTGTGCACGAGGGCATTGTCATGTGTGATGCACACAAAATGTATGGTCACATTTGTGTTTATGTATTGTTTCTTTGTATTGGGGAAGAATCCTTTTACTCAAATGTCAGTCCTCCAAGGTTTTGCCATTGCGATACATTTATTCTACTGTTGGCCAGTAGGGGACAGTGACACATGTTCACTTCACACTGGGACTATATGTGATTCTGCACCTGTGTGTTCTCATGATTGAGAGAACCTTAGAAAGAGGAGCCACGTTCTCCTGTTTCATCATTAATCCTGTTACAGGTCAGTAAAGTGCAAAATAACGCTGAATACAAAAATATACTTTTGTAACTTGCCTGATGAAGTGAATGTAATGGTTGTGAAAAACATAGTAATTGTAAAACTTTGTACTATACAGAAAACGCATGTCGAGTGTAAAATGAAATGATGGCAGTGCTTTCCTTTGATCTAGGAAAAAACTAAGTTAACTCATGACCATTTATATTTAAGACACTCCTGACAATATCCTAAGGGTTTAGAGAACATAATGTTGTAATTGTGATGTTTAAGAACTTTTTAATTGTTGTGCTGTAAATGTTAGAAAAGCCGCTAGCTTTTGGCTAACTCCTGTTAGCTGTTTGCTAACTCCGGTCAGTTGGATGCTAGCTTGTTAGGTTTTTGCTAGCTTGTTCAGTAATTTTCCAATATTTAGCATTAATGTCATTTGTAATAGTCTGGTCTTTCTATCAGCCCTTCGTACACTGGGTGAATGTATTTTGATCATGGGTATGAAGTAACTTCAAATAAATGATACCAGTCTTTAAAGGCTTTCATGTTTTAGAGTCTCCTATAGTGGGCAACAGCCAACTACATCATTATAACCTAAACAGGTGAATTCAAGTTAAGAGTAAATGTGTTTGGGGTATAAATGCAAAGAATTTTAGGATGTGAATTTAATTGGAATTTAATATTTTTTTATGTGTAAATTTATGTATTTTTGTATTTTTTTTTTAATATGTTTATTAAATAATATGTCAGGGATTTCTGAGACAAATTAGTAAATACACTAGTAAACACAATTTTAGTAAACACAATGAAAAGACAGAAAAATATGATTTGCACTTGAGGGAATATTAAATTAAATAATTGAGAACCTTTGAAAGAGAAGCCACGTTCTCCTGTTCCATCATTTATCCTGTGTTAAATTAATTATTATCTACTGCACCAGTCCCTAAACTGGGACCTGTAACACATGCTGAAACAGGAAAGGGCCTTCAGCAAACTGTTGCCACAAAGTTGGAAGCACAGAATCATCCAGAATGTCATTGTATGCTGTAGTGTTAAGAATTCCCTTCACTGGAACTAAGGGGCCTAACCCGAACCATGAAAAACTGCCCCAGACCGGTTGAGGCTGCTGAGGGGAGAACGTTTCATAATAATGGCTGGAATAGAATGGCATCAAACATATGGAACCTATGTTCTTGATGTATTGGATACCATTACACTACGAGCCCGTTCTCCCCAATTAAAGTGTCACCAACCTCCTGTGCCCCAGACCATTATTCCTCATCCACCAAACCTTACAGTTGGCACTATGCATGGGGCAGGTAGCGTTCTACTGGCATCCGTCAAATCCAGATTCGTCGGTTGGACTGCCAGATTGTGAAGCGTGATTCATTAATCCAAAGAAAGCGTTTCCACTGCTCCAGAGTCCAATGGCGGTGAGCTTTACACCACTCCAGCCAAAACAAACACTTCAGCACTCGCTTTGGCACTTGTTGCTCCTAGATGTTTCCACTTCACAATAACAGAACTAACAGTTGACTGGGGCAGCTCTAGCATGGCATACATTTTACAAACTGACTTGTTAAAAAGGTGGCATCCTACTGCCAATGTCTGTATGTGGAGATTGCATGGCCGTGTGCTTGATTTTATACACCTGTCAGCAATGGGTGTGGCTGAAACAGACGAATCCACTCATTTGAAGGGATGTCCATATACATACAAAAAATCACTAAAGCTGGAGACTCTTATCTCCCTCACAAGCGTTAAGCACCAGCTGTCAGAGCAGCTCACAGATCCCTGCACCTGTACATAGCCCATCTGTAAATAGCCCGTCCAACTACCTCATCCCCATACTGTATGTATTTATTTATTTGGTTCCTTTGCACCCCAGTATCTCTACTTGCACATTCATCTTCTGCACATTCTACCATTCCAGTGTTTAGTTGCTATATTATAATTACTTCACCACCATGGCCTATTTATTGCCTTACCTCTCTTATCCTACCTCATTTGCACATGCTGTATATAGACTTTTTCTACTGTATTATTGATTGTATGTTTGTTTATTCCATGTGTAACTCTGTGTTGTTGTATGTGTCGAACTGCTTTGCTTTATCTTGGCCAGGTCGCAGTTGCAAATGAGAACTTGTTCTCAACTAGCCTACCTGATTAAATAAAGGTGAAATAAGAAATAAATGATATTAAACCCTTGAATGAGTAGGTTTGTCCAAACTTTTGACTGGTACTGTATAGTGTATCAAGCATTCAACAATTCCATCACCTCCCCAGAGAGATAGACACACACCAGACAACAGGTGTCCCACTCACACACATCTATTTCCTGACTCATCCTTAGAGCTTCCAGCATGCCTGCAAGCAATTAGAGCCCCCGCAGACACTCACTGTCTAACACTCTCATGTTTTGTCTGTGTGTGTGTGTGTGTGTGTGTGTGTGTGTGTGTGTGTGTGTGTGTGTGTGTGTGTGTGTGTGTGTGTGTGTGTGTGTGTGTGTGTGTGTGTGTGTGTGTGTGTGTGTGTGTGTGTGTGTGTGTGTGTGTCATACACAGGCATAGAGATTTGAATAGTAGTTGATACATTTGCCATTATGAGTTGCTGGTGCAGATTATTGCCTGCAGTCTCAATGACTCTTTAATTGCTTTCTGGGTGTTCTGCTACCCAATTACCCAATACACACTCCAGGGAGGTACAGGCTGACAACAGTAATCCATTCTGATGAAATCTACCATTTATTAACGGACTTCACGCACGCACAGGCACATACATAAGCATACACTCTCACACACACACACTGTGCACTGCATGCTGCACACACACTCTCCCTCTTTCATATTCACAAACACCAACCCACACACAACCTTAACATAAAAAGTGAAAGAGTTTCACTTCTTGTGCAACTGAAAATCTCTGTCCAACAATGGCCAAACAAACCTATACCCATATGACCCATGAGCTCCTTGAGCGTTCAACAGCAAGAGAAGGAAAAGTATGTCTTAAGGGCCCCCTAAATTTAAGTATGCTCAATTACAGGTTTGTTTGTATGTACTGTATGTGTGTAAATATTCACGTGTGTACATGTGATAGGGGTAAGGAGATGGTGTCTAAGCTTAATACTGCCAAACGTTCTTAATACTGCCAAACGTTCTGCCAAACTACAAAACCAGGAAGTACTCATTTGTAGTAAGCCAATAAGACCCACTTCTGCAGCTCGCTACTGTTCCTGATATGTTCCATTCATTCCTCCCCAAAAACAAGGTGAACTTACACGGATCCCAATCCAATAACAAAACTTTCTCTTTCTGCTCTGTGAAAAGCCTCCAACCAGATATCTGGCATGTTTAGCACTTCATTAACCCTACTTGGCTAATCTCATGTTCTAAAAAACATATGACCTAAAAGAGGCCTTTTGAAAACTTGACACACCCTGGTGAGAGAGAGAGCAGAAAGCAAGGGAATTATTTTTTCCTGTGGTTACAAGACACTGTTCAAGATAATGTTAAATACTAATAGAACAATATCTCAGGCAGTGCCCCCTGTTGTTATGGATACTTACTTACAGTATACATCAATAACTCATACATCAATAACTCATTGACACATAAGCTCAAACACTAATAATTGAAACGTTTCATTCTGAAAAGGTACATAGAATGTATAGTAAACATGGCCCCCAAGAATGCATATGCCGGGTCAAAATAACCCGATAATGTAATATCTGTGTTTTATTTATATTGGTCTAAACATTATCCATTTTGAGGTACATCATTATTTTGAGTGATGATTTGGACCTTTCAATAATTATTTTATTGTTTGAAATGTTTTTAGCCGCTCTTCAACAGTTTGATACTCATTTCAATGATAACACATGATGAAAATTCATAACGGCTATATTGAACATGTTAGCATCTTTTTCTTACAGTCAATCTTACAATCAAAGTTTCACATTCACCCTTTTAGTGTGAAGAACAAAAATAAAACCACCGTAAGCATGTTTTATAATATTTCAAAATGTTTATTTGAAAATCATCAATATAAACGACAACACTAACACTTGTGAATTTAGAAAGCATGAACACTAAAAGGAGCAAAGTGTGTGTGATGCTTACTTATGCTGTCTTAGTCCATGCATTTGTTACAAACCAAAAGCCTGTGACTGTGTTCTTTGCAGACGGGTGTGTTGTAATGAGAACACCAGCAGCTGACTTTTCTATCCTTTGCGCTTGGGCAGAGCTGGCACCTCTTCCTCTTCAGGCCCTGGCTGCTCTGAGTGGTGAGCAGAGCTGGCACCTCTTCCTCTTCTGGCCCTGGCTGCTCTGAGTGGTGGTGGCATGGCTCTCTTTCATCACCCCACATCTTTCCATTGCCTCAGTTCTTCGGTGGAGATGGGAGAACCTTCCAGAAGGACAACCATCTCTGCAGCACTCCAACAATCAGGCCTTTATGGTAGAATGGCCAGACGGAAGCCACTGCTCAGTAAAAGGCACATGACAGCACCTACAAAACTCTCAGACCACGAGAAACAAGATTCCCTGGTCTGATGAAACCAAGATTGGGGGGGGGGGGGGGGTTCACTCCAGTAAGACACCTTTTTACTCAGTCTATTTGACTGGTTTTCACTCTCCTCCTCATCTGTAGAATCATCTAAGACAGCTGGACTACCAGGTGCATCCACAACTCCAACTTGACCCACAGGCACAGTGTGGTGTCATCTGAATTGGATACCTAAAAGAAAAAAAAAGTCAGTTTAACAAGTGCAATGTGGTGAATTCCATAGGAAATACATACGGTCATATTTGACCCACATATGAAAACTTGGGGTAGTGATGCAAAAACTATTTTTACTTAAAAAATAAGAAATAAAAAAACAGAACTAGGATGTTAGAACATTAAAGACATTATTTATGAATTCCTGGAATATTAGATGATAACTAATTTTTTTTTTGGGGGGGGGGGGATCAATACAGCAACAAAAAACCTAAGGCCGGGTCATTTCTAGGGTTAAACAAATGATGAAATATATACTTTTTTACTATCTAGTCATGACATGGGGTTATTCAGTGACAGACATTTATTTGTTGAAAATCAATTAAATATTAGGAAGGTGTTCCTAGTGTTTGGTATCCTCAGTGTACAGGATTCAGGATACGAACAATGGATACATACAGTATATATTTTCATTCACATCTAAAATCTATTAATACAAAAATCTGAGAGCAGTCATATCTTACGCACTCATGTAGGAACACATAAGCAATAATGTCTGATAAAAAAAACAGAAAAGTGAAATATTGGTGGATATAGCGTTTTGGAAAGAACTCTTCAATTATCAACACAAGCTCATCATGTATTAACCATTTGACCTTTCCAAGAGTTCAGAGCATTCTATTTAACACTGAAAAGTTCCATGATGTTTATTTGCACACAAATACTCTCATTTATAATCAATTGTCATCTGTCAATTCATGACATATTCTGTCAAGGGTCAAAAGTCTAATAGAAATGTCAAATAAATGTTATGTTCAATATCAGATTAGTAATAAACATTTGTAAAACATGATTCAGTCAATGAAATAAAAAGGTCCTTGTTAAATAATACAAAAACGTATTTGTACTGCATGGTTGTATTTATTTATTTTTTACTTTAAAACGTGATTTCCATGTACAGTACCTACTGTATGTGCAAAGTATGAAGAAAAGCTACTGGTTCGCTATTCCCAAAATTCTTGACAGTATCATTCTTATCCTATGCATAATGCCTTTAAACGGGCAAATTAAGCTTCTTAACTACAGTAACAATGATGTAATAAATAATCAATCACAGCTGCACTATGGTAGGATTTTCTACATTTGAAATGTTGTGTTTCTGGTTTCAAATATAAGGTTGCTGTAGAAGAAAGGTTGCTCAGTCTTGTTCTGGGGCACTCAGGTAATTATTAGAGTGGAAGGATGAGAAGCAGCAGTACTGCGAACCTTGAGGTCCAGATTTGAAAGGCCCTGGTTTAGTGTGCAACAAGAGTGCCCTCTGTCGGTCAGAGAAACAAAATGCCTTCGATTCTGGCAACCTGGATGTCAAGAGCAAACTGGAAATGCACTCTGGGTTAATCTTTAAAATGTCATTTCTAAACCATGTTATGCTATAAAGGCACTTTTCAGCCGAGGCGGTCCTTATATGCAGGTCTTCAGAAAATAATCTATGCTAAGGCAAGCCTGGCAGGTTTGTCTATTAGGGCAATTCTGACGGACGGCTTTGCTTCTGAGTGGCTCCCAGCTCTTGGTGGTGCCTTGGCAGAGTTGTCGCCGGAGCCCCGTAACCACTTCTTCTCTCCTCCCTTCCTGGAAAGAATCACTGATCGAGCACTATTGAATAAGTGAGAGCAAAGGCCAATCTATTGATATAAGATACATGCTAAGTTCAATGAAAGGGGAAAGAAAGGATGCATTTTCAAGATCATTGGAAGGGTCTGTGGTAAACTCTGTTGGATGGTACAGCAATACATTTAGGGATCTAATCCCCTATGCCATCACCTCAGTTCTGGGGTGCCCCACCAGAGGGTAGCGTCTCAGGTTCAGGGTTTCACTAACAATTCATCAGCTACCGGGCTCTGACAGACTGGGCTGCTGTCTGTGGTCCCGTACAACTGAGAGGTTTTACACCTATCTGGTGATGCAGCCGTCAAGTCGGGGGAGTCAGTTCTAAGCACCCTGGGAATGTAAACCTGTGGACACAGAGAGAAGTGTTCTGAAACTCTTAAATGGGCTTTTCCTCATTTTTGTGAAAGAATTGGGCAGAACAAGGAGATGGCTTACACTATATTGTTTCTCCCCTTCAACAGATTTGACGTTCCCTAAATAAATTAATGATGAAGGAATAAAGCTGTTACTGACCATGCTGCTGTCTGCCGATACATCCACGGCATCCTCATCCTTCTTCACCTACAGATACCAAGGATGCAAGCTTTTTTAACGGAAACGCTGCAAAAATTCAGAGTGCAAGAACATTTGCTTATTTTCAGTGAATAACATGATCCCTAACTGACGCGAGCCTACCAGATGAGCTAAATGCCTTTTATGCCCGCTTCGAGGCAAGCAACACTGAAGCATGCACAAGAGCACCAGCTGTTCTGGATGACTGTGTGATAACCCTCTCAGTAGCTCAGGACAGCTATTTTCCATCTTCATATCATTGCAAAAATATGAAACTTTTTGTCCAAAAAATAATGCAGAAAACCTAATCCATGTTTTTGTCATTTCTAGATTAGACTACTGCAATGCCCTACTCTCCCGCTACCTGGATAAAGCACTAAATAAACTTCAGATAGTGCTAAACACGGCTGCTAAATGTTATCATATTACTCCAGTGCTGGCTTCATGTTAAGTCTAGGGCTGATATCAAGGTTTTACTGCTAACCTACAAAGCAGTACATGCATTACCTGTCTCTCTGATTTAGTCCTGTCGTACTGTCGTACCTCCTTATTGTCCATAGAATTCTTATGCAAACAGCTGGAGGCAGGGCTTTCTCCTATAGAGCTCCATTTTTATGGAAGGGTCTGCCTATCCATGTGAGAGACGCAGACTCGGTCTCGATCACCTCAGTAGGTCCTATGATTGAGTGTAGTCTGGCCAAGGGGTGCAAGGCACTGGAGCGACGAACCGCCCTTGCTGTCTCTGCCTGGCCAGCTCCCCTCTCTCCACTGAGATTCTCTGCCTCTGACCCTATTACAGGGGGCTGAGTCACTAGCTCACCAGTGCTCTTCCTGCCATCCCTAGGAGGGGTGTGTCACTTGAGTGGGTTGAGTCACAGACGTGATCTTCCTGTCCGGTTTTGCGCCCCCTCTGGCTCGCGAGGCGGAAGACATCTTAGTGGGATGTACTCAGCCTTGCCTCAGGGTAAAAAGTTGGTGGTCTGTTGATATCACTCTAGTGGTGTGGGTGCTGTGCTCTGGCAAAGTGGGTGGGGTTATATCCTGCCTGGTAGTCCCTGTCAGGGGGTATTCCCCCCCTTGCAATAGTCTATGTGCCAGGGGGCTAGGGTCAGTCTGTTATATCTGGTGTAATTCTCCTGTCTTATCTGATATCCTATCCTGTTAATTTAAGTATGCTCGCTCTAATTCTCTCCCCCCCTCCCGGAGGACCTGAGCCCTAGGACCATGCCTCAGGACCACCTGGTTATGATGCTGCTCCAGTTTCAACTGTACTGCCGGCTGCTATGGAACCCTGACCTGTTCACTGGACATGCTACCTTTTCCCGGACCTGCTGTTTTTGACTCTCTCTCTCTACCGCACCTGCCGTCTCAACCTCTGAATGCTCAGCTATGAAAAGCCAACTGACATTTACTTGTGAGGTACTGACATGTTGCACCGTCTACAACCACTGTGATTATTATTTTACCCTGTTGGTCATCTATGAACGTTTGAACATCTTGAAGAACAATCTGGCCTTGATGGCCATGTACTGTTATAATCTCCACCCGGCACAGCCAGAAGAGGACTGGTCACCCCTCAGAGCCTGGTTCCTCTTTAGGTTTCTCCCTAGGTTCCTGCCTTTCTAGGGAGTTTTTCCTAGCCTAGCCTGATTTTGTTAATTTAATTGGGTCATCTTGGTTTCGATGACAAAGTAATAATGTGGTTATGGTTTAAATATAACTTATAGTTCTGGTCTAGTGCATCTAATAGCCTACGATCTAGTAGCATAGTTGTAAACTTGGCTATAAGCCTTATACTACACCTTTTATGACAATGCAGAAACCTTTGGTAGACAAAACATTTAAGTATTGTTTTTTTCAAAAATGTTACTGTGTAAATAGATCAAATTAGAATGATACGGGTGCATTAAGTTAGCTGAGCAGACAAAATGGTATAATAGGCTAGTAGACAATGTAACTCACTTTGACCATGATCCTTAGTGATTTTTTGGGGCCATTCAGCCCCATTCAGCAATATGGCACGCTTTAAAATTCAAATACTTCCGGCTTCATGCCCCATAGGGAGTTTCCATAAGAATATGTAGATGATGACAGCACTGTAAATACTGGTTTTAATGTATGCGTAAAATGCGAACATCTAGCAACCTAAAGGTTGTGAGTTCGAATCTCATCCCGGACAACTTTAGCATTTTTGCTATAGAGCAACTACTTACTACTTAGCATGTTAGCTAACACTTCCACTAGCCCTAACCATATCCCCTAGTTAACAATAGCATTAGTCACCTTGCCACCAGCTAAAGTTAGCCACAACAAATTGGAATTATGTTTAAGTGCCTTGCTCAAGGGCACATCAACAGATTTTTAACCTAGTTAGCTTAGGAATTCGAATCAGTGACCATTCAGTTACTGGCCCAACACGCTTAAACGCTAGGCTATCTGCCAACTGGTTGCACTACACAACCGATAAACCGATAAACAAAAATACCGACTTCTGGCACTTCAATATCATGGTTTGTGTTTTCAAGACCACAATAGTCTAGCACAGTGGACTTGTCATAATACCCATAAAACCTAGTGGTAAAACCCAATAATATTTTTTTCACCGTTCATTTTTGCATCTGGGATTGTAGAACTACTTCATATAAGGTTTGTGTTTGGTGTAGGCTTACCCTGGCGTAATGTTATGATAACGTTGTTCTACTCTCTTGCACAAAATGTGTTTGATCAATATTAGCCTCAATTTTCTCTAAAAAATCTTAAATGCTAATTAGCAACTGAGACGGCCTTAGAAAGATTACAAATTGTCACTGTCAGCTACAGTTCACCAGCACGATCTGAGACCTTCTGTGTCCAATCCATTAACTTCTTATGTCCCCTTTCTCTGTCTTAGCTTGCCACTAAATACACTTTAGGTAGCTAGTTAGCAGAGAAATAGATCAAAAAATACTTTTGTTTTACTTAGCCTAGATAATTGTTTCTACAGTTGACTTTGGTGTCCATTTCAGACCTTATGGCATTTTTAAAGGATGAGCATAAGAGCATTAAAAGGGATAGGTAGACCACTATAAGTCTGGCTGGTACTGTTGCTCATTCCGTGCACCAGTTTCGGTTGTCTATGTCACCGGCCTCTAGGAACTGAACTGTGTCTTTACGCACACCTGGTCCCCATATTTTTTCCTGATTGTAATTGTATAAATGTGCCCTTTGGTTCACCATTGGGCTGTTGATTATTGTTCCAATGTCCTTTGGTTGTGGGTGTCCCTGTGCTGTGTTGTTTTGGCGTGTATTGTGCAGATGATTACAGGTCTCATCCCATGTGGTAGTATCATTGTGCGCTTGTGTATTTGAGGTACTCCTCGCTCTTTTGTTTGGGTTTCAACCCTGTGTTTTGTATATGTGTTTGTTTGGTCTTCGTCCCTGTGCCTTTACACGGCACGCTGTAATTTGGGAAATAAAAAACCCTTTTACGCATTCCTGCGCCTGTCTCCCGATCCCTTTATACCAAAGTGACAGGTTTGGTCAAGGCCAACATGATGGATAAAGTTTATCCCGTGTCGGTGAGTGTAGCTATTAAGTTAAGTTTGCATAGCAATACAATGTGTTATATAAAGCTGTCAACAAGGAAAGAGCCACATAATCAATTTTATAATCATTAACCAAATTACCCCGAATACCCAGAATTTGATGAGTGATAACTCAGTTCAAGAATGTTGTCATTAATGGGAATTAATCAAAACATCTATTGACAAACACATTTAATTTGTTTAGGCATCCAGCCTGTATTGTAGTTTCCTGACCAGAAACATCTTCAAAAGCACAGTATTTATGTCCACCGGTCTGGTGCACTGGCCTTCTACACTCTGAGCAAAGTGTGCACAGAGAGACAGAGAGAGAGAGACAGAGAGAGAGAGACAGAGAGAGACAGAGAGAGAGAGAGAGAGAGAAAAACCCTGAACAGATGCAGGATCTTTATTTGAGCAAGTGTGCTACAGCAGGAAAACAATCCTGCAGTGACCGGAAATATTAATTATTATGTGGATTGTAATTCTATAAATTTCTAAACTTTTACGTGTCCTGCATTGCAGGAAAGTTATCCTGCAACAGGGTAATCAAATAACAGTTCCACATCTGTTTACTATATCAGTTTCAGTGGAACTGGATAGACCAGTGTTAGGTATAATTATCTGCAAAGGAACAGAAGGAAGATATAACTAAAGTAATTCTTCCTCAAACCTCTTCATCCTTTGAACATGAAACCATAAACCAACTGAGAGAGTCCTAGGATCAGATAATGCATTTAAAGGTAATGACATTTTCTCGGAAGACTAAAAATGACTCATATAGACATGTCAAATAGTTCATAGGTATCTTTATTAAAAATAAACAAAATGTCCCTTCTAAAAAAACTATTCCAATTAGGTAATATTGGCTTCTTTGACTATGTCTGTGTTATTGTCTACAATCCCTCAAAACATGAACAATGGTAATTATTTTAAAACAATATAACAGTGAATATGCCAAAATGAGATCCCAAGGCAGTATGATTCCAACATAAATTACCAACACTTTAAAAAATCTGAGATATGACTCGTATACTGGAAGCTTCATTAAATAGTACCCGCAAAACAACAGTCTCAACGTCAAGAGTGAAGACACGACTCCGGGATGCTGGCTTTCTAGGCAGAGTTGCAAAGAAAAAGCCATATCTCTGGCCAAAAAAATGTAATATTAAGATGGGCAAAAGAACAGACACAGACTCACCAGCAGCAAGAGCGACCTCATTGATGTATACAGAGAAGAGTGTCGGTCCAAGAATTGAACCCTGTGGCACCCCCATAGAGACTGCCAGAGGTCCGGACAACAGACCCTCAGATTTGACACACTGAACTCTATCAGAGAAGTAGTTGGTGAACCAGGCGAGGCAATCATTTGAGAAACCAAGGCTGTTGAGTCTGCCGATGAGGATGTGGTGATTGACAGAGTCGAAAGCCTTGGCCAGATCAATGAATACGGCTGCACAGTAATGTTTCTTATCGATGGCGGTTAAGATATCGTTTAGGACCTTGAGCGTGGCTGAGGTGCACCCATGACCAGCTCTGAAACCAGATTGCATAGCAGAGAAGGTATGGTGAGATTCAAAATGGTCGGTAATCTGTTTGTTGACTTGGCTTTCGAAGACCTTAGAAAGGCATGGTAGGATAGATATAGGTCTGTAGCAGTTTGGGTCAAGAGTGTCCCCCCCTTTGAAGAGGGGGATGACCGCAGCTGCTTTCCAATCTTTGGGAATCTCAGACGACACGAAAGAGAGGTTGAACAGGCTAGTAATAGGGGTGGCAACAATTTCGGCAGATAATTTTAGAAAGAAAGGGTCCAGATTGTCTAGCCCGGCTGATTTGTAGGGGTCCAGATTTTGCAGCTCTTTCAGAACATCAGCTGAATGGATTTGGGAGAAGGAGAAATGGGGAAGGCTTGGGCGAGTTGCTGTTGGGGGTGCAGTGCTGTTGACAGGGGTAGGAGTAGCCAGGTGGAAAGCATGGCCAGCAGTAGAAAAATGCTTATTGAAATTTTCAATTATGGTGGATTTATCAGTGGTGACAGTGTTTCCTATCTTCAGTGCAGATCTGGTGCAACCAATTACCTTCAGAAGTCACATAATTTGTTAAATAAAGTCCACCTGTGTGCAATCTAAGTGTCACATGATCTGTCACATGATCTCAGTATATATACACTTTTATATATACACCTGTTCTGAAAGGTCCCAGAGTCTGCAATACCACTAAGCAAGAGGCACCACCAAGCAAGCGGCACCATGAAGACGAAGGAGCTCTCCAAACAGGTCAGGGACAAAGTTGTGGAGAAGTACAGATCAGGGTTGAGTTAAAAAAATATATTTGAAACTTTGAACATCCCACGGAGCACCATTAAATCTATTATTAAAAAATGGAAAGAATATGGCACCACTACAAACCTGCCAAGAGAGGGCCGCCCACAAAAACTCACAGGCCACGCAAGGAGGGCATTAATCAGAGAGGCAACAAAGAGACCAAAGATAACCCTGAAGGAGCTGCAAAGCTCCACAGCGGAGATTGGGGTATCTGTACATAGGACCACTTTAAGATGTACACTCCACAGAGCTGGGCTTTACAGAAGAGTGGCCAGGAAAAAGCCATTGCTTAAAGAAAAAAAAATAAGCAAACACATTTGTTATTCGCCAAAAGGCATGTGGGAGACTCCCCAAACAGATGGAAGAAGGTACTCTGGTCAGATGAGACTAAATGGAGCTTGGGCTCAAGCTTGGGCTCAAGGAAAATGCTTTGTCTGGCGCAAACCCAACACCTCTCATCACCTAGAGAACATCATCAGGGACTGGGAAACTGGTCAGAATTGAAGGAATGATGAATAGCGCTAAATACAGAGAAATTCTTGAGGGAAACCTGTTTCAGTCTTCCAGAGATTTGAGACTGGGACGGAGGTTCACCTTCCAGGAGGACAATGGCCCTAAGCATACTGCTAAAGCAACACTCGAGTGGTTTAAGGGGAAACATTTAAATGTATTCGAATGGCCTTGTCAAAGCTCAGACCGCAATCCAATTGAGAATCTGTGGTGTGATTTAAAGATTGCTGTACACCAGCGGAACCCATTCAACTTGAAGGAGCTGGAGCGGTTTTGCCTTGAAGAATGGGCAAAACTCCCAGTGGCTAGATGTGCCAAGCTTATAGAGACATACCCCAAGAGACGTGCAGCTGCAATTGCTGCAAAAGGTGGCTCTACATAGTATTGATTTTGGGGGGGTGAATAGTTATGCAAGCTCAAGTTTTCAGTTTTTTGTTGTTGTCTTATTTCTTGTTTGTTTAATAATTGTAAAAAAAATGTGCGTCTTCAAAGGGGTAGGCATGTTGTGTAAATGAAATTATACAACCCCCCCCCCCCCACCCCCACCCCAAATAATCTATTTTAATTCCAGGTTGTAAGGCAACAAAATGGGAAAAAGGCCAAGGGGGGTGAATACGTTCGCACAGGCACTGTATGACTACTTTCCATTTACTTCTCCTTCTCTGCAGGTTGTCACTAAACTAACTGAGCCCCCCAGAAGAAAACAAGCTTTTTAAATACCCGTCTAGATCCTCCCTCATTTCCTCAAGGATTCTTTCCATGGAACTCAAAAGAGTTCTAGAATACCTGTTACTTGGGAATGTGATCACGTCACATCACAACGATGGCATTGTCAGTGATTGACTGACTCTGAAGGAGCACCTTCCACACACACATTGACACACATGCCACATGGGGGGTGTCAGTTATCCTCATTTCACACACCATCTGTTTGTTTGTGGTTGTGAGCTAGATATACAGTACCAGTCAAAAGTTTGGACACACCTACTCATTCCAGGATTTTCTTTATTTTTGTACTGTTTTCTACATTGTAGAATAATAGTGAAGACATTACAACTATGAAATAACACATATGGAGTCATGTAGTAACCAAAAAAGTGTTAAACAAATCAAAAAAGGCCCTTTGCCTTGTGATTACAGCTTTTTCACCCTTGGCATTCTCTCAACCAGATTCATGAGGAATGCTTTTCCAAAAGTCTTGAAGGAGTTCTCACATATGCTGAGCACTTGTTGGCTGCTTTTCCTTCATTCTGCGGCCCAATTCTTCCCAAACCATTGGAGGTCAGGTGATTGTGGAGGCTAGGTCATCTGACGCAGCACTCCATCACTCTCCTTCTTGGTCAAATAGCCCTTACACAGCCTCTTTACGATCAACCAAGAGGAGTCGCTTGATCTGAACTATAGTGGAGTTTCTGAGAACTTCAGTGTGGCAAATAGCAAGGAGAAAGTGTGTTATCCCACTTGTAGAGAAACGCGGGCATTGTGTCAGAGCAGGCTACGGGACAGAGGACACCACCCAATGACATGGTCCAGTAACAGCTCCTGTAGTAGACAAATTAACAAGTCTAATCAAATTACTCCTCCAATTTACTGAGGCCTTCTCTTTACCACAGAGTTACTGCAGAGTTATGCGTGTAGGACACTCTCTCTCTCTCTCTCTCTCTCTCTCTCTTTCTTTCCCCCAATGCCTTTTCCTCTCTCTTTCGCTCTGTCTGTGTCTATTTTGCTTGATTGTTCATTTTGCCACACTCATACTGTGTGTGTGTGTGTGTGTGTGTGTGTGTGTGTGTGTGTGTGTGTGTGTGTGTGTGTGTGTGTGTGTGTGCGACATGTATATACAGTATGCCTGACCATGTGTGCGTGTGTGGTTGTTCGCCTACCCAATTTTCTGTTTATCCATTTTCATCTTTGACTGTTTATTTATTTCCAATCCTCACATCTCGCCTTGTGTGTGTATCTGTTTGTGTGTGTGCGCGACCTACTCTGTGTGTGTGTGACCGTTAATGCCTCGCTGTGGGATGCATTGATTAGTGCCCCGCTGTGGCTCAGTTCCCAGCTGTCCCTGCGGCCGGCCACTGATTGAAACCAATCAAGCTTGCGATGGCCCCACCGCCGTGACCCTTCACCCCGCCCACCCCCGCCCTAATCACCTGCTGATTGGCCCTCGCTGAACAACCCCTCCCGTCGGCATGGAAGGTTAATTTGGCCGTCGGATGGAGCGGCCGGGAGGGAATAGGAACGTGCGTCTAGCGATATTGAATGGATATAGCCCACCTGTCAATCAGACACACTTAGAGGAGCTGGGAGGCTGGCTGGTTGGGAGGAACGGTGGTGCTGGCATGGCAACGTTGCATTTTGGTTTTCTGTCTGTTTGGAATTATTCATACATGTTTCAGTTCTTTATGCTTCAAAAACTTGGGTACATTTTCAAATGAAAAGCACAAGCAGCTATTATAAAATGTTACTCAGTAAACAGGACGTACCAAGTATTTACCTTGTTTTTCTACACATAAGGCAGCAATATTATGGGGTCATGACGGCGATGTTCATATGTGAGTGTGTCTGGTCTATTTCAGAAAGATCTATCATTGAATGTGGACAGCTTCTCTCACTTCTCTCAGTTGATGATCTTACTCACTTTATGTCTTCTTACACTGCAGTAGTGTAAGTTGAACAGAGGGTGGCACTGTTGCACTGACAGGCATATGCTCCACGCCATCCTCAGAGAGGAAGAGGAAAATACGAGAGAAAATACGAGAAAATACGAGAGAAGAGCGCTCTTGAGTAGGGTCGTCACTAGTTACCACAGCCACAAAGTCCTAAACCCCGCCCATTTGCACAATTTATCTTCTTACAATCTGATTTTAAACCTTAACCTTAACCACACTGCTAACCTTATGCCTAACCCTAACCTTAAAGCAAGACCAACATTTTTTTGTTTTCATCAATTTTTACGATACGGACTATTTTTTTATTTGTGGCTATGGTAACTAGAGGAAACCCTGCAGGTCAACATCTTTTTCAGTTCAAGCTCATGGGTAAGGCTACATTCTGGTATTGCGGTTCATGTTGTGGGCTATGGTGTTGTATTGTGTTGAAAACAAGACTTTTTCATTAAAGCTCCCTCGTCTTAACACACACTGTTTGGCTATGTCCACTGACTTCTTTGCTGAGAAGAGCATTCAAACTATCCTCACTACCCCAGCTTTCAGCATTCTCCTTTCTTACAACTTGATAGCACACCTCCCCTACCTCCCGTCCCTATAGTCTCTTTATTCTCTCAGTCAGTTAGTTTGTGCTCTGTGTGTGTGTGTGTGTGTTTGTGTGCGTGCGTGCGTGCGCGTTTGTGTGTGCGTGCGTGCGTGCGTGCGTGCGTGTGTGTGTGTGTGTGTGTGTGTGTGTGCGCGTGCGTGCGTGCGTGTGTGTGTGTGTGTGTGTGTATGCTTGCTTGTGTGTGTGTGTGTGTGTGTGTGTGTGTATGTATGCTTGTGTGTGTCTGTGTGTGTATACAGCGTGTGGCAGTTCCTCTCCCTCTCTGTCTCTGGTGAGTAGAATAACTCTGCCAGATTACCATATCATTACCATATAATTTCCATGTCATTACCTTACCGCTGCCTGTGATGGTGTGTGTGGACTCAGTATCAGATCATCAACTCTCTCTCTATCCCTTTCTTTCTTTCTTTCTCTCTCTCTCTCTCTATCTCTCTCTCTCCCTCTCCCTCCCTCTCTCTATCTCTACCCCCCCCCCCTCTCTTTCTCTCTCTGACACTCTTTTTCTCTTTCGTATATTGTCTCTCCTCTTTTCATGTAAACATAGTATTGTGACATTGATAATGCCAGTATGCTAATTGAAATAACAGCAATTAGCACTTTCCCATTAGTGCAATGTCCATTTCATGATGGCCACTTATTTTTAATGGATGGATGGACCTAAGAAATCCATTCTCTGTGTTGTACTTTTGACTGTTAAAGCAGGTATACTTGCTGGTTTATCAAGCCAGACTCTATTGGATTACGAGCTAATAATGCATGTTTGAAATGGAGTGATTTCTCAAGAAACCAGGACAAAAAGAAACCATGAGTTTTGGGATTTCCACGAGATTTAATCAATAGAATGGTCCTTTGGAGTATGGATTGTTGCCATATATTTGACTATTGTATTTAAACGCATAATTGAAAAATAATTGATCAACGTTGGCATATTAATGACGTTTTGGCCTTACACAGGCCTCGTAATAATGTTAATAATAATGCCATATGAAGCTTTACCACTTGCTCTGTAATATGAGTAGTATTTTGAGTTCAATAATCATTTCCTTACATATAAACATGATTATTAAAAAAACTAAATGTTTTATTTGTCTAATTATTCAATATATTGTTGAACATAATACTGTATACTCTACTGGCATAAGTTCCAGAGTGGGACCTCTGCTACTTTTAGATTGATGATCCAATTTGTAAGCATTACCAACAGAATGAATGTGAAAATGGATTCAAAATGGTCACCGTCTGTAGCGCCATGCGATCGAGGGCGGTGATATAGCCATGCCAGGCAGTGATGTACCTCCCTCTGTAGCGTCATGCGATCGAGGGCGGTGATATAGCCATGCCAGGCAGTGATGTACCTCCCTCTGTAGCGCCATGCGATCGAGGGCGGTGATATAGCCATGCCAGGCAGTGATGTACCGCCCTCTGTAGCGCCATGCGATCGAGGGCGGTGATATAGCCATGCCAGGCAGTGATGTAGCCAGTCAAGATGGTTTCAATGGTACAGCTGTAGAACCTTTTTCAACCTCCTGAGGTGTGTGTTTGGACCGTTTTCAGTCTAAAGTGATTTGGATATATATACTCTACGGGCATATCAAAGTCCCAGCGTGGGATGTCTGCTAGTTTTAAAGTTATGGTCGATTTTATACAGATACATTGTCATATTAGTCAATGTAACTATTCACAGCCTCCCTTTTAATTGTCTCATTGCACATCCTCAAAATCATCAGCCAACATGGCCGTCAGTATGACCAGGGAGCTGATCGTGTACTACAGGAAACGGGCGGGCGAGTTCGCCCCCTCCACATCGACGGGGCTGCAGCGGAGCAGATCGAGAGCTACGAGTTCCTCTGTGTCCAAATGACTTTAGACTTCAAATGGCCTCAGCAGGTTGAAAAAGGTTATACAGCTGTATCATTGACAGCATCTTGACTGGCTACATCACTGCCTGGCATGGCTATGTCACCGCCCTCGATCGCATGGCGCTACAGAGGGTGGTACATCACTGCCTGGCATGGCTATATCACCGCCCTCGATCGCATGGCGCTACAGAGGGAGGTACATCACTGCCTGGCATGGCTATATCACCGCCCTCGATCGCATGGCGCTACAGAGGGTGGTACATCACTGCCTGGCATGGCTATATCACCGCCCTCGATCGCATGGCGCTACAGAGGGTGGTACATCACTGCCTGGCATGGCTATATCACCGCCCTCGATCGCATGGCGCTACAGAGGGTGGTACATCACTACCTGGCATGGCTATATCACCGCCCTCGATCGCATGGCGCTACAGAGGGTGGTACATCACTGCCTGGCATGGCTATATCACCCCCATATCACTGGGGTTGAGCTGCCGGCCATTCAGGACATCTATATCAGGCGGTGTGGAAGAAAGGCTTGGAAATTTGTTAAAGACTCCAACCCCCCAAGCCATAGACTATTCTCTCTGCTTCCGCACGGCAGGCGGTACTGGTGCATCAAGTCTTGGCACCAACAGGCTCTTGAACAGCTTCTATCCACAAGCAATAAGACTACACAGACTATCTGAGTTAACTTTGTATCTGTATTATTTAGTTTTAGTTTTGCACTCTCTGTGCACACTCACAGGGTCCTACACACACACAGGGTCCTACACACTCACAGGGCCTACACACTCACAGGGCCCTACACACTCACAGGGCCTACACACTCACAGGGCCCTACACACTCACAGGGTCCTACGCACTCACAGGGCCCTACACACTCACAGGGCCCTACACACACACACATATACTCATTCCATCATCTGCTCACTCACACATAATATGCACATACATTTATACTGACTCTACACACACGCACACTCACTCAAACACAAGCAGTTGCTACTCTGTTTATCTTATTTCCTGTTGCCTTGCCACCTCACCCCTCTATATACAGTATCTACATCTATCGATCTACTGTCCCTGCACATTGTAAATATGGTAATGGAACTGACTTTGTATATAGTATACTTACTTACTTACTGTGTTCTTAATATTTCTTCTTATTTTTTGTGTGTTTTTTCTAGTATTACATTTAATTGATTATTGCATTGTTGGGTTTTGAGTATGCAAGAAAGTCATTTCACTGTGCTCGTGCATGTGACATTAAAAACTTGAAACTTGAAACAAATGTACATCAAAAATGTTCATTTTTATTATTCATGTCTATAATTGTTCAATATTAATGTAAGAAAATTGGCATTGAAATAAAAAAACTATTGATATTACAGAACAAGCAGTAAAGCTTTATATGACATCAAGTTTTACTTTTAGCTTTGAAACATTATGGAGTAGTGGGTAGTGGGTAAGGCCACAATGTCATAAATATGCAAAATATGATCAATTATTTCTCAATTATGCTTTTAGATACAAATATTATATATATTATGTCAACAATCTTTGTAAAACAGGAAATGACAGCTTTCCCTAAATAATTTTACTTCTGGGTGAGCGAGATGAGTTTTAACCCTATCCCAAACTTTAACCCTTACCTTAACCACTCAGAATGAATGCCTACATTTAACACTGTTGCCTAAATTTAACCAAAGCCTCGGAATTAATTCCTAAACTTAACCAATGAGGTAAGTTTCTGTTTTGTGCAGAGTACCTCACAGTCAGCCATGTTGGATCCATTATCGACTAACCCCTATCTCACAGAGTCAGCCATGTTGGCTCCATTATAGACTAACCCATGTGCCTCACAGTCGGCCATGTTGGCTCCATTATAGACTAACCCCTGTACAGCACAGTCAGCCATTTCGGGTCCATTACAGAAAAGCGGAGCCATTTAGAAAGGAGGCCATGTTTGAGGTCGCGCCCTTGTTTATATGGGGAGCTGAAGCTGATGGTTTTAAAATGGCGTCCAGATGGTGACAGAGCCTTGATTGCAGCAGAGGGGCTTCTGCGTACCACCCACTCCTGCTGTCCAACTACACTCCTCTATCTTCTATCACTTCTCTATCCCTCCTCTTGTTGTCTCTGGGCTCTCTATTTACTCTCTCCCTGGATCTGTTTCTATACTGTCTCTGTGTTCTCCATCAACTTATCTCTGTATTTTCCCTTTATTCTAAAGCTCTCTCTACTCATTCACTCACAACCTCTCCTTTCTTCCCTTTGTCTCCTCCCCTTCCTCTCTCTCTCTCTCTCTCTCTCTCTCAAACACACGCACACGCACACACACACACACACACACACACACACACACACACACACACACACACACACACACACCGTTATACAGTTCTCCTGCAGACCCAAGTGATGCATGGCAGTAGAGTGTGTACATTGTCTGTGTGATGGATAGGACTACCCATGGGTAAATTACAGTGTGTCGCCTCCACCCCCAAGCTTAAATAAAAACACTCCTCTATATTGAGATCGAGAGAGAGAGAAGGAGGGACATGGAGAGGACAAGAGAGGGATAGAGGGGGAGAGGAAGAGAGAGAAGGGAAGAGTGAAAATGAGCGATAAGGAGATGGATTGAGGGAGGTGGAGAAGGAGAAGGAGGGAGAGGGAGGGAGAGCGGGAGTGTGGCCACCTGGGAAAAAGGAGTTTGTATGTTGTTCAGAGTTGATCTTGTCTCAGGTGTTCAGTGGAGGCATCGTGATCATCATTCCCAAGACTCTCTATCCTAGAGAGGGAGGGAAGGAGGGAGGGAGGTGAAGAGGGGGGGAAGGAGGGAGGTGGAGAGGGGAGGAGGAGGGTCGCAGGCAGCAGATACAGATGTTGTGATTGTTTTTGTGTCAGTGTGAAATATGATTAGTGTTCTCTCTCATTAGGGAGCTGATCAGCCTCGTGCCTGCCCCCTCACACACGCTCGCTTATGCACACACACACACACACACACACACACACACATATGCTTGAGCTTTTATTTTTGTGTGGCATCAGTGTGTGTGTATGTTTGTGTGTGAGAGTATGTCCTCATCTCAGCAGCGAGTGAGTGATTCCACAGGCTGTTGGCATTGAGCCAATGGAGCTCAGAAGGGAAAAGGAAAGAGAGGAGAGAGATGGAATTAAGAGAGGAAGAGAGAAGAGATGCAGATCGAGGGGAAAGGGAGAGAGAGGCAGGGGCTGTGTAATTAGTAGCAGGTTTTATGCAGTTCTTTGCTTTTCTGTAATTAAAAATGGAGAGAGAGAGAGAGAGAGAGAGAGAGAGTAAGAGAGAGAGAGAGAGAGAGAGAGAGAGAGAGAGAGAGAGAGAGAGAGAGAGAGAGAGAGAGAGAGAGAGAGAGAGAGGCAGGCAGGCAGGCAGGCAGGCAGGCAGGCATAGTTATTCTCCCTTTTACTCTGCTTCAGGGACAGATGTGTATAGGTCTGGGAGAGAAGTCCAATAAACCTTGTCATTTGCCAAGTGAACTTCACCTAGCAATTGATGAAAATTACTGTATTGAAACAAGCTAATCGTTGTCTTTTGTCATTGGTGAGGATGAGGAGGAGGATGAAGAAGAAGATGGTAAAGAAGAAGAGGTTACTCAAAGTATTTGGGCCAGTGCATTGGGGAAGATGGGGATGATCATCTAGAGGTTATGTGTTAGGTCCTGAGGATGAGGATGATGAGGATGATGAGGATGAAGGAGTTGGTGTGCTGTAGCAGTGATGCGTCATTGATATTCATAGCAGAAGATGCTGATGAGGAACCCAATGCAGTAACCCTGGGCTAACTCTATACTGCTGAGCTGACTCTTTCTCCGAGCAAAGTTGGCTCTAAAGTCTTCTCTCTCTCTCTTCCTCTTTTCTCTGGCTTCCTCCCCCCTTCCCTCTCATCTCTTCTTCAACTCCGTTTATATCATTTCTCTTATCTGTTTTTTCTCCCGTCTCTTTCGGGATCACTTCCCTTCACTCTCTCTTCTCTGCTCGTTTTCCTGTCTCCCCCTCACTCTCCCAGGCTTTTGAGTTAGGCCCGGCTGATGCATGCAAGTAACTCACCCTACCAACCACATCAATCTGACCTGCCCACCCAGGTGAGGCACAGCAGCCATTTTGTGCCAGAACACTCACCACACACAGGCAGTGGCGAGCCGAACAGTGGTTGTGCCAACAAGAAGCTGGGGATAATTAGGTGACGTACTGTGAATTGGACTTCAGCCAGGACACTGGGGTTAACACTGCCACGAGTGTCATGGAACATTTAGTTCCCATGTATTAACAGAGTGAGGTCCTTGGTGTAACATTGCCCACAGGACGGCACCCCTTGCAGGGAAGTATCCCCGTCAGCTTTCCGACCAGAAGGAAGTGTCCCTTACTGGCCCTCCAGCACCAGAATTCTGATTTTCACAGACCATGCCTAAACTTATGTAGATTCAAATAAAATACCAGCAGAGGGATAGCTGTGTGTGTGTGTGTGTGTGTGTGTGTGTGTTGAGTAGCTGCAGTCCAGAGATACAGCCTCTGCAGACAAATATGAAGAATGACATTTCTCTGTTCTCTCTCTCTCTCTCTCTCTCTCTCTCTCTCTCTCTCTCTCTCTCTCTCTCTCTCTCTCCTCCTCTCTCTCTCTCTCTCTCTCTCTCTCTCTCTCTCTCTCTCTCTCTCTCTCTCTCTCTCTCTCTCTCTCTCTCTCTCTCTCTCTCTCTCTCTCTCTCTCTCTCTCTCTCTCTCTCTCTCTCTCTCTCTCTCTCTCTCTCTCTCTCTCTCTCTCTCTCTCTCTCTCTCTCTCTCTCTCTCTCTCTCTCTCTCTCTCTCTCTCTCTCTCTCTCTCTCTCTCTCTCTCTCTCTCCTTCCAGGGGCTCTCAACTGTGATAGCAGTCCAGCACAACCTTGTCATTCATCCGACTACTGATACTTCCTCTTTTCCCTCCTCCCCCCCCTCTTTTTTTCTGCTTCTCAGAAGAGAGACGTGAGCGTGTGTGCAAGAGAGAGCAAACTGAGAGGAGAGCTGAGAGGAGAGCTGAGAGGAGATGTTGCAATGTAGCCAGAGAGAGAGAGGGAGGGGGAAAGAGAAAGAGACAGAAGCAAAACAAGTGAGTGAGAGAGGGGGCGAGGGAGATAAAGAGACAGCCAGCGAGAGGGAGAGCTAGCACGCTCACGAAAAACACTGATACCCTCTCCTGCTTCTTCTCCCCTCTCTTCGTGCTCATCCTCCCCTCCTCCACCCCTCCTCCCTCTCTCCTCTCCTCCTTTGTGCTGTGTCTCAGTGGTGCTGGCTTTTGAGTGGCAGGCCGTCACAGATCAGCTCCCAGCTAAAGCAGGGCTGCCAGCCCTGGGCTGACGGATCAGGACCAAGCCTAAGTGGGTTTATCAGTCCGGCGTGGAGCCCCCCCCCCCCCCCCAAAACACAAAGAGTGGGGATAATACACACACACACAGAAGCACACACACACACAGACAAGCAGACGCACACAGGTTAAATCACACGCGCACAAGTTCAGATACGCACACACACACACGCAAAGAGGAGGGGTTATTAGACAACCAAAGCAAACCTGTGAGTGAAAGTGCCTTACTGCCTGCCTGCTAGCAAGAGATGTGACTGGATTCTTAAGCAGCCAGCAAGATGGAGTGAGGGGCTGCTGGATACACACACACTCACAGGCTGAGAAGCGCAGGCGTGCGCACAACTGAACACACACACAGGGTTCAGGTACATATGCTCAAACTAGAGTTTGTCTGTGCATCACAGTATCGAATTGCAGTACGTACAGAATCGTGAGAATCGCGATATGCATTGTATCGGCACCAAAGTATTGTGATAATATCGTATCGTGAGGTCCTTGGCGGTTCCCAGCCCTACTCTGGATTTGGTATACGTGTTTGTGCAGATTTCCCTGTCTGTAAGTGTAAAGACTTTGCTTTACAGTATTTAAGGAATCATCATCCATGAGAAAAGTAAACTATTTTGAACACCTGCTGAAACTATACTTGCTTAAGTAACCAGACACCTTCAGGGTATACTGTACAAACAGCACTGTCTTTCTGATTTAGGAAAACACTACTTCACATCCCTGCAATGGATGTTTTGAGATTAGAATCAGGTGAGAACTAAACCATGTCAAGTCATTCTACATGTTATTCTTCAGGATTTGGATAAATCGCTTATTTCTCCTCAGTAAATATGTGTGTGTCGATATGTTCTCTGTGTGTAGGCCGAGTTCCTCTCTCACTGTGCGTAGTTGGGGATATCTCGTTGTGTAGCTGTGGAAGAGGCAGTGCTAATTATGTCATTAACACAGTAATTAGCTGCATGTGTAATTGGTGGTGTATACTTAAGGCAGGCTTCAGGTTGGAAAACACACACGTCACCTGAACTCATCAACACCAACTAACCAACCAACCAACGGCCCATCGTCATATCAATGTAGACACATACACACACAGAACCCTCATGATATCAAACATCTACACACACAGACACACACCTGGCCATGTCAATAAAGCTCTTAGAGGCTTGAGATGTAAGGGTTGCAGGTTTGGATCGATTGGCTGGAGCTCTAAGGAGTGAAGTGTGTGTGTGTGTGTGTGTGTGTGTGTGTGTGTGTGTGTGTATGTGTGTGTGTGTGTGTGTGTGTGTGTGTGTGTGTGTGTGTGTGTGTGTGTGTGTGTGTGTGTGTGTGTGTGTGTGTGTGTGTGTGTGTGTGTGTGTGTACTGTAGGAGGGGGTAGAGACAGAGAGATGACATTTTCATCTACTGGCAGGTTGACACATCCTCTGGGAGGGGCCATGTGAGGGGGAGGGGTTAGACAGGGTTGATTGACACGTGTGTGTGTGTGTGAGAGAGGAGATGGAGGAGAGAGAAAGGGAGAGGGTGGTGGAGGAAGAGGAAGAATGAAGGCGATAGCAGAGAAGAGAGGGGACAAGCAGCAGCTAGGAAGAGGAGGAGAAGGGAGGATTGTCAAGGTGACGCTCTGGGTCTTATCCATTACACATAGGTTCTGTTTGTTTAGAGGAAACGACATGTTCGCCTTCCCAGGAAATGACTCCTTTGCCTGTGTAAGATCCTCCCTGGAATGGAGACCGCTGCACTCAGCTCTTTTCCTCCTTTCTCTTTTTTCTCTCCTTCCCTTCATCTGCCCCATGCTCCATCCATCGCTCGTCTGTCACGGCGGGGGTGCAGCCAATCCATCACGGGTCGGAGCTAGGCGAGGCATCAGTATGTTTGTTTGTGTGTGCGAGCGTGTGTATGGCACATTCAACCCCTCCAGTTAGTATGTATCGATGTGTGTGTGTGGGGAGGGGGGTGTAGGTGTGTGTGTGAGTCTGTGTGTGTTTCCTCCCTCCTCACCTGTGTTTAGGCTTTAATAAACACTACCCTCTATGTGGTGTGACATGCAGGAAATAGATGTGCTGTAGATTGGTTCTGAGTGCTCTTTGCATTCTGATGGATTGCTGTGCAGGGCACAACCACGCCATGCAGGCCTGGAAATATGATGAAATAATACCACCACGGTGTGTGTAAGAGAGAGAGAGATGCAAGAGGTGTTGTAGAAATCTGTGAGGCATCGGTTCCCTCTATTCTTGCGCTGTATACTGTATGGGAATAGTCACCATACAAACTGCTCAACTAACTATCCACTGATCCTAACACTGATCCTAACACTGATCCTAACCCTAGCACAGTGTGTGTGTCTGTGTGTGATGGTGTGCGTGTGCATACTTGTGTCTGTGTGTGTGTGTTTGGTGTGTATGTATAATCTGACAACAACTCTAAGGTAAATGATATCCCATACGCCCAATCTTTATTGCTGTAATATACCTACCCCAGTCTGGGTGCATGGTAGTCCACTACTCGCCCTGTTAAACTATTACACTAACAATCTCCTATTGAGCTATTAGCCCTTCGAGCCGAAGCCTGGGAAAGCCTGGATAACTGATGGCCTGTTGTTTTATTTACATTCTCATTTAGGTTTTTTTATTTGTCTTGTAATAACCTTCTGTATTTACGAGCCTATTTTCAGAGTTGTTACTGGAAAAAATGTGAGTGTGTGTGTGTTTGTGCGTGTGTGTGTGCAAGTGAATGCCCGAGTGTGTGTGTGTGTGTGTGTGTGTGTTGTACTATACTGACAGATGTATCACACACCCTCATCTCCCAGTGTGCTGTCTATCATTGTGCTTTTCTGTTGAAGATAAAGGGTGGCAATGTACTGAGTCTGACAGACTTTGTTGGGCGTCACAATCTCACTCCATCATAAAACATTGAGCTGCATGTATAACATTTCATTGGTGTTTCGGTACCTAATCACTCAAACTGGAATCAGAAGTTATCTAGCTCTTTTTCCAAGACGAAAAGATGCACCTCAAACATATGTGAATGTACTGTGTCTATGTTTCAGTTATGCAGCAAACTCATACACTGCAGGAGCTCTCTCTCTCTCTCTCTCTCTCTCTCTCTCTCAGCGGTGCTGTTTACAAACCACTGCTCCTACTGTATGTAGCCAGTGTATCAGATTGTAAATATGAACTCTCTCTCTCTCTCTCTCTCTCTCTCTCTCTCTCTCTCTCTCTCTCTCTCTTCACAGGAAAATGAATCGAAGGGATTTGCTGGGTTGACCCTACCTGACATGTGTGTGCGATTTCATTGAAAAACAAACAATCAATGAAGAAAATAGATTTGATTCACAGTCAGTGTGTGTGTTATCCTTACACTACGTGCAGCCTGTACCATTTTTTTCGTACTTTAATCTTGAAGTATTTCTCAATTGCAATGCTTCAAATTGATACAGTATGTTTTGTTGTAGAGCGTCAATAACACTGACCATTGGCTGCAGCCATGACCCTGATCAGAGTGTGTCATGCCAGTTCCTCCGACCTTGACCATGACTATGACCACACACCGTTAGATGTTAATGATCCGTGGACACACACACACACACACGCACACACAAACACAGTCCATCGACTCAGGCACTCACCATAACCACACCACTGATGAGCTTCCTGCTGGGCTGCGGGTTGAGCCTGACTGTCTCTGGAACTCTGGAGGGCTGGTCTCTCGTTAACCCCACAGCCCTATACTCTCACCTGGGCAGAGCTGTGTGCATGTGTGTATGGGCAGGCAGAGTTGGCAGGTGGGTAATAGAGTCATTAGCAAGTGCAAAACAATAATGGTGTGTGTGTGTGTGTGTGTGTGTGTGTGTGTGTGTGTGTGTGTGTGTGTGTGTGTGTGTGTGTGTGTGTGTGTGTGTGTGTGTGTGTGTGTGTTTGTGTGTGTGGGTGCGTGCGTGCGTGTGCACTATAGTTTATACAATTAGATAGCTACTTTACCGGTGCCAAAATTTGACTGTAGGGTGTCAGCAAATATAATTAAAAGTACCCTATTAATCTATGGTAAAGATACTTTCACAGTGCATTTGGAAAGTATTCAGACCCCTTGATTTTGTTACGTTACAGCCTTATTCTAAAATCAAATCAAATTGCATTAGTCACATGCGCCGAATACAACCTTACAGTGAAATGCTACTTACGAGCCCCTAACCAACAACACAGTTAAAAAAAATATGGATTAGAATAAGAAATAAAAGTAACAAGTAATTAAAGAGCAGCAGTAAAATAACAATAGCGAGACTATATATAGGGGGTACCGGTACAGAGTCAATGTGCAGGGGCACCGGTTAGTTGAGGGAATATGCACATGTAGGTATAGTTATTAAAGTGGCTATGCATAGATGATAACAAAAGAGAATAACAGTGGTGTAAAAAAAAAGGGGAGAAGGGGGGGGGGGGCAATGCAAATAGTCTGGGTAGCCATTTGATTAGATGTTCAGGAGTCTTATGGCCTGGGGGTAGAAGCTGTTTAGAAGCCTCTTGGACCTAGACTTGGCACTCGGGAACCGCTTGCCGTGCGGTAGCAGAGAGAACAGTCAATGACTAGGGTGGCTGGAGTGTTTGACAATAGATTAAGTCGTTTTTTCCCCTCATTTTTTACACACAATACCCCATAACGACGAAGCAAAAACATGTTTTTAGACGTTTTTGGAAAATGTATATTTAAAAAAACTGAAATATCATATTTCTATAAGTAGTCAGA